>NC_088242.1:39829839-40429839 GCF_036934945.1 Oncorhynchus masou masou | reverse complement strand
TGGCCCTCCCAATAACCTCTATGTACAAATAAGAGAGCATGTCTGAGATCAGTGTGGCAGGATAGGATGATTACACAGAATTGTCACCATGCTTTTACATGATGGTCTTTCTGGGGGGTGGGAGAAATAACGAGGAGGTAACTTGAGTAGAATTTGATTAGAATGTCTACAGTGCGAAAAGTGAAACAATAAATAAATCCTTGAGAGCTTCCGGATCAAGGCAAATAGGTGCCGGAACAAACAAAATCAACTCAGAGTGGTGCCGGATCCTGTTCCTAGCAGGAATTAAGCACCGGATTGGCCTGGACTAGAGGGAGTTTCCACCATATCTCTTATAACAGTTTTTTCTTTGGAAATCCATGAAACAGGAGTGAACATTTCTCAAGAAAAAGATTGATTATTGTGAATGTTTTTAACCATTCATGTTTTTGTTATGATGTGTTCATTTAGAAATATCATTGATATGATAAAGCCATGTCACAACATGCCATTGTGTCTCTCCATAATGTTGTTGTGCTCCTGCAGTTACAACGGCTCGTTGGACATCCTGCTGGAGCTCATCTCCCGGGACCCTCAGCGCTATCGGCTCATAGTCGCCACGCACAACGAGGAGTCCGTCAGGCGTGCAGTTCAACGGTAAGATTCACAAATGTTTTACCTCAAATTTAGAGATATTCCTGTCCATTTAGGGGACCCTCTTTTGGCTCAAGAGCACCCCCAGAAGTAAAAGTTATGTAAAGCCTTTAATGCAGCACATGCATTACATGACATTGAATTGGTATTGTGACATCTGTCCTAAGGATGGGAGAGCTGGGAATAGACAAAGATGGTGGATCTGTGTGTTTTGGTCAACTGTTGGGGATGTGTGACCATGTGTCTCTCACTCTCGGTAAGGTTCCTTTCTCCCTTCAAATGCAACTTGTATTCAAGTGTAAGTCGCTCTGGATAAGAGCGTCTGCTAAATGACTTAAATGTAAAGTGTATCGTCAAGGAAACTCAAGTCCCTATTCAGCCTTTCCTTGCTTAGCTACACAGATTAATGTATTGTTGTGCATAATATTTACTTTTTTCTTCCCATATCCATCTTTCCTTATTTCTCTGCCTCTCTTTATCCTCTCCCTCTTCCTCTCCTCTCTGTCTCCTCTCCCCCACCCATCCTCTCCCTCTTCCTCTCCTCTCTGTCTCCTCTCCCCCACCCATCCTCTGTAACCTCTCACTCTTCCTCTCCTCTCTGTCTCCTCTCCCCCACCCATCCTCTCTAACCTCTCGCTCTTCCTCTCCTCTCTGTCTCCTCTCCTCCACCCACCCTCTCTAACCTCTCCCCTCCCCCTCTCTGTCTCCTCTCCCCCACCCATCCTCTCGAACCTCTCCCTCTTAACTTCCTTGTCCTTTCTCTGTCCCTCTCTCCTGCCTCTCTCTCTCTCTTTCTCCTGTCCTCCCACTGTCCCCTCAACCCCCTCTCTTTATCTCCTTGTCCTTTCCCTCTGTCTTTCTCTGTCCTTTGCTTCTGTGTCTCTTTTTTCCACCTCTCCCCCTATCTCCTCCCCCTAGCCCAGCAGGGTTACTTGGTGTACAAGTCGGTGCCGTATGGCTCGGTGGACAACACCCTGCCCTACCTGGTGCGCCGTGCCCAGGAGAACCGTACCGTGCTGCAGGGCATCCGCAAGGAGAGAGACCTCCTGAGACTGGAGCTCCACAGGAGGCTGCGGCAGGGGCTCAGACAGGGAAGCTAGGGGTAGGGACGACGGGGAAGCTAGGGGTAGGGACGACGGGGAAGCTAGGGGTAGGGACGACGGGGAAGCTAGGGGTAGGGACGACGGGGAAGCTAGGGGTAGGGACAACGGGGAAGCTAGGGGTAGGGACGACGGGGAAGCTAGGGGTAGGGACGACAGGGAAGCTAGGGGTAGGGACGACAGGGAAGCTAGGGGTAGGGACGACGGGGAAGCGGGGATAGTGTGGGCTAAATTTGCATTAAAGACAGTCAATTCAGGAAGTAAACTGAAACACTTATTCAATCATTTAAAAAGGCCATCTACTTTTTACTGATTTCTCAATAAAGGATAAGCAAATTATGTCAAATGTTTTTCAATTGTTTTATTTTTTAAATTTAAAACACCTGAATTTATTGACTTTACCTCATTTCTCAAGATTTCCAGCTGTTGCCTAGTCTATACGCACATGATTGAAATCAACACAGGTAGGCTGTTGCATTGTTTTCAAATAGGTCGCTAATTTGTCAGATAAACCAGAACCTGCAGGCTGCAGCTCAATATAGGTTTTAACTATACACATTTGCTATGTAAAGTAAGTTAGATGATAACAATTTCTCTAATTCCCTTTCTACAAACGACCCACTCAATCTCTAGACCAGATTGGATTCATTCTAACCGTTAACAGTCTGATGGCCTTGAGATAGAAGCTGTTTTTCAGTCTCTCGGTCCCAGCTTTGATGCACCTGTACTGACCTCGCCTTCTGGATGATAGCGGGGTGAACAGGCAGTGGCTCGGTTGGTTGATGTCCTTGATGATCTTTATGGCCTTCCTGTAACATCGGGTGGTGTAGGTGTCCTGGAGGGCAGGTAGTTTGCCCCCGGTGATGCGTTGTGCAGACCTCACTACCCTCTGAAGAGCCTTACGGTTGAGGGCGGAGCAGTTGCCGTACCAGGCGGTGATACAGCCCGCCAGGATGCTCTCGATTGTGCATCTGTAGAAGTTTGTGAGTGCTTTTGGTGACAAGCCAAATTTCTTCAGCCTCCTGAGGTTGAAGAGGCGCTGCTGCGCCTTCTTCACGATGCTGTCTGTGTGAGTGGACCAATTCAGTTTGTCTGTGATGTGTATGCCGAGGAAGTTAAAACTTGCTACTCTCTCCACTACTGTTCCATCGATGTGGATAGGGGGGTGTTCCCTCTGCTGTTTCCTGAAGTCCACAATCATCTCCTTAGTTTTGTTGACGTTGAGTGTGAGGTTATTTTCCTGACACCACACTCCGAGGGCCCTCACCTCCTCCCTGTAGGCCGTCTCGTCGTTGTTGGTAATCAAGCCTACCACTGTTGTGTCGTCCGCAAACTTGATGATTGAGTTGGAGGCGTGCGTGGCCACGCAGTCGTGGGTGAACAGGGAGTACAGGAGAGGGCTCAGAACGCACCCTTGTGGGGCCCCAGTGTTGAGGATCAGCGGGGAGGAGATGTTGTTACCTACCCTTACCACCTGGGGCGGCCCGTCAGGAAGTCCAGTACCCAGTTGCACAGGGCGGGGTCGAGACCCAGGGTCTCGAGCTTGATGACGAGCTTGGAGGGTACTATGGTGTTGAATGCCGAGCTGTAGTCGATGAACAGCATTCTCACATAGGTATTCCTCTTGTCCAGATGGGTTAGGGCAGTGTGCAGTGTGGTTGAGATTGCATCGTCTGTGGACCTATTTGAGCGGTAAGCAAATTGGAGTGGGTCTAGGGTGTCAGGTAGGGTGGAGGTGATATGGTCCTTGACTAGTCTCTCAAAGCACTTCATGATGACGGAAGTGAGTGCTACGGGGCGGTAGTCGTTTAGCTCAGTTACCTTAGCTTTCTTGGGAACAGGAACAATGGTGGCCCTCTTGAAGCATGTGGGAACAGCAGACTGGTATAGGGATTGATTGAATATGTCTGTAAACACACCAGCCAGCTGGTCTGCGCATGCTCTGAGGGCGCGGCTGGGGATGCCGTCTGGGCCTGCAGCCTTGCGAGGGTTAACACGTTTAAATATTTTACTCACCTCGGCTGCAGTGAAGGAGAGACCGCATTTTTCCGTTGCAGGCAGTGTCAGTGGCACTGTATTGTCCTCAAAGCGGGCAAAAAAGTTATTTAGTCTGCCTGGGAGCAAGACATCCTGGTCCGTGACTGGGCTGGATTTCTTCCTGTAGTCCGTGATTGACTGTAGACCCTGCCACATGCCTCTTGTGTCTGAGCCGTTGAATTGGGATTCTACTTTGTCTCTGTACTGACGCTTAGCTTGTTTGATAGCCTTACGGAGGGAATAGCTGCATTGTTTGTATTCAGTCATGTTACCAGACACCTTGCCCTGATTGAAAGCAGTGGTTCGCGCTTTCAGTTTCACGCGAATGCTTTCATCAATCCAAGGTTTCTGGTTAGGGAATGTTTTAATCGTTGCTATGGGAACGACATCTTCAACGCAAGTTCTAATGAACTCGCACACCGAATCAGCGTATTCGTCAATGTTGTTATTTGACGCAATACGAAACATGTCCCAGTCCACGTGGTGGAAGCAGTCTTGGAGTGTGGAGTCAGCTTGGTCGGACCAGCGTTGGACAGACCTCAGCGTGGGAGCTTCTTTTTTAAACTTTTGTCTGTAGGCAGGTATCAGCAAAATGGAGTCGTGGTCAGCTTTTCCGAAAGGGGGGCGGGGCAGGGCCTTATATGCATCGCGGAAGTTAGAGTAACAGTGATCCAAGGTTTTTCCACCCCTGGTTGCACAATCGATATGCTGATAAAATTTAGGGAGTCTTGTTTTCAGATTAATCCACCACGTTAACAGTGAAGAGGCGACTCCGGGATGCTGTCCTTCTAGGCAGAGTTGCAAAGAAAAAGACATATCTCAGACTGGCCAATAAAAATGAAAGATTAAGATGTGCAAAAGAACACAGACACTGGACAGAGGAACTCTGCCTAGAAGGCCAGCATCCCAGAGTCACATCTTCACTGTTGAAGCATTCCAGGTGAAGCTGGTTGAGAGAATGGGTGGTTACTTTGAAGAATCTAAATTCAAAAATATATTTTGATTTTTTTCAACACTTTTTTGGTTACAACATGATTTCATATGTGTTATTTCATAGTTTTGATGTCTTCACTACTATTCTACAATGTAGAAAATAGTAAAATAAATAAAAAACCCTTGAATGAGTAGGCGTGTCCATACTTTTGACTGGTACTGTATAGTTTTGCTATAATGTGTATATTTATGGTGTATATACAGAGTGCATTTGTAAAAGAGACCTAGGTCTCAATATGTCTTTCCTGTGAAAATAAAGGTTAAATAAATACAAAATTACTAATAATTTCACTGTAATCGATTCACAAAAACATAGTCAAGAACACACTTCATTGTTTTAATACTGGAATGGATTTGAAAAAGAACAGATTAAAAAACTATTTACAAGTTTAAGTCGAATACAACAGTTTTTGTAGTTAGAAAAAAACAAAACAAAACATGGAACTTGAAAATGTCACCATAGTTTGATGCACAGTCGGTCAACAAACTTTCACACGGACAAAGTAAAAAAAAGAAATCAAATTATTTTCCAACAACTTCAACTAATACTACACATAGGATCCTTAAAAGCGCTATACAATCTATACATTTGTATTTATTTATAATGAACACACTTGCTATCACAGAACAGTTTAGCAAAAGGCCACATTTCCAATGAACTGTTTTGACCACTGTAGCTCTTCTCTGTTGATTCACTCTCTTTCTCTCCATACACAGCACACCATTTTCTGATGCATGTCATCTTCATAAATCACAACATTGGGGGCATTCGACGTTGCAGCCGACATTAAAGGTTGAGTTCCTCTTGACAACATTGCAGACACATTCCAGATCTTACAATGCCTGGATAGGTATTTAACATATCAGCTAACCACATCATATGATATAGCAATCTGACGGGCCAACTGCACAGTCGATGCCTTGGCACACAACTATTGGTTGATGCAATGGAACGCCTGCACATCATGTTGGGCTGGAACTGGACCATTACCTTCTATCTCCTCTACTTCAGAATACAGCCCTCCCACTCATATCCAGGTAGGACCCCTGAGCGTGGGTGTGGCCATGCTGGTGCTGCCTGTACATGTGCCTGAGAGGTATGGAGAAGGACGAGCGGGGGTCCTGACAGAGGCGCAGAGGATAGGAAGAGAAGGGGGGATAAAGGGCAGGGGGTGTGGAGGAGGAGGAGACACAGGATGAAAGAGAGGGATCCAGTGGAGGCAGGAGTGAGGGATGGTGAAGTACCATTTCTGGACGATAGGGTGCGCCAGAGTTGAACTGGGAGAAGGAGCCAATCTCGGTGGGCGCTATCGGGGGGTAGGAGGAGGGCGTGGCGGTCTGGTTCTGGGGACATGTCGTTGGAGGGAGGGAGTGGTTGGTCAGGGAGAAGGGTGGGATGTGAGAAGAGGCAGAAGGCTGGAAAGAGGCGACGGACACAGAGGGAATGGAGGAACAGGAAGAGGATTGGTAACCTGGATTAGGAAGGGAGGATGGGGGGTGAGTGAAGGAGGAAGGAAGAAAGGACGACCCAACAGAGGGAGCTTGGATCTGAGTCGGGATGGGAATAGACACAGCGGAGTGGACGGAGCCAGGGGAAACATTCGGAAGAGTCCAATTTTGAACTGAAGAGCAAGAAGAGAGGGATGAAGGGAGAGAGGGAAAGGAATAAGATAGAGGTGCGGAATGGGAAGAAAGAGAGTAAGGGAGAGAGGGAACGGGGTGTGATTGAGAAGTTGAGGGACTTGAGAGGTTGAAGAGAGACGGAGGGGTGGTTTGGATGACGTTGGAGAGAGGTAGGTTTGGGTAGGGGTATGCTGTGGGGTTAAAGACCAACAGAGGGGGAGTCTGGTTGGAGATGGGGACAGCTTGTGGAGCCTGGTTCGGGGGAGTGAGCATGGAATGGGTGGTCACCCCATTCTGCTGGATGGGTTGACAGGAGGGAGGAGGGAGTGATGGAAAAGAGGTATTTGTGGGTGTATGAGGACTGAGCAGGCCTTGCTGTGGGATCGATGGAAGGATGGATTGACAGGAGGTGGAGGACAGGAGAGGCTTGGGGGAGGATGAAGTGGAAATAGGCACGGTGGGGTAGGTGAAACTAGTTTGCTGAAGCGAGGGAGATGTGGTGGAGGAAGGGAGGGTAGGAGAAGAGGAGAGAATAGAGGGATAGTCAGTGGTGGCCATGGATGGATAATTAAAAGTAGAAGTGGGGGAGGGTTGGGAGATGGAGGGATCTGAGCGGTAGGAGGACGAAGACTGAGGATGAGGAGCAGGGTCAAAAGAGGAAGAACCAAGAGGAGTGGCTGGATATGTCCCATTGTAAGTGGAAAGACTCATAGTGACGGACCTGCAAGGTAAAAATAAAATACAAATCTCATTATTGTAACCTGCTGTGAATGTAACTGACACATAACAGCTGACCAAAAGTGTTGTACCAATGACTTGTTAAGTATTTAAAGATATGGATGGGGTACATCTCAATACCCTAAAGTGGAGGTTGCAGGTGAAATCCAGCAAAGTCCAGGTAGGCATCCTTGATCTCCGCATTGCTTTTATATAGCCAGGATTTTCATATCAGTGCAGATGAAGCATATATATTTTTAAATGTAACCTTTATTTAACTAGGCAAGTCAGTTTAGAATAAATTATGATTTACATTGATGGCCTACCGGGAAACAGTGGGTTAAACTGCCTTCTTCAGGAGCAGAATGACTGATTTGCACCTTGTCAGCTCGGGGATTTGTTCCAGCAACCTTTTGGTTACTGGCCCAACGCTCTAACCACTAGGCTACCTGCCGCCCCAAAGAGCTAACCTTGGCCGCAGATCCTTACTTTAGACAATCAACATGCACCCATTGTGAACTTCAATGTTTATAAACCCAAAACTCACCTGTCCATCATTCCATCGGAGACTTTGTTGCCCGATGCATCTTGTGGCCCCTTGGTCATATCGGCCGTGATGTTAGCTGTGATGTCAGTCATCTGGGAGGCAATGAAGGTTTGGCCCACCAGGTCTAGAGCCTGCTGCTGCTCTGGAACAGGGCTCTCCTGGAAAGGCGTTTCGTTGGAGCCATACCCACACACAGACTCAGGGAGAGGGGGAAGGGATGGAAGAGATGCCAGGGCCAGGCTCTGGAGGTCGGAGGAGGAGGAGGAAGAGGAGTACTGAGACAGGAGCTCAGTGGAGTCACACGGGTCACAGCTCACTGAGAGAGAGGATAGAGAAAGTAGATAGAAAATAGAGGGACAGAAAAACAGAGTAAAATAGGATTTTAATTGATCATTTTAAAAACAATAAACAAAGCATATGCATAAATCAAATCATTGAGGAGGACACAGAAAATGGTCAGAAAAGCATCATCATTGCAATTAATGATTGTAGGATGGAAAAGGAATGAACAAGTTGAATGAAATTTGAGTAATATTATTAAACTCACCAATATCTAGAGGTTCATTTAGCTTCCGCTTTTGCCTCACGTCCCTCTGTCTGGAAGAAAATAAAAATATAGATAGGTAAGTGTATGTGGAAATATTAGTGTGTGTGGATGTGCGTGCATGTGTGTGTGTGAGCATGTGTATCTGTGTGTGCTATACCTTTTGCTATTCATGCCATCCTCTCTAAAGCCCTTAGCGAAGGGATTGGATTGGATCTTCAGTTCAGTGATCTGCCAATCAGTCACACAGTCAGTAACCATTATGAGAAGAATTGAAAGTATTGTATATTAGAAGTGTATAAAAACATTCTCTGAGAAACTATAATATCTTTTACCCATTTGATATTTTATGCATATACACTGTCACTCGTTCTCTCTCTCTCTCTCACACACACACCCTTCCTTCCCTATCCTCCTTACTTTATTGTTCTGGTAAGCGGTGACGGTGAGGAACTGGGTCTCTGGGAAGATGAAGGAGTGTTGCCCTCCCCCCCACCTCAGCACGTCCCTGGCCTCAATCACGTGTACCCGTGGCTGGTAACGGTGGAGGGAGTGGAGGATGATCTATGAGAAAGAAGAGAGAGCGAGGAAGGAAGAAAGTCATTATTATTGTCATTATAGAAAATTGGGTATGACATGATCATTTATGTTTTTAAGAAATAGATACGACAAGATTAACACCTATAAACACACACACAACACGCACACACCAACCCCCCCTCCCACACACACACACACATCAACCCCCCCCCACACACACACACACACCCCCCCCCCCCCCACACACACACACACACACACACACACACACATCAACCCCCCTCCCACACACACACACACACACACACACACACAACACGCACACACCAACCCCCCTCCCACATACACACATCAACCCCCCCCGCCCCCCCACACACACACACACACACACACCAACCCCCCTCCCACACACACACACACACACACACACACACATCAACCCCCCTCCCCCACACACACACACACACACACACACACACACATCAACCCCCTCCCACACACACGCACAACACACACACATCAACCCCCCTCTCACACACACACACACACACACACAACACACACACATCAACCCTCCTCCCACACATACACACAACACACACACATCAACCCCCCCCCCCACACACACACACAACACACACACATCAGCCCCCCCCCTCCCACACACACACACACATCAACCCCCCCCCCCACACACACACACACTCACTGTCATACTTTCTTTCTCCTACTATACTCACATATCCCTGTGTGTCCAGCGTGTTGTTGGTGAGCTTGGCGCGGTGGAAGGAGATGCTCCTGCTCTGCCAGTGGGCACCTGTGGCTGGCGAGTCAGGGTGGATAAACACCCGGTCGGGTAAGCGGGCCTCAGCGCCACCCACCACCTGCCAGGTGTCGCCCTGGAAGCGGTAGCGAGAGGTGTCCATGGCCACCATATCCAGCAGCAGGATGTAGCGCAGCGCTGGGTTCAGGCCTGACAGCTTTACCCTCAGCTGGGGGAACATCCGCCTTGGAGGGGGGAGGAAAGAGTGGACGAAGGGAGACAGAAATCAGGTGGGGGAGAAAGAGAGGGAAAGATAATGGTTTCACTACACAAATGTGTTACACAATTTTAGAAGCATTACAAAGTATCAATGGCAGCGAGGCTGAATTATTTGATTCAATTTACTCATTACATTGGAAGAGAGGAAAAGATAGAGAGAGAAGAAAAGGGAAAGAAAGAGAGAGAGAGGGATATAAGGAAAGGGAGGGAGATAGAGAGAAAGAAACAGAAGGGTGAGAGAGAGAGGGATATAAGGAAAGGGAGGGGGATAGAGAGAAAGAAACAGAAGGGTGAGAGAGAGAGAGGGATATAAGGAAAGGGAGGGGGATAGAGAGAAAGAAACAGAAGGGTGAGAGAGAGAGAGGGATATAAGGAAAGGGAGGGAGATAGAGATAAAGAAACAGAAGGGTGAGAGAGAGAGAGGGATATAAGGAAAGGGAGGGGGATAGAGAGAAAGAAACAGAAGGGTGAGAGAGAGAGGGATATAAGGAAAGGGAGGGGGATAGAGAGAAAGAAACAGAAGGGTGAGAGAGAGAGGGATATAAGGAAAGGGAGGGGGATAGAGATAAAGAAACAGAAGGGTGAGAGAGAGAGGGATATAAGGAAAGGGAGGGGGATAGAGAGAAAGAAACAGAAGGGTGAGAGAGAGAGAGAGAGAGGGATATAAGGAAAGGGAGGGGGATAGAGAGAAAGAAACAGAAGGGTGAAAGAGAGAGAGGGATATAAGGAAAGGGAGGGGGATAGAGATAAAGAAACAGAAGGGTGAGAGAGAGAGGGATATAAGGAAAGGGAGGGGGATAGAGATAAAGAAACAGAAGGGTGAGAGAGAGAGGGATATAAGGAAAGGGAGGGGGATAGAGAGAAAGAAACAGAAGGGTGAGAGAGAGAGAGAGGGATATAAGGAAAGGGAGTGGGATAGAGATAAAGAAACAGAAGGGTGAGAGAGAGAGGGATATAAGGAAAGGGAGGGGGATAGAGAGAAAGAAACAGAAGGGTGAGAGAGAGAGAGGGATATAAGGAAAGGGAGGGGGATAGAGATAAAGAAACAGAAGGGTGAGAGAGAGAGAGAGAGAGAGAGAGAGAGAGAGAGAGAGGGATATAAGGAAAGGGAGGGAGATAGAGATAAAGAAACAGAAGGGTGAGAGAGAGAGAAAGAAATAAGAAGTGGGAGAGAGAGATATTGATAAATATAATCATTTTGAGAAGGCATTTCCCAGTAAATGAATTTCCTTTATTAACCTTTGACCTTTTAGCAGTGGAGATACATTTAAATCAAACTTTATTGAAAAAAAAATTGCAAAATGGGTCACAGATGGACAGCACTCACCTGCCCTTCTTGGTGATGATCATCTCTGTGCCCACGGAGCAGAAATGTTTCCACAGTGAACCGTTCTCCAGCTCCATCTTGACGCTGTCCTGCTGGCCTTTACAGGTTGGCTCGCTAGGGGCGGGGGGTGGGGCCAGAGGGTGAGAGGTCATGGCCCCGGCAGCCATGTCATAGGAGGAGGGGTAGAGGGGCATGTGGGCAGGAGGTTCCCTATCTGGTAGGGGGGGGGGGCGTATAATTATAATTCATTAGCTTAATTAGTTAGGGTTCAAGTAAGCATGGCAGTGCTGTGCAACCTAATATCTAAATTAAAGGAAATTTCCACCCAAAAACAGGAATGCCACCGGTATGATGCAAAATGCATCTTATTGGCTCTATTTCTGTATTTTTAAAGTTTTATGTCTTGAAAACTTGATTGCTGACATGCAAAAATTTTTGGGACTATATCAACATTGGACTAATGAAACAAATACCAAAAGATCATTTTTGGATGAAGGGTCAGGGTATCCCCATTTCAATTTGTAGCATTGGTGGCATAGTCATAACAAATGACACCACAATAAGTAAATAAGTAATTCCAATCCTGAATTTGGTGTTGATCAATGACCATTTTGGCATTGAGATAAGCATTACCACATACTATTAATACTCTGACATTCATACTAATACATTTGATCAGAGCTTATCATAAAACAATGGTAACGATTGACACATTTTGACAAGGTCAACTTAAACCATGATCTGAATTGGACTGGGTAATTATGACAGTATTTCAAAGGATTAACCATGAATTGTAAAGCACCACATGACATGCATACACACTGATGCTTTCTCTCAAATACACATTGACACAGACAGACAGACGCACACACTCGCCTCTATAGTAGCAGTCTCCCACTCTTTGGTGCCCAAGGGCCAAACTGGGGTACATCTCCACACTCAGCATCTCTTCGTTCTCGCTATACCTCTCTTTCTCTCCTTTTCCTCTCCCTTGCTCAGTAACTCACTCTATTAACCGCTTTCTCTCTCTGTCCATTTACTGCCAATCAGTGTGTTTGTTCTCCAGTGCGATTTGTCCTTGATGTTTCAATCTTGTCCTTGTAGTATTCTCTGAGTTCTTTTTGGCTATGGTATTTCTTCTTTTTTTTCCCTTCACTCTGTCTGTCTTGTCCCTCTCTCTTTCTCTTCTTTAAGTGTCCCTCTCGCTCAGGGCCTATGTGTTATATAGGTGAGTGAGGCTTCACACATCGGGCCAAATGGTTTTCACACTTCCTTCTTTTTAACTCTCCCTAGGACCAACCTGCAGGCTGCAGGCCCCTCTCTGTTCTCATTCTCTAAACAGACAGCTGACCAATACAAAAACAGCACAGAGCAGCGTGTTTACATCAAGAAATAAGGCCAGTTATATACACACACACACACACACACACACACACACACACACACACACACACACACACACACACACACACACACACACACACACACACACACACACACACACACACACACACACACACACACACACACACACACAGTATATATATATATATACACACAGTAACAGTCAAAAGTTTATAATATTATGACAAGAACAGCTCAAATAAGTTAAGAGAAACAACATGAATGTCAGTCAATACAGAAAATGTCAAGAACTTTTAAAGTTTCTTCATGTGCAGTCACAAAAACTATCACGCTCTATGATGAAATGGGCTCTCATGAGGACCATCACAGGAAAGGAAGAGCCAGAGTTACCTCTGCTGCAGAGCATAAGTTCATTAGAGTTACCAGACTCAGATATTGCAGCCCAAATAGATGTTTCAAGGAGTTCAAGTAACAGACACATCTCAACATCAACTGTTCAGAGGAGACTGTGTGAATCAGGCCTTCATGGTCGAATTATTGCAAAGAAACCACTACTAAAGGACACCAATAAGAATAGACTTTCTAGGGACAAGAAACACGAGCAATGGACATTAGACCGGTGGAAATCTGTCCTTAGGTCTGATGAGTCCAAATTTGAGATTTTTGGTTCCAAACGCTGTGTCATTGTGAAACGGATGATCTCTGCACGTGTGGTTCCCATCGTGAAGCATGGAGGAGGAGGTATGATGGTGTAGAGGTGCTTTGCTAGTGACACTGTCAGTGATTTATTTAGAATTAAAGTCACAATTGTTTTGCAAATTTAGTAAAAGACCCTTTGCTTTGAGACTTGAAATTGAGCTCAGGTGCATCCTGTTTCCATTGATCATCCTTGAGATGTTTCTTCAACTAGATTGGAGTCCACCTGTGGTAAATTCAATTGATTGGACATGACTCTGAAAGGTACAGACCTTCCAGAGTCACACAGTTGACTGCGTGTCAGAGCAAAAACCAAACCATGAATTGTTCGTAGAGCTCAGAGACAGGATAGGGTCAAGGCTCCGATCTGGGGAAGGGTACCAAAACATTTCTGCAGTATTAAAAGTCCCCAAGAACAGCATGACTCTCCGTCATTCTTAAATGGAAAAAGTTTGGAACCACCAAGACTCTTCCTAGAGCTGGAAGCCACGGCCAAACTGAGCAATCGGGGAGAAGTGCCTTGGTCAGGGAGGTGCCCAAGAACTCGATGGTCACTCTGACAGAGCTCTAGAGTTCCTCTGTGGAGATGGGAGAACCTTCCAGATGGAGAACCATCTCTGTAGCACTCCACCAATCAGGCCTTTATGGTAGAGTGGTCAGATGGAAGTCACCCCTCTATAAAAGGCACATGACAGCCTGCTTGGAGTTTGTCAAATGGAACCTAAAGACTCTCAGACCATGAGAAACAAGATTATCTGGTCTGATGAAACCAAGATTGAACTCTTTGGCCTGAATGCCAAGCGTCTGGAGGAAACCTAGCACCATCCCTATGGTGAAGCATGGTGGTGGCAGCATCATGCTGTGGATGTGTTTTTCAGGGGAAGGGACTGGGAGACTAGTCAGTATCAAGGCAAAGATGAATGGAGCAAAGTACAGAGAGATCCTTGATGAAAACCTGCTCAACAGCCCTCAGGACCTCAGACTGAGGCGAAGGTTCACCTTCCAATAGGACAACTACCCTAAGCACACAGCCAAGAAAATGCAGGAGTAGCTTTGGTACAAGTTTCTGAATGGGAGAAATTCCCCAAATACAGGGGTGCCAAGCTTTTAGCATCATACCCAAGAATACTCAATGCTGTAATTGCTGCCAAAGGTGCTTCAACAAAGTACTGAGTAAAGGGTCTGAATACTTGTGTAAATGTCATATTTTTTTTTTAATTTTTTTTATTTTTTATTCTAAAAACCTGTTTTTGCTTTGTCATTATGGGGTATTGTGTGTAGTTTGATTAGGGGGAAAAGTCTGTAACCTAACAAAATGTGGAATAGTCAAGGGGTCTGAATACTTTCAGAAGGCACTGTATATATACACTACATGACCAAAGTATGTGGACACCTGCTTGTCAAACCTCTCATTCCAAAATCATGGGCATTAATATGGAGTTGGTCCCCCCTTTGCTGCTATAACAGACTCTACTCTTCTGGGAAGGTTTTCCACTAGTTGTTTAGGACATTGCTTTGTAGATTTGCTTCCATTCAGCCACAAGAGCACTAGTAAGGTTGGGCGATTCAATTATCTCCACAAACCATTACTCTCGCTTTCTGCACGGGGGCATTGTCATGCTGAAACAGGAAAGGGTGTTCCCCAAACTGTTACCACAAAGTTAGAAACACAGAATCGTCTAGAATGTCATTGTATGCTGTAGTGTTAAGATTTCCCCTCACTGAAACAAAGGGGCCTAGCCCAAACCATGAAAAACATCACCAGACCATTTTTCCTCCTCCACCAATCTTACCAGTTGGCACTATGCATTGGGGCAGGTAGCATTCTCCTGGCATCCGTCAAACCCAGTTTCGTCCGTCGGACTGCCAGATGGTGAAGCGTGATTCCTCACTCCAGAGAACGCATTTCCACTGCTCCAGAGTCCAATGGCGGCTAGCATAACAATACTACAGCTGATGAACAGTTATTGGGCTTCCAGAGGTAGTTTGGAACTTGGCAGTGAGTGTTACACCCGAGGACAGACGATTTTTACACGCATACACACTTTAGCACTCGGTGGTCCCGTAATGTAAGCTTGTGTGACCACATTGTAGACGTTTCCACTTCCCAATAAGAGCACTTACAGTTGACCGGGGCAGCTCTAGCAGAACAGAAATTTGACAAACTGACTTGTTGGAAAGGTGGCATTCTATGACGGTGCCACATTGAAAGTCACTGAGCGCTTCAGTAAGGCCATTCTACTGGCAATGTTTATCTATGGAGATTGTATGGCTGTGTGCTCGATGTTATACACCTGTCAGCAACGGGTGTGGCTGAAATAGCCGAATCCACTAATTTGAATGGGTGTCCACATACAGTTGAAGTCGATATTGCTTCAAAATATCCACATAATTTTCCATCCTCATGATGCCATCTATTTTGTGAAGTGCACCAGTCCTTCCTGCAGCAAAGCACCCCCACAACATGATGCTGCCACCCCCGTGCTTCACGGTTGGGATAGTGTTCTTCGGCTTGCAAGCCTCCCCCTTTTTCCTCCAAACGTAACAATGGTCATTATGGCCAAACAGTTCTATTTTTGTTTTATCAGACAAGAGGACATTTCTCCAAAAAGTATGAGCTTTGTCCCCATGTGCAGTTGCAAACCGTAGTCTGGCATTTTTATGGCGGTTTTGGAGCAGTGGCTTCTTCCTTGCTGAGCGGCCTTTCAGGTTATGTTGATATAGGACTTGTTTTACTGTGGATATAGATCTTTTTGTACCTGTTTCCTCCATCATATTCACAATGTCCTTTGCTTTTGTTCTGGGATTGATTTGCACTTTTAACACCAAAGTACTTTCATCTCTAGGAGACAGAACGGGTCTCCTTCCTGAGCGGTATGACGGCTGCGTGGTCCCATGGTGTTTATACTTGCATTCTATTGTTTGTACAGATGAACGTGGTACCTTCAGGCGTTTCGAAATGGCTCCCAAAGATGAACTAGAGTTGTGGAGGTCTACAATTTTTTTTCTGAGGTCTTGACTGATTTCTTTTGATTTTCCCATGATGTCAAACAAAGAGGCACAGTGTTTGAAGGTAGGCCTTGAAATACATCCACAGGTACACCTCCAATTGGCTCAAATGATGTCAATTAGCCTATCAGAATCTTCTAAAGCCATTACAAATTTCTAGAATTTTCTAAGCTGTTTAAAGGCACAGTCAACTTAGTGTATGTACACTTCTGACCCACTGGAATTGTGATGCAGTGAATTATAAGTGAAATAATCTGTCTGTAAACAATTGTTGGAAAAACTTACTTGTGTCATGCACAAAGTAGATGTCCTAACCAACTTGCAAAAACTATAGTTTGTTACAAGAAATTTGTGGAGTGGTTGAAAAACAGGTTTTAATGACTCCAACCTAAGTGTATGTAAACTTCCGACTTCAACTGTATTTTGGTGTATATGGTGTATGTATATAATTTTTTCATACTTTGTCATTACTGAAAAATTAACTTGGTTGTTATCTTAGATGTATTTGTGACATGCATACAGCCCCTGAAATGTCTTTCACCTCTGTACCTTAATCCATCTGTCGAAAGGGTTTGTCACAGTAAAAGGACAGATATCACTGACATTAGTACCAATACTTTTCCCTAGTGATGAACCAGCAGTTAACATGTTTTCAGATTCAGAGTGTTTAATAGTCACATGTACAGAGGTGCAGGTGTAATTGCAGGGTACAGTGAATAGCTTAGGCTCCAAGCTACAACATGCAGGACTAAGTGAAATAAAATAATGAAAAAAATCAAATAAAAATAAATGTATTAATAGCACTATATACATCATAACTGTAGCGGTGTTTAATAAATACATGTCCATGGGGGGTGGGAGTGGAGGCAGAGTAAAGACTGTTGATGGGGAGGGAATGACCATTGAGGGGGTGTGGGGACCAAGTTAAATAAAACCAATAATCAAAATGATCTATAATATACTGCCCATCACTGTCAACACACACACACACACACTCCCCCCCATCACACACATGCCTATATTGGGGGGCTACTGGCGGGTTCCCTGTGGTCATTTGATTGCTTTAGTCTTCCTCTCTGGGACTCCCTGTCACCCTCTCCCAGTAGGAGACCAGGGGTCGTATGCAGGTGGAAGACTTGGACAGAGGCAGTTTGGTCCTGGGCTGCCAGTTTGGTCTTTACATAAACAAGGATGTCTAGAATTCTCTAGAATTCTAAAAAGAAGCATGGTGTAAGAATTGACATTTGTGAAATAATCAATACCTGCACACTGATGAACGTTTCAGCTGATTTACAACGGTTTGATCCGATTGTCTTCATCAGAACTAAATTCAAAGCATTTATTTGCTAGTTCAATTAATGGTTAATTAATGCTAGGTTATTAATGGCTGTAATAACAATGGAGGTGATATCAGTTATGCTCAGAAATGCAGTCCAGACATTTCCATGTTGATTTTTCAGAATCACAGCACATTCCTCAGTTAAGTTTAGTGAGTGCTGGTTAGACAGGCGTTAAATTCATATTTGGAGGTGTTGAACTGTCATCATAACAGTTTTGCATTCCATTGTAATTTTGGACCGAAATCTATTTTCAGCATGATCCTCAATTAGACCTGTTTTACTATTTTACAACAGAGTGACTTCTTGTCAACATTCAGCCATGCTGATTGATCCATGATTCGTTGAATATATACTGAACCAAAATATAAATGCAACATGCAACAATTTCAACGATTTGAATGAGTTACAGTTCCTATAAGGAAATCAATCAATTGAAATAAATAAATGAGGCCCTAATCTATGGATTTCACTTGACTGGGCAGGGACCTAGCCATTGGTGGGCCTTGGAGGGTATAGGCCCACCCATTGGGAAGCCAGGCTCAGCCAATCACAATGATTTTTTCCTCAGTTTGATCAGCTGTCCGGGTGGCTGGTCTCAGACAATCCAGCAGGTGAAGAAGCCGGACGTGAAGGTCCTGGGCTAGCGTGGTGACAAGTTGTCTGCGGTTGGACGTACTGCCAAATTCTCTAAAACGATGTTGGAGGCAGCTTATGGTAGAGAAATGAACATTCAATTCTCTGGCAACAGCTCTGGTGGACATTCCTGTAGTCAGCATGTCATTTGCATGCTCCCTCAGAACTTGAGACATCTGTGGCATTGTGTTGTGTGACAAAACTGCACATTTTAGAGTGGCCTTTTATTGACCCCAGCTTCTTGATATGCCACACTTGTCAGGTGTTGGGTTTATATGTGTTGTTTTTCAGTATAGATTTCCCCATCATCTAACGTGTTCCATGTTGGGTTTATATGTGTTGTTTTTCAGTATAGATTTCCCCATCATCTAACGTGTTCCATGTTGGGTTTATATGTGTTCTTTTTCAGTATAGATTTCCCCATCATCTAACGTGTTCCATGTTGGGTTTATATGTGTTCTTTTTCAGTATAGATTTCCCCATTGTCTAACGTGTTACATGTTGGGTTTATATGTGTTGTTTTTCAGTATTGATTTCCCCATCATCTAACGTGTTACGTTGGGTTTATATGTGTTGTTTTTCAGTATAGATTTCCCCATCGTCTAACGTGTTACATGTTGGGTTTATATGTGTTGTTTTTCAGTATAGATTTCCCCATCATCTAACGTGTTACATGTTGGGTTTATATGTGTTGTTTTTCAGTATAGATTTCCCCATCATCTAACGTGTTACATGTTGGGTTTATATGTGTTGTTTTTCAGTATAGATTTCCCCATCATCTAACATGTTACATGTTGGGTTTATATGTGTTGTTTTTCAGTATAGATTTCCCCATCATCTAACATGTTACATGTTGGGTTTATATGTGTTGTTTTTCAGTATAGATTTCCCCATCATCTAACATGTTACATGTTGGGTTTATATGTGTTGTTTTTCAGTATAGATTTCCCCATCATCTAACGTGTTCCATGTTGGGTTTATATGTGTTCTTTTTCAGTATAGATTTCCCCATCATCTAACGTGTTCCATGTTGGGTTTATATGTGTTCTTTTTCAGTATAGATTTCCCCATCATCTAACGTGTTCCATGTTGGGTTTATATGTGTTCTTTTTCAGTATAGATTTCCCCATTGTCTAACGTGTTACATGTTGGGTTTATATGTGTTGTTTTTCAGTATTGATTTCCCCATCATCTAACATGTTACATGTTGGGTTTATATGTGTTGTTTTTCAGTATAGATTTCCCCATCATCTAACGTGTTACATGTTGGGTTTATATGTGTTGTTTTTCAGTATAGATTTCCCCATCATCTAACGTGTTACATGTTGGGTTTATATGTGTTGTTTTTCAGTATAGATTTCCCCATCATCTAACATGTTACATGTTGGGTTTATATGTGTTGTTTTTCAGTATAGATTTCCCCATCATCTAACATGTTACATGTTGGGTTTATATGTGTTGTTTTTCAGTATAGATTTCCCCATCATCTAACGTGTTACATGTTGGGTTTATATGTGTTGTTTTTCAGTTAATCGGGAGGTACCGGAACAAAAAGTGAGAGTGGGGGGGGGATCTGGGGAGTTTTGAGGTACCGGAACAAAAAGTGAGAGTGGGAGGATCTGGGGAGTTTTTAGGCACTGGAACAAAAAGTGAGAGTGGGGGGGATCTGGGGAGTTTTGAGGTACCGGAACAAAAAGTGAGAGTGGGGGCATCTGGGGAGTTTTGAGGCACCGGAACGCATGGGGGGGTGAGGGTGGAATCACCTTTATAATAAAGTATTGCATGCATGTCATCACATTTGCGTAGTGGCATACATCAGTAGAGTAGAGGCACTCACAGAAGTTGCACACATGGTGAACAGTATTTACAGCCTAGGGTCCGGGAATTTGTTTATAAATGCATTTCATGCAATTCTGCTTCATTTTACATGACTGGAGAATTTGGCCGAATATTTTTTAATGCTGCACACATGATCGAAATGGCAGGCTACTTTGACACTGACAAACTGAGAACCTGAGATTAACAAAAATGACCTTGTCTTGAATCCATCAATAGCCTAGGCCTAGGTGTGTGGAGACACATGCAGTATTGTAGGCTCCAATAGTTCTAAAAAGGCTTTCCAGTTTCAAACTCACCCAATGACGAGCAGCTCACTGGCAGCTCAATCTCTTGTAAAAAATCTTTTGTAAAACAATATTTGGAAGTTGATCAAATATTTTGGTAGCCTATATTTTAGAGTCTTCTATTTTCATTAGGAGATTTGCTTTCCATCCGGTGTTTTCCCTCGATTGTATTTGAAATATTGCTACAGGCCTGTTTTGTCTGCGTAACAACTGATGATTTGCGTGTGTTCACGAATGTAGGCTAGTCCTTCTCATTGGGCTACAATCCACAGCTAGGCTATTTAAAAAAATAAGCTTTTGATAATATGTGGCTAAATTATAGGCTCTCTCATGGTGTACAGTAGTGGAATATTCTGAATGACTACATTTATTTCTGAACAGACAGCAGTAATTCTTTGGAAAATGTATTTTCATTTATCAGTGATGCTCGCAGTTCCTTCAGAACCCTTCAGGTGGCTATGATTCTATTAGAAAACAAATGACCTGCAGTGCTGGAGAGATGAGAGTTGCAGGGCTCATGTCTATCAGGGCAGAGAGGGAGAGAGATCATAAAAAGGGAATCTCATTCTAATTGAGAGAGAGAGAGATACTGGCATGCTTCTCACAAGGCCACTGCCACATAGGTTACAATGTTGCTCAAACCAGAAACCCGGGCCGCACAACCCTAATCAACTCTTAGAATACTAGGCCCATGCTGAAAATCCACTTTTCACATTACGTTTGATCATTTTTACTGTGATTTTTGGCAGGATCTGGCTCAAATTAAGCACGTGCTCAAATACAGGTAAAAGCCAAACCAATGTGGTTCAGTTGGTTCGTTGTATGTTTTATTCCTGCATGACAAAGTATATTCACTTAAGTAAGTCACTGGATAAAAGCGTCTGCTAAGTCCATATATCCCCGTTATGACTAAAATGAACTAATTTTTACGTCTTTATTGGCTTTTAATCAAATCAGGTTGTTGCCATCTGTGTTCACCCTGAATGTGCTAACTCTGAATGTAACAGTAAACGCAGATACCAATGACAAATGTCAAATAAAAAGCAAATAGATAAAAAAAAAGGAATTAAATCTAGTCACAAAGGGGCTAAGTAACAGACATTCATGGCAGGCCAAAGTAACACATTTAGGGGGGAAAGGGAGGGAGAGGCTGAATGTTGTTGTAGTTGTTGTTTTTCTTGTCCATTTGTGGGGGGTTGGAGAGAGGGATGAAAGGCAGCCAGTGGGGTGGAAGGGAAGTGGAGGTGAGAAGTGAGGACACCTCGCCTGTCTGCCACAGAGGGGGTGGGGAGTGGGGAGTGGGGAGCGAGGTCATTACCCATGTTGGGGGGGGGGTTAATGTGTTTATGGGCCGACAGGTGTGATGGGGCACTTTGGTACCAGGCTTCCATTATCAGTAATGATGGGGATCTTTCTCTCTGTGGGTTCTGTTCAGGACTATTAGAGTGAGTTGTTGATATTGTGTACTGTAGCCTGTGTTTGTTTCGTGTTGTTATATAATCAATTTCACAACCCCCCCCCCTTGTCATGTATGTGCAAAATGCTTTTGGCATCCACAGCTGTAGTGTGTGTCGTTCTGTGTGTTTGCATGTTACTGCACCAGCCTCTTCTCTCACCACCACCATGTGCTTTGTAAGCCTTATTTGCTTATTTCATAGTTTATTTCTTTGTGAGTTTTTCCAACACAATCTGTATTGAAAGTATCGGAAATTCAGGGTGGATCAAGCGTCTCAGAGTAGGAATAATTCTAAATCAGGTCAGGGCTACGTGCAGGCCAGTCAAGTTCTTCCACACGATCTCGACAAACCTTTCCTGTATGGATCTCACTTTGTGCAAGGGGGCATTGTCATGCTGAAACAGGAAAGGGTGTTCCCCAAACTGTTGTCACAAAGTTGGAAACACAGAATCGTCTAGAATATCATTGTATGCTGTAGCATTAAGATTTTCCTTCACTGGAACTAAGGGGCCCAGTCTAAACCATGAAAACAGCCCCAGACCATTATTCCTCCTCCACCAAACATTTCCCCTGCTCCAGAGTCCAATGGCGATGAGCTTTACACCAGTCCAGCCGACACTTGGCATTGCGATCTTAGGCTTGTGTGCAGCTGCTTTGCAATGGAAACCCATTTCATGACACTCCCTAATGAACAGTTCTTGTGCTGACATTGCTTTCAGTGGCAACTTGGAACTCAATAGTGAGTGTTGCAACCGAGGACAGACAATTTTTTACGTGCCACGCGCTTCAGCGGTCCCATCCTGTGTGCTTGTGTGGCCTACCACTTCGCGGCTGAGCTATTTTTGCTCTCAGACTGGGGCAGCTCTAGCAGGGCCGACATTTTATCAACTGACTTCTTGAAAAGCTGGCATCCCATGAACGTGCCACGTTCTTCAGTAACATTTGTCTAGGCCGTCATTGTAAGTAAGAATTTGTTCTTAACTGACTTGCCCAGTTATACTGTATACTGTATATCTTTCTGGTCACCACCAAAACCAATTCTTCCTTTGGCCACCTCTCCTTCCAGTTCTCTGCTGCCAATGGCTGGAACGAACTACAAAAATCGCTGAAACTGGAAACACTTAACTCCCTGACTAGCTTTAAGCACCAGCAGTCAGAGCAGCTCACAGATTACTACACCTATACATAGTCCATCTATAATTTAGCCCAAACAACTACCTCTTCCCGTACTGTATTTATTTATTTTGCTCCTTTGCACCCCGTTATTTCTACGTTGCACATTCTTCCACTGCAAATCTGCCATTGCAGTGTTTTACTTGCTATATTGTATTTACTTTGCCACCATGGCCTTTTTTGCCTTTACCTCCCTAATCTCACCTCATTTGCTCACATCGTATATAGACTTATTTTTCTACTGTATTATTGACTGTATGTTTGTTTTACTCCATGTGTAACTCTGTGTTGTTGTATGTGTCAAACTGCTTTGCTTTATCTTGGCCATGTTACGGCGTTCTTCGTTTGTCGAAAGAGAGTCGGACCAAAATGCAGCGTGTTGGTTACTCGTGTTTTTAATAGACAAATGACGATACATGAAATAACAAAAACAACAAACGGAACGTGAAAAACCTATACAGCCTGTCTGGTGAACACTAACACAGAGACAGGAACAATCACCCACGAAATACAAAGCGAAACCCAGGCTACCTAAATACGGTTCCCAATCAGAGACAACGAGAATCACCTGACTCTGATTGAGAACCGCCTCAGGAGCCAAACCTATGCAACACACACCCCTAATCAGCCACAATCCCAATAACTAAAAAACCCCACTAAGAATTACAACAAACAATAAACCCATGTCACACCCTGGCCTGACCAACTAATTAACTAAAACACAAAATACTAAGACCAAGGCGTGACAGGCCAGGTCACAATTGTAAATGAGAACTTGTTCTCAACTTGCCTACCTGGTTAAATAAAGGTGAAATAAAAAAATAAAACAAAAAATAAAAATAAAACTCTGTTCCTCCTCGCGGTGTGCCACGGTGATCCCTTTATGTGGCCTGCACGGCTGGTTGGCACTCTCCCCTAATTACCTCTACTTGGAGCAGTCAGCGTCGGGGTGCCCAGCCCAAGTACTCCCAGCAGAGGGAGCCAACGTCGCGGCACATACCTCCCCCCTCTATCACCAACCCCCGGGGTAGACCTCCCGGGATACCACAGGTGCTTCTACAAAGTATTGAGGGGTGTGAATACTAATGCAAAATAGATTTTCTTTATTTCATTTTCAATACTTTTGCAAATATTTCTAAAAACATGTTTTCACCTTGACATTATGGGGTATTGTGTGTAGATGGGTGAGAGAAATAATGGTTTCATCCAAATATCATCAGATTTCATGAAAAACATAATTATTACTGTTTGGGGCCTTTAAGCAAGTCAGCCATATCAGCTAGGCTCCCTGACGACCAGGTGTAGCTGTGGTTATGATTAACTCCATGGTCAGCTTATGTCACCGTTATTGTGCATTAATAAATGTGTAGTGTTGTGTAGTGTCTTCAATGGCATGCATCTAAAAAAAGAAGACTTTGCCCTACCAAGATGTACATGTTAAAATCACCACTGAAGATTTGTGCACTTTGACATACAACATTGTGATGGTGCGCTAATGAGCTATATCCCTCCCCCGGGACTAGTTTAGGGCCCTTCAAAAACTCCATTTAGTTTTTTCAGGTTTCTGATTTTTCCCAGTTTATTAAAGTTTTCACCCTCAAAATCACACATTTTTATAAAAAAAAAACAACTAAATGGGATGTTCCAAATCAAAGCCTAAAACACACAAGGAGTCAACATTTAATTGGGTGTCACGAATACCACCGAAGGTGGCTCCCCTTCCTGCTCGGGTGGCGTTCGGCGGTCGTCGTCGCCGGTCTATTAGCTGCCACCGAAGGTGGCTCCCCTTCCTGCTCGGGTGGCGTTTGGCGGTCGTCGTCACCGGTCTATTAGCTGCCACTGAAGGTGGCTACCCTTCCCGCTCAGGTGGCGCTCGGCGGTCGTCGTTGCCGGTCAACTAGCTGCCACTGAAGGTGACTCCACATCCTGCTTGGGTGGCGCTCGCCGGTCGTCGTCGCCGGTCTATTAGCTGCCACCGATACCTTTTTCCTTTTCGTTTGTTTTTGTCTAATTGTTTTCACCTGTTCCTTGTTGGGGTTTTGGGATGGGTGTTATTTAAGTTAGTTTTGTGTAACTAGGTTTTGGGTTTTCGCTGTCCGGTTTTGTGTAACTAGGTTTTGGGTTTTCGCTGTCCGGGTTTGTGTAACTAGGTTTTGGGTTTTCGCTGTCCAGGTTTGTGTAACTAGGTTTTGGGTTTTCTCTGTCCAGGTTTGTGTAACTAGGATTTGGGTTTTCTTTGTTCGGGTTTGTGTAACTAGGTTTTGGGTTTTCGCTGTCTGGGTTTGTGTAACTAGGTTTTGGTTTTTCTCTGTCCGGGTTTGTGTAACTAGGTTTTGGGTGTTTTCTCTGTCCAGGTTTGTGTAACTAGGTTTTGGGTGTTTTCTCTGTCCAGGTTTGTGTAACTAGGTTTTGGGTGTTTTCTCTGTCCAGGTTTGTGTAACTAGGTTTTGGGTTTTCGCTGTCTGGGTTTGTGTAACTAGGTTTTGGGTTTTCTCTGTCCAGGTTTGTGTAACTAGGTTTTGGGTTTTCTCAGTCCGGGTTTGTGTAACTAGGTTTTGGGTTTTCGCTGTCTGGGTTTGTGTAACTAGATTTTGGGTTTTCTCTGTCCGGGTTTGTGTAACTAGGTTTTGGGTGTTTTCTCTGTCCAGGTTTGTGTAACTAGGTTTTGGGTGTTTTCTCTGTCCAGGTTTGTGTAACTAGGTTTTGGGTTTTCGCTGTCTGGGTTTGTGTAACTAGGTTTTGGGTTTTCTCTGTCCAGGTTTGTGTAACTAGGTTTTGGGTTTTCTCAGTCCGGGTTTGTGTAACTAGGTTTTGGGTTTTCTCTGTCCGGGTTTGTGTAACTAGGTTTTGGGTTTTCTCTGTCTGGGTTTGTGTAACTAGGTTTTGGGTTTTCTCTGTCCAGGTTTGTGTAACTAGGTTTTGGGTTTTCGCTGTCCGGGTTTGTGTAACTAGGTTTTGGGTTTTCTCTGTCCGGGTTTGTGTAACTAGGTTTTGGGTTTTCTCTGTCCGGGTTTGTGTAACTCGGTTTTGGGTTTGTTTTTGCACCTGTGTTTTAGGGCTTCACCCATGTTTGGACCTGTTACTTTGTTAAGGACATTAAAGTGCTTTTTTTCCTGTTTACTTTGCTCTCTGTGTTTGACTCCTCACCCATCACTCACCCACCATTACATTGGGAAGATTTTTTGAGAAAGAAATGACTATTTCGGCATGCTAACTGGCTACACAACACTAACAGGCACATTTCCATATCATTACCTTGCAATAAATATTTCTCCTTGATGCATTATTATGAATAATGAGAAACTAATGGAATTGAACTAACTTCAATATTTTTAATACATGTTCAATACAAGTTTTAAATGGTTTAATTATATTTTAATGTCTGGATTCTGTGATTTCGTCCCCGTTTTCTGCATTATACATTTTATAGGGCCCTACTAAGGGTGGCAGGTAGCCTAGCGGTTAGAGTGTTGGGCAAGTAACTGAAAAGTTACAGGTTTGAAAACCAGACAACGTGAAACGTCTGATGTGCCCTTGAGCAAGGCACTTAAACCTAATTTACTACCGTAGCACTGTACTACTATGGCTAAGCCTGTAAAACAACACATTTCACTGCACCTATCTGGTGTATGTGACAATAAAAAAATTATGGGTTGGAATAGTGGGTTTCAACGTAAAGGCATCACCTTTGAGCTTATAAAATATAAACCCTTTTTCTGATTCTGGAGTGGGTGGCCCCTTATATTTACATTTTTTTAATCCTTTTGGTTGAAGGGTAATGATGTCAGGAGCTGTGTGGGCATGTTCTTCAGCCTCTCCTAAATATAGCAAATTAGAAAATTACAGTTTTGCACCATTATAAAATGTACACAATGGAGCGCTAGTGAAAACACACATGAAAGGAGGGCTTTTCTTTGCATTGCTCCTTTCGGGTGAAGGCTTGGGAAATGATGTCAGGAGGTGTATGAAAATTGTCTACAATTCTATTCACTAATCTTCAACTCTGACCACAGGTCCTACCAGACATTCCTATAATAATCAGTCCACAAAGCTTATGATATGAAAATAATATTTTAACAGCATTTCAGAAATTGGAGAAATGACATTAACAAAAAATAATTTTATGACTACAGTGGAAGGTACGAAATGTGATAACGTAATAATTTTTAGCTATCAATTGAAAACAAAATAGTTTTCAGTATGTTGATTCAATTACAAAATTGTTCCTTGCTGATATTACTCCATTTGCAGGTGTGAGTCAGGTTCTCCCAGCTTGGGTCAGTTGCAGAGATCAGTTGTGCAGCATTCAGTCACCACACTTCTTTGCGACTTGACATTACATTCATTTTCAGTAGCACATTTTCTCACCTCACCATCTGAAATTGAAGGCACACACATTAATGGGGCCCTAGTGGAGAAATATACAAATGCCCAATCGTTCTGTACAATGTCATAACAAATAGATACACAATCAAAAATACTAAACAATAGGAGGAAATTGTTGATAGGAAAGTAGGTGCATCAGTTAAAGCAGAAATCAGCAGTTGAAACAGTAACAAAGCATTCTCTACTCCCCTGTTTCAGTAAAAAGCCTAGAGATTGGGCTGGAGAAATCTAACCACTCTCAACTTCATAGACAGAGTTATGGATACAAGGACCGACCATGTTATTAACCATGTTTTGAGCCTTTATGGTTGTTTACAATCATTGGAGTAAAAATAAGCTTATATTTTTTTTAATTTTGATGGGGTACAACAGTTAAACTAAGCTCAAGAGGCATTTATAAATTATATTATTTGAGAATAAATGGGTACATGTCATAAATGTATAAGTCCAAAAATGGATGTAGCAACTGCAGATTGCCCCTTTAAGTAATTGATAAACAATTGAAAAAAACTTCAAATAAGATAATTATTATGCCCCACAGTTAACAGAGCTACGTACAGTTAGTTAGCTACCGCCTCTTACTTCCTGACTCCAAACTGGCTCCAGTTGTGTTTCGATTTTTACATTTGTGGCATCATATAGTATTTTGACTACCAATAGATGCAGTGTAATGTGCTAGAATTACTAATGCAAAATGAAATATAGCTACAAACGGGGTGCTGGCTTATGATAGGCTGAAATAAACAGTTGCATGGAAGTACTATACATCCTCCTCGCTTGTGTTCTTGTAACAATTCAAAACACTACATGTGAGTTTCAAGTTGATCAAGTGAAGAGAAGTGAAGCTTTTACAGTTTGATTTCGGATGCAATATATATTTTTTACAAGGTTACCATTGTCTCTTCCACATTTGGACTTAGTAGAGGCTGACATGATGAACATACTTTATGAGTTTCAAGTCAATCAGATGTACTGTTCATGTGAAGACAATTTTGGGAGATTTGATTAAAAAAATCTAATATGAAGGAAAATCCAATATGAAGGAAATCATAGGTATATGATGCAAATGTGTTCCTTAAGCTAAAACACTCATATATCAAGTTTTGTTGTTGTATGTGTAACAGGGCGGCGGAGCTGATATCTTTTTAGCATTCAAATAAATGCTAACACTTTTGAGGTTCACAACTGAATTGCTTGCTGTTTCCATGTTTTTTTTTTAAAGATATCAAGACTTTCTTCAGTTGTCATACACCTTCCTACACAGCAAATGTGTGTTAAAATCTCGTTGTTAATGTAAAAAGTATTCTGAGTGTTATACAGTGCATTCAGAAATTACTCGTAACCTTTGACATTTTCCACATTATGTTGTTACAGCCCGATTCTAAAATTGATGAAATAGTTTCCCCCCTCATCAATCTACACACAGTTCCCGATAATTAGAAAGCAAAAACAGGTTTTTAGAATTTTATTCGAATGTCTAAAAACAAATATCACAATTACATAAGTATTCAGACCTTTTACTCAGTACTTTGTTGAAGCACATTTGGCAGCGATTACAGCATCGAGTCTTCTTGGGTATGACGCTACAAGGTTGTTACACCTGTATTTGAGGAGTTTCTGCCATTCTTCTCTGCAGATTCTCTCAAGCTCTGTCAGGTTGGATGGGGAGTGGTGCTGCACAACTATTTTCAGGTCTCTCCAGAGATGTTCGATCGGCTTCAAGTACGTGCTCTGGCTGGGCCACTCAAGGACATTCTGAGACTTGTCCCGAAGCCACTCCTGCATTGTCTTGGCTGTGTGCTTAGGGTCAATGTCCTGTTAGAAGGTGAAACTCTGCCCCACTCTGAGATCCTGAGCACTCTGGAGCAGGTTTTCATCAAGGATCTCACTGTACTTTGCTCTGTTCATCTTTGCCTCAATCCTGACTAGTCTCCCAGTCCATGCCGCAGAAAAGCATCCCCACAGCGTGATGCTACCACCACCATGCTTCCCTATATGGATGGTGCCAGGTTTCCTCCAGACGTGACATTTGCATTCAGGCCAAAGAGTTCAATCTTGGTTTCATCAGACCAGAGAATCTTGTTTCTCATGGTCTGAGAGTCCCTTCGGTGCCTTTTGGCAAACTCCAAGCGGGCTGTCGTGTGTCTTTTACTCAGGAGTGGCTTCCGTCTGGCGACTCTACCCTAAAAGCCTGATTGGTGGAGTGCTGCAGAGACAGTTGTCCTTCTTTAAGGTTCTTCCATCTCCACAAAGGAAGTTTGGAGCTCTATCAGAGTGGCCATTGGGTTCTTGGTCACCTCCCTGAACAAGGCCCTTCTCCCCCAATTGCTCAGTTTGGCCGGGGCTTCCAGCTCTAGGAAGAGTCTTGGTGGTTCCAAAGTTCTTCCATTTAACTTGCTATGGCTGGGGGCAGCATTGAGGAGCTTGGATGAAAAAGGTGCCCAGAGTAAAGTGTCTGCTACTCAGGCCCAGTTGCTAATATATGCATATTATTAGTAGATTTGGATAGAAAACACTCTGAGGTTTTTAAAACTGTTTGAATGATGTCTGTGAGTATTACATAACTCATATGGCAGGCAAAAACATGAGAAAAAATCCAACCAGGAAGTGGGGAATCTGAGGTTTGTAGTTTTTCAACTCATTGCCTATTGAATACACATATTCATATTGCACTTCATACGGCTTCCACTAGATTTCAGCAGTCTTTAGAACCTTGTTTGATGCTTCTACTGTGAAGTGGGGGCGAATGAGAGGGGATTGAGTCAGAGGTCTGCCAGAGAGGCATGAGCTTACCACGCGCGTTCACATGAGAGTTAGCTTGCTTTCCATTGCAATTCTACAGACAAAGGAATTCTCCAGTTGGAACATTATTGAAGATTAATGTTAAAAACATCCTAAAGATTGATTCTATACATCGTTTGACATGTTTCTACGGACTGTAACAGAACTTTTTGACTTTTCGTCTGGCCCGCGCGTCATGAATTTGGATTACTGGGTTAAAAGCGCAAACAAAAAGGAGACATTCGGACATAAATGGACTTTATCGAACAAATCAAACATTTATTATGGAACTGGGATTCCTGGGAGTGCATTCGGATGAAGATCATCAAAGGTAAGTGAATATTTATAATGCCATTTCTGACTTTTGTTGACTCCACGTCATGGCGGATATCTGTATGGCTTGATTTTGTTGTCTGAGTGCTGTACTCAGATTATTGCATCGTGTGCTTTTTCGGTAAAACTTTTTTGAAATCTGACACAGCGGTTGCATTAAGGAGAAGTGTATCTATAATTCCATGCATAATAGTTGTATCTTTTTATCAATGTTTGTTATGAGTATTTCTGTAAATTGATGTGGCTCTCTGCAAAATCACCGGATGTTTTGGAACTACTAAACATAACGCGCCAATGTAAACTCAGATTTTTGGATATAAATATGAACTTTATCGAGCAAAACATACATGTATTGTGTAACATGAAGTCCTATGAGTGTCATCTGATGAAGATCATCAAAGGTTAGTGATTCATTTTATCTATTTTTCTGCTTTTTGTGACTCCTCTTTTTGGCTGGAAAAATTGCTGTGTTTTTCTGTGACTAGGTGCAGACCTAACATAATCGTTTGGTGTGCTTTCGTCGTAAAGCCGTTTTGAAATCGGACACTGTGGTGGGATTAACAACAAGTTTATCTTTAAAACGGTGTAAAATACCTCTATGTTTGAGGAATTTTAATTATGAGATATTTGAATTTGGCGCCCTGCACTTTCGCTGGCTGTTGTCATATCGATCCCGTTAGTGGGATTCAAGCCATAAGAAGTTTAAGAATGATGGAGGCCACTTAGTTCTTGGGGACCTTCAAAACTGCAGAAATGTATTGGTACCTGTAACGGCGTTCTTTGTTTGTCGCAAGAAAGTCGGACCGAAATGCAGCGTGTTGGTTACTCATGTTTTTTAATGAAACAAATAACGGTACATGAAATACATGAAATAACTAATAAATACAAAACAACAAAACGGAACGTGAAAACTATTACAGCCTATCTGGTGAACACTACACAGAGACAGGAACAATCACCCACGAAATACAAAGTGAAACCCTGGCTACCTAAATACGGTTCACAATCAGAGACAACGAGAATCACCTGACTCTGATTGAGAACCGCCTCAGGCAGCCAAGCCTATACAACACCCCTACTCAGCCGCAATCCCAAATACTACAAAGCCCCACTATGAAATACAACGACATAAACCCATGTCACACCCTGGCCTGACCAACTAATTAACGAAAACACAAAATACTAAGACCAAGGCGTGACAGTACCCTTCCCTAGATCTGTGCCTTGACACAATCCTGTCTCGGAGCCCATTGACATTTCCTTCGATCTCATGGCTTGTTTTTTGCTCTGACATGCACTGTCAACTGTTTGACGTTATATAGACAGGTGTGTGCCTTTCCAAATCATCTCCAATCAATTGCATTTACCACAGGTGGACTCCAATAAAGTTGTAGAAACATCTCAAGGATGATCAATGGAAACTGGATGCAACTGTTTCGAGTCTCATAGCAAAGGGTCTGAATACTTATCTAAATAAGGTATTTCTGTTTTTTTAAACCTGTTTTTGCTTAATCATAGTGGGGTATTGTGTGTAGATTAATGAAGAAAAGTGTTTATTTAATCAATTTTAGAATAAGGCTGTAACGTAACAAAATGTGGAAAAAGTCAAGGGGTCTGAGAACTTTCCAAATGCAATATCAGTTAAATGCGGCGGCGGGGCTGAGACTCTGAATGTTTATTGGCCAATCTGTGTTGTTTTTGGTGTCTGGGTAGCGATGTTGATATTTATTTGATCAGTTGTGCACTGATATATTGCGACAAAGGTGGAAGAATAATAAGAAAGAAAGAACGAAAGAAAAATTCCATCAAAATATATTGGTTTGCTTGCAAGTCCTAATAATTTGTTCACTTACAGGCTGGTTTGTGGAAAACAATTCTTCCACAGTGGGTGAAACTGACACCACACTCCACCTCGGTTATGTCAGTCTGGGTGCAGGTTGGATGGTCTGGATTGATGGTAGTACATTTGTGACACTTCAGTGCCACAGTAGCTGAGTTGGAGAAACAATGTGAATGTTATTTTCTGTATTTGTGAAAAACATTATTATCTTTTGTTCTATAAAATCTTCATGGGCTAGATTTAGCAAGTCCCTGTCCCTGAGGAAATACATATTCAAGGAGAGAACAACACATGTCATAAAGAGAGACATTGTTAAAAGGTGAGACATTTGTGTCTCTGGTAATCCTGAACTGAATTGTTTTGTGTGGTACTGCCAACATGGAATAAACAGAAATAATTATTTAACAAAGGTAATTAGTTATTAAGAGGTTTTTAAGAGAGGTACGATCTTAAAGTATAACATTTACAGTATATAGCACATTCATGTTAAAGATGCAGTCGAACGTGTACTGATTGCTCTGATATCAGTTGACCTATTCCCAATAGCAATGCTATTCTACTACAACCAATCTAGAATAATATGTCAAATGTTTTCATGGATCACTTTCAACTCACCACAGAAAACTGCAACAAGCACTGTTAAAGCAAGTGTCAGGGATGCCATTGTATTGACCTAAATCAAGCAGAAACTTATAGTTATTGTTAGACATAGATTTCAGAATTTTAAATATAGCAAAAATGATTTCAGCCCACTGTTGCTACACATTCTTTCCTTATTTATTATAACAATACCAAAACATATGTTTTAAGTAAAATATTAGCTATTGTCTGAAGCTGAAAAAGACAAGACATGTAAAATAGGCTTTTCAGTATCAGCAGCTTGACAACTGCTAGAGTACTGCAGCTTTATTGATCTACTGTACTTCACTAACAGATGTGCACATTGGATGGGTGGATTAGGGTTCCAACCTCTCAAACAGTCTAATACTTACTCTTAGAGAAGGTTTACCCTAATAATGTAAACGTGTTTTAAACATTATGGGAAGGTTTGCCCGGACAAAGATTAAGCCTAGTCATGGATTAAAAAGATTATTTATACTCCAGAACGAGGTGTAATCTGTGTCCTCGAAACCGCTTTTTACCCCTATATTTGACCTCGCTTAAAACATAAGCTTACTCAGATGGGAAATAGACAAGGTAGTGGACACCGTTTCAACTTATTTGACATTTTTCATGTTTCCGTTATAAAGAATGGAGTAATGCAACCTTATATTTTGAGTTATGATATAGTAAGACAGCTATGCTAGAGAATTTATAAGTTATCGTACTTAAAGCTGAGGTGGCACCACAGGTTCAATAGTGGTGTGGCAAAAGTTGTACATGTCTTTCTGGGGCCTGGAGTTTTTCCTGATTTCATCACCTGGTCAGGTAAAACTTTGGGTCCTATTCGTAGGCTCGGACAGGGTCCAACGCTAATAGTCTTTCATGACCGGACCCAGTTGGACAAAAATCTAATGGCCCGAACAGAATTTCTACTGGCAAGGACATGGTATAGGGTCACGCAGGGCCTCTAGGCTGGCGTGCTTTCTCTCTATATGCAGCTATTAACAGTCTATATTTATAATGAATAAATACAAATAATTTGGTGGGTGCTTATATTTGTCCTACTTCACACATGTACAAGTGTGTATTAATACGCATGTGTGAAAGGTGTTTTTTGCATATCACAACTCTCCCTGAGACACCATCGGAGAGTGGGGTCACAGCCAGTGTCCGCCATTATTAACGGCAACCCTGGAGCAATTAGAGTTAAGTGCCTTGCTCAAGGGTACATCAACAGACTTCTCACCTTGTTGGCTAGTGGATTCAAACAAGTAACCTTTCGGTTCCTGGCCCAATGCTCTAACCTGCTGCCACCTTTGGTTATTTTGACGCTTTTTAATATAATTTAACAATGTAAGTCGTTACTCTTATTCTTTAGAATTGCATTTTATTAATTGCTTTTATTTTTGTTTCTAAATTATGTCATTTAGACAATATTTTTTTTACATCTCAAAATAGGACGCTGCTCCTTTAAGAGAATTTGACCTGGAGACAGTATGCTGACAAGACAAATGCTACAGTGTATTGTGGCTTTCTTTTTGTAGAATATTAACAGTAGCCAGCACATTGCTAGTATGTTCACTATTGAAGGTTTACTTTTGTAAATTACTTTCCACCAAAATAAAAAAAAAGCTCAGCGAGCAGATTGATGGGTGCTTCTTTTTGCTCAGGACAGCTTGCATGTGCTTTGTGAACGTATCAACTTTTGTACTGCTCGAGTGCTCGAGAAGTCACTCGTGGGGGTGTAGTGGTGCTTGAATGAATATCCAGTCATATTGCTCAAATACAAATAGCACAGCGCTTCTGCATGTAGTCTTCAGTGGTTTTCTATAGTAGTAATAAAGCAAGAAAAACATGAAAGAGACAGCAAAAAAAACAAAAGCAAGAAAAACATGAAAGAGACAGGAAAATGGGATAACAAATTCAAAATCACTAAATTAGCTGACCGCAGAAATGCAACTGAGAACTGGCCCGGTTGCTGCTGCTGCTGCTGCTTTCTTTGAAAGTGGTGAGAAGTATTGGGCAAATGCGGTCTTGCAACATGTTTGCTGGGGTTCGGATTGAAAGGGTCCATCTGTGATTGCTTCATTTATTTTTTTACTTTTCAATTATTTAAATAAAACACCCATTGATTCTTGAAGAATTTAAATTATATAAAAAAAAAAATCATGAGCTTAGTCCAATTGTCATACCACCAGAACCCCACCTATTTATTTGTTCAACTCAACTGTTTGAAAACAATGTAATTTTTTAACAAACACTGTTTAGCCTCTGAATATGTTACTCGTTTCAAGAAGCTAGGCACGTCGCACATCACTACTTCACAGGAGAGGCATTTGAACATCATTTTTAAATGTTTTATCAAAATGGTTTTTTTTTTTCATGTGCCTTAATAACAAACTTGTATGCCATCTGTAAATACGAATACAATTGTTTAATTACGAGCCGAGTTGGTTTAGCCACGGAAAAAGCAGGAACCTTCCCGCTAGCCATCATTGGCTCAGATAATGAGTGTGCTGAACATGCCGAGGGATGAGTTTGGATTGGTCTGCCATTCAGCACGCTTCTGTCTATAACATGAGCTGCTCAGTATGGGTAGATTATCCTTGCTACTGCAGCTTTTTTGTCAAATATAACATAAGCCCTAGAGAACTGCAAAAGTGTTGCTACGGCTCTCAACAACATTGCTCCCCTGAATTTAGCAGGCGCTATCGACAAAAATTGGTGGCAAAAAGTTGTGATTGACTACTTTCTGCACATGGTCAGTGTAAACTGGAGTGACTTGACACAACGGGCCAAACAAGCTGTAGCTATAATCAAAATGGAAAAGACACGCTGCCATAAAGCGTTCATCCATGTATACTGGTAAGAGTCTAGCTACATTTTCAGATAATATACGTTTCAAATATTGTCAGAAAGTTTTTTTCATTGTAAGTTAAAGCACACTGTTAGCTAGCTAGCTAACATTAGATTGCTGGCTCGCTAGATAACGTTACATGTATGATTTGTGTATTACAATTATTTGTATCTCAGAAAGCCATTTACATTGCTAGTTATAGCCTAATGTTAGCTAGCTAGCTAACATTGATCCTAGTTGGTTAGCTTCAGCTACCTGCCGATTCATACTACAGCATTAAATGCATGGTGGCTAGGTTTGACAATCTGTTTGTATTGTAGCTATGTGATTTTTTTATTTTGTGTTATTGACTGTACGTTTGTTTATTCCAAGCGTAACTCTGTGTTGTTGTTTGTGTTGCACTGCTTTATCTTGGCCAGGTCGCAGTTGTAAATGAGAACTTGTTCTTAACTGGTCTACCTTGTGAAATAAAAAATAAATTAAACAAATAATAGTTATAATCTTACAATGGTATGTACCCTATATCACTCCACTGAATCAATGCAGCCTCATCAGTCTCCTCTGGCCAACTTGGAGTAGGTTACACACTGAGAGCGTGCATAACTGTACACGCTGCACTGCTTTCAATATCTGGGAAATATCTACATCGGGCAGGAGGTGGGCAAATGTCGGCAAGGGGAGAAATGTCACCATGGACAATTTCTTAACCTAACTGTCATTAGCGCACAATTTGTTTGCAAAGACAAAAAGGAGGTCCCTCCTGTGCAAAATAAGGCACTTGCACAGTCATTACTGTACAATGTTGCCCAAGAATGACAAGACTACCCCATTTCCAACCTGTATTTCTACTGGTATACCTTACTGATAAGACCATGTCACTTTTTGTCTCCTTCCCATCTAGCATGCCTTGGATGAATGAGACCGAGAGAAAGCAACCCCCAGTACCACCTCATCTCACTGAAGAGTGATGCAGGCAAGACTGAGGAGTACAGCACCATGGTCTAAGAGAGAGGCAACATGAATGAGTAGTGTCCGGGGCAGGTGGGTCACGAGAGGAATCACATACATACACTTATACATGATCATATACAAACGTTTAATCCGGTTAAGAACTTGCTGTTTGCTCACTCCACAGCTAGCTTGAAATGTTGTGGATGGAGCCATCCAATTGGTACCTTTTGGGTGTTTCAGACTGTTGACATGTTGTCAATGAGGACAGTTGTTTGTTTGCAAGCAGAGGATCGCTGGTTTGTGCCCAGTGTGGGACGGGGACAGTGGAGGAAGATATACTGGTCTGTGCCCAGTGTGGGACAGTGGAGGAAGATATACTGGTTTGAGACCAGTGTGGGACAGGGACAGTGGAGGAAGAGATACTGGTTTGAGACCAGTGTGGGACAGTGGAGGAAGATATACTGGTTTGAGACCACTGTGGGACAGGGACAGTGGAGGAAGATATACTGGTTTGAGACCAGTGAGGTACAGGGACAGTGGAGGAAGATATACTGGTGTGAGAGCAGTGTGGGACAGTGGAGGAAGATATACTGGTTTGCATTAGCACTAGTTTAATCAGGTGTGTCAGCTGTGGCTGGGGAAAAAGTGTGACACCGATGAGGCCCCCGAGTACCACGATGGGGATGACCAAAAGTATGGAATCAACAGACTCGACTCAAGATCAAGCGTCATCTTATACAACATGTTTCCCAAACTCGATCCTGGCCAAAGAGTAACAAATACTGCGACAATCAAGGTAAGACATAGCCATAACGTTCTACTTATGCTTGATAAAACTGTCACGGCATTATACTGTTATGTCATTTCAGACAATTGTTTTAATTAGCTATTGTAGCTAACTAGCTAGCTATGTAAGGTGGAGAGGTTGGTTAGATTCAACAAATGTAATGTTTGTAGCTGATCTGAGCTCATGCCTGTTAGATAGTTCATTTGCCTTGAATGTAATTGTGACTATGGCTGAGATAATATAACAAAATAATTATGTCGAGGGTTAATGTTGTCAAGATACGATGAGTTAGCAAGCCAGCTAGTATACTTATGCCGTAAGTGGGCTATTCGGACGAGATGTGAACCTGGGAGCCTGGCTAGCAAGCTAGTTCGGTACCTAACCACTGACATTACAACATCAACTAACAAAACAGATGCAATTTCAATCATGCAAGCTATCTGGCTTGAATTCAATTTTGAATGTGGCTGAGAGCAAAAATATATTGAGCGTCAATGTTGTTGGGATATAAGTAAGTTTATCTAGATAAAAACTTGTGTAGCTAGCTACTGTTGCTCGGAGAGAGTGGCTAGGTGTCAGTTTTGCTTCACAGCTTGGTACATAGACCTTTTAGATTTCCAATGAAGGTACGCCTCATTTCTTAATTTGAATGAGACTGTATGATCTGTAATTCTAACTCTGTCTGTCTTTTTCTGTTTCTCCTTCAACAAAAATGAAGTATTAGCCTGTTAGCCCCAATGTAATTTAGTTAGCTTACCTTCATTCTTTGCTGTAAAAGATAACAGAAAAAAATATTGTTTTTAATTACATCAACAACACCTTTCTGAGATATTCAAAAGGAAGGCACTTCTGTTATGTAATCTTTTTCTGTCATTTGAGTGTCACTGTTGACAATTTAGTGGATTTTTAAAAATGTCATTGTAGAGATTTTCTACACATCCTTCAAGAAAGAAAATGAGAGAGTGGATCGCGGCACCATCAGCTTGCCGCGGAATTGAGCTCTCAACCGCTGTGCCACATTACGTTCCGTAATATGGAATATTGACTGAGAAATTATAAGGGCGAAAAACTCTTCAAAATGCATTGCTATAGTCACGTCTATAATAATACAATTGTTTAGCCAACATTTGATAAGACTTGCATCTTAAAAGAGATAAGGAGATGTCACATATTTTCCAATTGCAAATAGCCCTAAACATCATTTTTTGTGAAGATACATACATACATACATACATACATACATACATACATACATACATACATACATACATACATACAATACTTAACAGACATCAAAATTACAACATACATTTGATGGATTATGATAAGATAAAGTAGTATAACAAAGACATTCTTCAAAACATTTTAGCAATACTTAACAACATTTGATGGTATCAAACATTTTTCAAAAACATTTACTAAGTTTGAGAAAACTTTAAAGTACCTTCAATATTCTTAAATGTCAAGAAAAGTCCATAAAGGTTTTTATACAGAGGAAAGCCACATCTGACTACTTGAATGTATGGTTCAAAAGCAACCATCTCCTTCAAAATAGCAGGCATACTTAACAACACTCCATGGTGTTGTGCATGTGAAACAAGACTAAAAGTTCACATGCTGTATGTATAACATGTGTTATGTATGGGGCGGAAAAAACATTTACGGAATACGTGTATAAGTTTGAGAAAACTTTATAAGTATGTGTATATGTATCAATATTCTTAAATGTCAAGAAAAGTATGGGGCGGAATATGTGTATATGTATGAATATGTGTATATGTATGGGGGCGGAATAGTATATGTAAAGGGATGTACGGAATATGTGTATATGTATGGGGCTGAATATGTGTATATGTATGGGGCGGAATATGTGTATATGTATGGGGCGGAATACGTGTATATGTATCTGACTACTTGAATGTATGGTTCACGTGTAAAGCAACCGGAATACGTGTATATGTATGGGGCGGAATACGTGTATATGTATGGGGCGGAATATGTGTATATGTATCTCCTTGGGGCGGAATACGTGTATATGTATGGGGCATTTATATGTATGACATCTGGGGGCGGAGCCGGAATCACGTGTATATGTATGGGGCCCAGGCATCCGTTTCACGTGCCAATAGAATCGTATATGTATGGGGCTGAATATGTGTATAGATATTTGTATATTTGGGGCGGAATATGTGTATATGTATCCGTATATGTATCCATGGTGTTGTGCATGTGATTTAAAGCCACAATCTGGATTTTGTTTCAGCCTAATGACAATGTATGAGGTATGGTAGCGGAATATGTGTATATGTATGGGGGGCGGAATATGTGTATATGTATGGGGCGGAATATGTGTATATGTATGGGGCGGAATATGTGTATATGTATGGGGCGGACGTGTATACGCGGAATACGTGTATATGTATGGGGCTGAATACGTGTATATGTATGGGGCGGAATACGTGTATATGTATGGGGCGGAATACGTGTATATGTATGTGTATATGTATGGGGCGGAATACGTGTATATGTATATGTATATGTATGGGGCGGAATACGTGTATATGTATGGGGCGGAATACGTGTATATGGAATATATATGTGTATATGTATGTATGGGGCGGAATATGTGTATATGTATGGGGGGCGGAATATGTGTATATGTATGGGAATATGTGCGGAATATATGTGTATATGTATGGGGGGCGGAATACGTGTATATGTATGGGGGGCGTGATATGTATGGGGGAATACGTGTGTATATGTATGGTAAAGTATTTTTGGTATATGCTTTAGGAGACTATAAAACAGCTATTTTCTCACTCGAATTGTGTTAAACTCCCTCAAACAAACAAACCAAAACCCCCTCTCTCATCCAGTCAGTTTTTTCATGTGAAGTGGGACTTCTTGTTTGGTTTGACAGTAGTTTTTTTATTAATAGGTGCTTCTTTGCCACCTCACTATAAATATCATTTTTTTCAACAATTAACAATCAACAATGTTTATTAACAATCATTATCCATTTCTCTCAGCCCTGGGCTAATGGTACCATTCCTCAATCATTATCCATTTCTCTCAGACCTTGGCTAATGGTACCATTCCTCAATCATTATCCATTTCTCTCAGACCTGGGCTAATGGTACCATTCCTCAATCATTATCCATTTCTCTCAGACCTGGGCTAATGGTACCATTCCTCGAATATTGTGCATGTGATCCAACCTTCACATTATGTAGGGTCTTTGGCAGCCGGCTTTGTACACTTCTCATTTCTTGTTGGGTTGGTCACCTGTTGTTCTGCTTCTCCTGTTTACTTTCTCAATGTCGAAGAAGTGCTCCTGGCTAAAGTTGCATGACGTGGCTTCTTTGTCCTATTCTATTGTCTTAGTATTGTTACCAGATCTTTGAAGCTGTTGGCATCAGGGCCCCATCAGGGCGTTAGGTTCGGTGACCTACTTGTGATAAAAATAAATAAATAATAGTTCCTGTAAGTGACTCTCAAAGTACTAAACAGACTCCCCTCCAGTTTCTTACTTGTTGATAGCTTCTTCCCACACCAACATGTTTTGTGGTCCTGTTTGGACTGTGTTTTGGGGTGGCCTTGATTTCAATGTCTATAATTTAAAATATATATATATATACAGTACCAGTCAAAAGTTTGGACACACCTACTCATTACAGGGTTTTTCTTTATTTGTACTATTTTCTACATTGTACAATAATAGTGAAGACATCAAAACTATGAAATAACAGATATGGAATCATCTTGTAACCAGCAAAAGTGTTAAACAAATCAAAATATATGTTATATTTGAGATTCTTCAAAGTAGTCACCCTTTGCCTTGATGACAGCTTTGCACACTCTTGGAATTCTCTCAACCAGATTCATGAGGTAGTCACCAATGCATTTAAATTAACAGGTGTGCCTGGTTAAACGTTCATTTGTGGAATTTATTTCCTTCTTAATGCTTTTGAGCCAATCAGTTGTGTTGTGACAAGATAGGGGGTGGTATACAGTAGATAGCCCTATTTGGTAAAAGACCAAGTCCATATTATGGCAAGAACAGCTCAAATAAGCAAAGAGAAATGACAGTCCATCATTAGTTTAAGACATGAAGGTCAGGCAGTTGCAAAACCATCAAGTGCTATGATGAAACTGGCTCTCATGAGGACCGCCACAGGAAAGGAAGACCCAGAGTTACCTCTGCTGCAGAGGATAAGATCATTAGAGCTACCAGCCTCAGAAAGTGCAGCCCAAATAAATGCTTCACAAAGTTCAAGTGACAGACATCTCAAGATCAACTGTTCAGAGAAGAATGAATCAGGCCTTCATGGTTGAATTGTTGCAAAGAAACCACTACTAAAGGACACCAATAATGATAAGAGACTTTCATGGGCTAAGAAGCACAAGCAATGGACATTAGATTGGTGGAAACCTGTCCCTTAGTCTGATGAGTCCAAATTTGAGATTTTTGGTTCCAACCGCCATGCCTTTGTGAGACGCTGAGTAGGTGAACGGATGATCTCCGCATGTGTGGTTCCCACCGTGAAGCATGGAGGAGGAGGTGTGATGGTGAAACTATCATTTGTTTTTCAACAGGACAATAACAGGACAATGACCCAACACACCTCCAGACTGTGTAAGGGCTATTTGACCAAGAAGGAGAGTGATGGAGTGCTGCATCAGATTACCTGGCCTCCACAATCACCCAAACTCAACCCAATTGAGATGGTTTGTGATGAGTTGGACCACAGGATGAAGGAAACGAAGCCAACAATTGCTCATCATATGTGGAAACTACTTCAATACTGTTGGAAAAGCATTCCAGGTGGAACCGGTTGAGAGAGTGCAAGAGCGTGCAAAGCTGTCATCAAGGCAATAGGTGGCTACTTTGAAAAATATAATTTGATTTGTTTAACACTTTTTTGGTTACTACATGATGTGTTATTTCATTGTTTTATATATAGTGAGCACATCAAAACTATGTAGAAAATAATTGCTTTTAAAAAGAATGCTTTTTAAAATGTTTTAATTAATCTATATTTTAAATGCATTTATGAAATTAGTCTGCGTCAACCTATTTTATTTCCATGTCCCTATCTCCCTGTACGGTAATAGTGTTTGGCATGAGTCATACTGGGGCCAGTTGCACCAATTAAGCGTAACAAATGTTTAAATTAACCCATGTTTCTATAATCAGTTTATTGTTAGAAGGTGTGGCCTATTTTGGCCACTTGTTAGAGTAAATGTCATTCCTGTTCATCATGGTAAGTTTGTACACTGCAAATTAAAATGTTGGCATAGTATTTCTGTCGTGCTCCTTTCTTGACAATATGATTGTCTTGAAGACATATTTTCTGTAATAAGTTTTTTTTAGAAATGTAAAAAAAAATCCATGTCAAAGTCAGTTTGGCAAATTTCTACGCTGCTAGACCTGCCCCAGTTAACTGTAAGTGCTGTTATTGTGAAGTGGAAACCTCTAGGAGCAACAACGGCTCAGCCACAAAGTGGTAGACCACACAAGCTCACAGAACAGGACAGCCGAGGTATGAAGCGCGTAGCACATTAAAACCGTCTGTCATCGGTTGCAAGATCAGTGTGGAAGAACTTGACTCGCCTAGCCTGCACAGAGCCCTGACCTCAACTCCATCAAACATCTTTGGGATGAATTGGAACGCCGACTGTGAGCCAGGCCTAATCTCCCAACATCAGTGGCCGACCTCACTAATGCTCTTGTGGCTGAATGGAAGCAAGTCCATGCAGCAATGTTCCAACATCTAGTGGAAAGCCTTCCCAGACGACTGGAGGCTGTTAGGCCTACCACTGTTGTGTCGTCTGCAAACTTAATGGTGTTGGAGTCATGCCTGGCCTTGCAGTCGTGGGTGAACAGGGAGTACAGGCGGGGACTGGGGAGCTCCAGTGTTGAGGATTGCAACCCACCCTCACCACATGGGGGCGATCCGTCAGAAAGTCCAGGATCCAGTTACAGAGGGAGGTGTTTAGTCCCAGGATCCTTATCTTAGTGATGAGCTTTGAGGGTACTATGGTCTTGAATGCTGAGCTGTAGTCAATGAATAGCATTCTCACATAAGTGGAGAATGTGTCAGAAAGGAGGAATGCTTGGAGTTTGTTAAACAGGGCTGAATCTTTGCACGTTCTGAATTTTGACCAAAACTGTTCTTGCAACTGTGGGGTCTTGAAACTGGCTTCAAATGATTCCTGTGGCCCTGGGGCTTTCACCAGGAAGTTCAGGTCAGATGGCACAAAGCTCATACCTCTCTGGCGATTGGTGGCGCCGTCCTCTCCCCTTAAGGCCTGCAGTCCGTCGTCTCCTCCTTAGGCAGCTGGTACGTTGCTGGTTCTGGATGCTGGGGAGTTCCGAGGTGTCTGGGGGACTGAGGAGCCAGGTCGGGCAAGACAAGACACTGTTACCCTTGCATCTTTCCCAGTCCTTCAGGCCTTCTCTGCCCTTTTCACTGGACCAGAAAGGCACCGCCAGCATCTGTTAATTAAGTCACTGTTACTGTTGCTGCCTCCTGGTCCATTCAAAGAAAAGGATAGGAGAGAGAGAGAGTAGAGAAAAGGAAACAACCCTAGAAAATCTCCACCATACAGCTTTTAGGAAACTCACACTTCTGTAAGTGTCATTGAAGCTACCTAGACGTGATAACTATGCATCAGAACAGATGAATGGCTTAAAAGAACTAGCTGAATGCCACACCACAACTAAACCACACCTCCAGTCGTCTGGTCTGACCCGCTGGGTAATATCTCAATAACCCAGTACCAATAATCCAGCACCCAGCATCAATAACCCAGCAGTTTTTAAAGAAAACAACCCAACTAAGTGATCAAACACAGCAGTTGGGTCAACCAAACAACATAGCATTTTTTAGAGTGTATGAACACTGATCAGACCATTTTTCTAGAATGTTATGTAGCCTAAAACAACTGGATTATTTTGCTATTCACTCTAGCAATGGCAAGTTTGACTCTTTATACCGACTCAGATCTTTTTAACTTGTTCGGTCAAAATAATACATCTCTGTCATGCCTGCTCCCACTCCTCCTCCCTGGTGCTTGAGGGCACCAGGCTGCCCATCATTATGCACACCTGTCACTTTCGTTACGCGCATGACGCTACAAGCTTGGCACACCTGTATTTGGGGAGTTTCTCACATTCTTCTCCACAGATCCTCTGAAGCTCGGTCAGGTTGGATGGGGAGCGTCGCTGCATAGTTATTTTCAGGTCTCTCCAGAAATGTTCGTTTGGGTTCAAGTCCGGGCTCTATCTGGGCCACTCAAGGACATTGAGACTTGTCCCAAAACCACTCCTACGTTGTCTTGGCTGTGTGCTTAGGGTCGTTGTACTATTGGAAGGTGAACCTTCACCCCAGTCTGATGTCCTGAGCACTCTGGAGCAGGATTTCATCAAGGATCTCTCTGTACTTTGCTCCGTTCTTCTTTGCCTCGATCCTGACTAGTATCCCAGTCCTGAAAATAGCTGTGCAGCGATGCTCCCCATTCAACCTAACAGAGCTTGAGGGGATCTGCAGAGAAGAATGGGAGAAACTCCCCAAAATCATATGTGCCAAGCTTGTAGCATCATACCCAAGAAGACTCGAGGGTCTAACCGCTGCCAAAGGTGCTTCAACAAAGTACTGAGTAAAGGGTCTGAATACTGATGTAAATGTGATATTTCAGTGTTTTATTTTTAGTACATTTGCAACAATTCTAAAAAACTGTTTTTGCTTTGTCATTATAGGGTATGGTGTGTATATTGATGAGGGAAAAAAACGATTGAATCAATTTAAGAATAAGCCTGTAACGTAACAAAATTTGGAAAAAGTCAAGGGGTCTGAATACTTTCCGAATGCACTGTATACTTCCATAGATGTTTTCAACTGGTTGTGTGAGGCCTTGTGGGCATCCTAGAGCAGAACAACCGACATGTACGTGTTCGTGAGAGTCTCACCTGTGCACGGAGTGTATTAGTGTATTAGTGTGTACCCCAAACTATTCGGACGCTACAGACAGAAATTGGCAGATCGGCTGACTTTAGACGAGTCGGAGAGCAAAACGGAGAACTCCATCGTGTTCATGGGAGTCTCATCTTTCCATAGAGGGGTCATAACAGTTTGTAGGCCAAACCGTTTTGGACGCTACAGACAATTTTGTGATGTCTCATGGTCTGACAGGCACCTCTCTAGTTTGTCGCCATTCAACGCAGATGAGGAAGTGCGACGTAGGCAGATGCGCTGGATTGAGATGCATATCTCTAGCTTCATCTCACAGATTTTTATGGGGATTTTTGTGTTATGCTAAATAGATTTCCGTAGAGCCGCATACATCGACCTTAGGGGGTTAATATTATATAGTACATCAAGCATTACTGGCCGGTTGCCATACTAAAATGCGCTCGATGCTGGACCTAAGAATTTAACCCGTTGCACCACCTCGGCGAAAGCCTTCTATGAGCACACCTGGGTTTAAATTCTACGCCTAGTAGGGAGCAGGCGTAGGGTGTTAAATTTGGACTATCTTCATCATGATACCTGTAGAAAATAATAGCAATCTATATTTTCAAAAGCATGTGAGTCTGGTGATCATAATCAGCGGGCGTTTGGAGTTGCCTACGATGTGTTACAGATATCAAGCTGCTTGCTTAGCTCACACCGAGCCTCAAACCTGGGACCTCTGCCTTGCTAGCACACTTGACCGCCCTCTTTAACAACGTACCAACAGTTTGAGCTTTTGAAAAATCGAAAATTCGATAGCTCCATCGGCAACATTTCAAGCTAGCTGTGGAGTGAACTTTTGGTACATTCTTAACTCTTTTACATATCCGCGAGTCCATAGCAAAATAATAATCTTGATTTAGGCTACATTATGGCATGCTAAATGTTTCTGATCAGTGATAGATGAGCGGCCGACTAGATGAGCTACCACCTCCGCTTATTTGCCCATCCCGAGAAAAGTTAACCAACTATACAGATGGAGATTCAGTGAAACAAAATCACATGATCAGACAAGTCACAGGCTTTTGTTCAGGAATAGGCTACTATGTGAGTGAAGAAGTGATGTGCAGTTCCCTAACGATTCATTCTTTTTTAACTACTCTTTTTATTCTCGAGTTTCATGATTGTTTTTTCTGAGTGACTGCAATGAATTCTACAGCAGGATTAATACTCGCGCTCCTCCAGCTCAGTGGCTCTGGAGACGTGCTCAGTTCACCATCATGCTGCAGGCCAGTGGCAGTCGGTGAGGGAGGAAATGTTACATTTTTTATGAGCATAGTCTTATTTCTATGACAGCATATTGGATGATTGTCGTTCATATGCCCATTCACCCAGCTCAATGTAACATAGGTTTAGGCAACTACATGATACTCACATTTGCCCTATACCCCATCATGAGGTTGCTCCAACCTAGCCTATGAATGACAGTTTACAATGTAGGTGCACAGGTAGAGAGAAAATAATTGAGTAATCAAGGTGGCAGTGACACATTCAATACCACTTTGCACAGTCTTACCTGCATCCAGCCGATCTAGGTTGTAATCATTAGTCCAACAGTTGTAAACGAGAGTTTCTATTGGACAAATTCATGTATGTTTATCCCTGTTTCATTCCGTTTAGGATTTGTTTTTTAAACATAATGAATACACCCCTGATCACACGCAAACACAGTTCACTTTCATAGCAAGCACATAGAAACAGCATGATCACTTTGCTTGTTGTATAATTTTTCTAGAATCTACGCGTTCTCCCCCTTTCACTTTTTCCCTTCATGTGTGGACTTCAGCTGTCTGTGACCAGGTGAAAAAGCCTTTTCATATTATAACTGTTAAAAATAGTAGGCCAGGTTTATAAATCATTTTAGTGAATAATAGTTGCTTATGTTATATTTATTTTAGCATTATAGTTATACAGCACTGTTTAAGCTTAAACATGTGTTCCACATCTCCTGACAAAAGCTGTCCCACTTCTGAGAACTTGTTGCAACTAAAATGTCTGAGCTGGTAAATAGAATAGCTTGAGAAATACAAAGTAGAACAGTAAGATAAATGAAATAACAAGTCAGTATCGACACATCTTTGGAACAGATTCCAGGTCATGTATTGTCTGTCTAACAATAGTCTGCCCCTGGAGAGCCTCTTGACAGTCTTGACACAATAATGGACCTAGAAGGTTGAATAACGCTATTTCACTATTACATCGCCTTGTAAACCGAACGCTGAATGTCACTGTGAAGGAAGTAAATACTAGTCAACCGATCGTGATTTAGCATGTAGCCAGCAGCATGCAGCCAGCAGAAAGCAGCCAGCAGAAAGCAGCCAGCAGAAAGCAACATGCAGCCAGCAGAAAGCAGCCAGCAGAAAGCAGCCAGCAGAAAGCAGAATGCAGCAAACAGAAAGCTGCCAGCAGCATGCAGCCAGCAGAAAGCAGCATGCAGCCAGCAGCATGCAGCCAGCAGAAAGCAGCATGCAGCCAGCAGAGAGCAGCCAGCAGAAAGCTAAATGCAGCCAGCAGAAAGCAGCCAGCAGAAGGCAGCCATCATGCAGTCAGCAGAAAGCAGAAAGCAGCCAGCAGCCAGCAGAAAGCAGCATGCAGCCAGCAGAAAGAAGCCAGCAGCATGCAGCCAGCAGAAAGCAGCCAGCAGCATGCAGCCAGCAGAAAGCAGCCAGCAGAAAGCAGCCAGCAACATGCAGCCAGCAGAAAGCAGCCAGCAGCATGCAGCCAGCAGAAGCAGCCAGCAGCATGCAGCCCCAGAAAGCAGCCAGCAGAAAGCAGCCAGCAGCATGCAGCCAGCAGAAAGCAGCATTCAGCCAGCAGAAAGCAGCATTCAGCCAGCAGAAAGCAGCATGCAGCCAGCAGAAAGCAGCATGCAACATGCAGAAAGCAGCATGGAGCCAGCAGAATGCAGCATGCAGCCTGCAGAAAGCAGCATGCAGCATGCAGCCAGCAGGAAGCAGCTTGCAAAAAGCAGCATGCAGAAAGCAGCATGCAGCCAGCAGAAAGCAGCCAGCAGCATGCAGCCAGCAGAAAGCAGCATGCAGCCAGCAGGCAGCATGCAGCCAGCAGAAAGCAGCCAGCAGCATGCAGCCAGCAGAAAGCAGCATTCAGCCAGCAGAAAGCAGCATTCAGCCAGCAGAAAGCAGCATGCAGCCAGCAGAAAGCAGCATGCAGCATGCAGAAAGCAGCAGCCAGCAGCAAATGCAGCCTGCAGAAAAGCATGCAGCATGCCAGCAGAAAAGCAGCCCAGCAGCATGCAGCCAGCAGAAAGCAGCATGCAGCCAGCAGAAAAAGCCAGCAGCATGCAGCCAGCAGAAAGCAGCCAGCAGAAAGCAGCCAGCAGCATGCAGCATGCAGCCAGCAGAAAAGCCAGCAGCATCAGCAGCATGCAGCCCAGCAGCCAGCAGAAAGCAGCATGCAGCCAGCCAGCCAGCAGAACGCAGCATGCAGCCAGCAGAAAGCAGCCAGCAGATAGCAGCCAGCAGATGCAGCCAGCAGAGCAAGCAGCATGCAGCCAGCAGAAAGCAGCCAGCAGAAAGCAGCCAGCAGAAAGCAGAAAGCAGCATGCAGCCAGCAGAAAGCAGCATGCAGCCAGCAGAAAGCAGCCAGCAGCATGCAGCCAGCAGAAAGTGGCCAGCAGAAAGCAGCCAGCAGAAAACAGCATGCAGCCAGCAGAAAGCAGCCAGCAGCATGCAGCCAGCAGAAAGCAGCCAGCTGCATGCAGCCAGCAGAAAGCAGCCATCAGAAAGTAGACAGCAGCATGCAGCCAGCAGAAAGCAGCCAGCATGCAGCCAGCAGAAAAGCCAGCAGCATGCAGCCAGCAGAGGCAGCCAGCAGCATGAAGCCAACAGAAAGCAGCCAGCAGCATGCAGCCAGCATAAAGCAGCCAGCAGAAAGCAGCCAGCATGCAGTCAGCAGAAAGCAGCATGCAGCCAGCAGAAAGCAGCCAGCAGAAAGCAGACAGCAGCATGCAGCCAGCAGAAAGCAGCCATCAGAAAGCAGACAGCAGCATGCAGCCAGCAGAAAGCAGCCAGAAGAAAGCAGCCAGCAACATGCAGCCAGCAGAAAGCAACCAGCAGCATGCAGCCAGCAGACGCAGCCAGCAGCAGCCCCAGAAAGCAGACAGCAGCATGCAGCCAGCAGAAAGTAGCCAGCAGAAAGCAGCCAGAAGCATGCAGCCAGCAGAAAGCAGCCAGCAGAAAGCAGCCAGCAGAAAGCAGCATGCAGCCAGCAGAAAGCAGCCAGCAGAACGCAGCATGCAGCCAGCAGAAAGCAGCCAGCAGATAGCAGCCAGCAGATAGCAGCCAACGGTAAGCAGCCAGCAGACGGCAGCATGCAGCCAGCAGAAAGCAGCCAGCAGAAAGCAGCCAGCAGAAAGCAGTAAGCAGCATGCAGCCAGCAGAAAGCAGCATGCAGCCAGCAGAAAGCAGCCAGCAGCATGCAGCCAGCAGAAAGTGGCCAGCAGAAAGCAGCCAGCAGAAAACAGCATGCAGCCAGCAGAAAGCAGCCAGCAGCATGCAGCCAGCAGAAAGCAGCCAGCTGCATGCAGCCAGCAGAAAGCAGCCATCAGAAAGTAGACAGCAGCATGCAGCCAGCAGAAAGCAGCCAGCAGATAGCAGCCAGCAGATAGCAGCCAACGGTAAGCAGCCAGCAGACGGCAGCATGCAGCCAGCAGAAAGCAGCCAGCAGAAAGCAGCCAGCAGAAAGCAGCATGCAACATGCAGAAAGCAGCATGTAGCCAGCAGCATGCAGCATGCAGCCTGCAGAAAGCAGCATGCAGCATGCAGACAGCAGAAAGCAGCATGTAGCCAGCAGAAAGCAGCATGCAGCCAGCAGATAGCAGCCAGCAGAAAGCAGCATGCAGCCAGCAGAAAACAGCCAGCAGCATGCAGCCAGCAGAAAGCAGCCAGCAGAAAGCAGCCAGCAGCATGCAGACAGCAGAAAGCCAGCAGCATGCAGCCAGCAGAAAGCAGCCAGCAGAAAGCAGTCAGCAGCATGCAGCCAGCAGAAAGCAGCCAGCAGAAAGCAGCATGCAGCCAGCAGAAAGCAGCCAGCAGAACGCAGCATGCAGCCAGCAGAAAGCAGCCAGCAGATAGCAGCCAGCAGATAGCAGCCAACGGTAAGCAGCCAGCACGCAGCATGCAGCCAGCAGAAAGCAGCCAGCAGAAAGCAGCCAGCAGAAAGCAGTAAGCAGCATGCAGCCAGCAGAAAGCAGCATGCAGCCAGCAGAAAGCAGCCAGCAGCATGCAGCCAGCAGAAAGTGGCCAGCAGAAAGCAGCCAGCAGAAAACAGCATGCAGCCAGCAGAAAGCAGCCAGCAGCATGCAGCCAGCAGAAAGCAGCCAGCTGCATGCAGCCAGCAGAAAGCAGCCATCAGAAAGTAGACAGCAGCATGCAGCCAGCAGAAAGCAGCCAGCAACATGCAGCAGGCAGAAAGCAGCCAGCAGCATGCAGCCAGCAGAGGCAGCCAGCAGCATGAAGCCAACAGAAAGCAGCCAGCAGCATGCAGCCAGCATAAAGCAGCCAGCAGAAAGCAGCCAGCATGCAGTCAGCAGAAAGCAGCATGCAGCCAGCAGAAAGCAGCCAGCAGAAAGCAGACAGCAGCATGCAGCCAGCAGAAAGCAGCCATCAGAAAGCAGACAGCAGCATGCAGCCAGCAGAAAGCAGCCAGTAGAAAGCAGCCAGCAACATGCAGCCAGCAGAAAGCAACCAGCAGCATGCAGCCAGCAGACGCAGCCAGCAGCATGAAGCCCCAGAAAGCAGACAGCAGCATGCAGCCAGCAGAAAGTAGCCAGCAGAAAGCAGCCAGAAGCATGCAGCCAGCAGAAAGCAGCCAGCAGAAAGCAGCCAGCAGAAAGCAGCATGCAGCCAGCAGAAAGCAGCCAGCAGAAGCAGCATGCAGCCAGCAGAAAGCAGCCAGCAGATAGCAGCCAGCAGATAGCAGCCAACGGTAAGCAGCCAGCAGACGGCAGCATGCAGCCAGCAGAAAGCAGCCAGCAGAAAGCAGCCAGCAGAAAGCAGTAAGCAGCCAGCAGCCAGCAGAAAGCAGCATGCAGCCAGCAGAAAGCAGCCAGCAGCATGCAGCCAGCAGAAGCAGCCAGCAGAAAACAGCATGCAGCCAGCAGAAAGCAGCCAGCAGCATGCAGCCAGCAGAAAGCAGCCAGCTGCATGCAGCCAGCAGAAAGCAGACATCAGAAAGTAGACAGCAGCATGCAGCCAGCAGAAAGCAGCCAGCAGATAGCAGCCAGCAGCAGCCAAAAGCAGCCAGCAGAAGCATGCAGCCAGCAGAAAGCAGCCAGCAGAAAGCAGCCAGCAGAAAGCAGAGCAGCATGCAGCCAGCAGCAGCATGCAGCCAGCAGAAAGCAGCCAGCAGCATGCAGCCAGCAGAAAGTGGCCAGCAGAAAGCAGCCAGCAGAAAACAGCATGCAGCCAGCAGAAAGCAGCCAGCAGCATGCAGCCAGCAGAAAGCAGCCAGCTGCATGCAGCCAGCAGAAAGCAGCCAGCAGAAAGCAGTAAGCAGCATGCAGCCAGCAGAAAGCAGCATGCAGCCAGCAGAAAGCAGCCAGCAGCATGCAGCCAGCAGAAAGTGGCCAGCAGAAAGCAGCCAGCAGCAGCATGCAGCCAGCAGAAAGCAGCCAGCAGCATGCAGCCCAGCAGCCAGCTGCATGCAGCCAGCAGAAAGCAGCCATCAGAAAGTAGACAGCAGCATGCAGCCAGCAGAAAGCAGCCAGCAGAAAGCAGCCAGCAGAAAGCAGCCAGCAGCATGCAGCCAGCAGAGGCAGCCAGCAGCATGAAGCCAACAGAAAGCAGCCAGCAGCATGCAGCCAGCAGAAAGCAGCCAGCAGAAAGCAGCCAGCATGCAGTCAGCAGAAAGCAGCATGCAGCCAGCAGAAAGCAGCCAGCAGAAAGCAGCCAGCAGCATGCAGCCAGCAGAAAGCAGCCATCAGAAAGCAGACAGCAGCATGCAGCCAGCAGAAAGCAGCCAGCAGAAAGCAGCCAGCAACATGCAGCCAGCAGAAAGCAACCAGCAGCATGCAGCCAGCAGAAGCAGCCAGCAGCATGAAGCCCCAGAAAGCAGACAGCAGCATGCAGCCAGCAGAAAGCAGCCAGCAGAAAGCAGCCAGCAGCATGCAGCCAGCAGAAAGCAGCCAGCATGCATCAGCAGAACCAGCAGAAAGCAGCCAGCAGAAAGCAGCCAGCAGCAGCCAGCAGCCAGCAGAAGCATGCAGCCCAGAAGCCAGCAGCATGCAGCCAGCAAGCAGCCAGCAGAAAGCAGCAGCCATGCAGCCAGCAGAAAAGCCAGCCAGCCAGCAACATGCAGCCAGCCATGCAGCCAGCAGAGCCAAGAAAACAGCATGCAGCCAGCAGAAAGCAGCCCAGCAGCATGCAGCCAGCAGAAAGCAGCCAGCAGAAAGCAGCCAGCAGCATGCAGCCAGCAGAAGCAGCCAGCCAGCATCCAGAAAGCAGCCAGCAAGCATGCAGCCAGCAGAAAGCAACATGCAGCCAGCAGAAAGCAGCCAGCAGCATGCAGCCAGCAGAAGCAGCCAGCAGCATGCAGCCCCAGAAAGCAGCCAGCAGAAAGCAGCCAGCAGCATGCAGACAGCAGAAAGCAGCATGCAGCTAGCAGGAAGCAGCCAGCAGAAAGCAGCCAGCAGAAAGCAGCCAGCAGAAAGCAGCATGCAGCATGTGTGCAGTTTACAATCAGAGCAATAAAATTGGAACAATAGTTCAGCCACAGACGATTGGGGACAAAATGGTGGACTTTATTTATAGTGCATTTATCAGGCGTGCTTGCTGAACTTTGGAAATTGTTCATACTTTGTCTTCTTCTTATTCTCCTTCCACTGCTACCTGTAGCGCCAAAACCATAAAAGCTACCAACACCAAAACAACTTTAAAACACCAATACTGCCACTGATCAGGTTGATTGAATACAATTATTTGATACTACTTGTACTTTTCACACTACAACCATATTTGCATAAATCCCTATGCATTTCAATGACCATAGACATGAATGGTAAATATTCTGGTCATAACTAGTCTTCAATCATTTTATCTTTTACTGCAGTGGGTGTTAGAGGTTCACTGAGGGGTCAAATGTTTGATGTATTAGAATAATTGATTATGCTTATGTTGTATTAATAGAAGGGGAGGGGTTATAAGACCCTTCCCTCCTTACATTTATAGGGTCCTAGACAACAGATTAACAATATATATACATTATGAGGTTTAATATTGTTCCACAGTCCTTTTCTAGGCTCTCTGCCTCTTATAAAGAAACTGTCTGAGAAATGTGTGACTGTGAAGACAGAACTCTGCAGGGGAGTGTAAGAGATAGGAGACTAGTCAGACATTCCACTATAAATCAACTACTAAGATTTTAGATAACGCTAAAAGCCTTGTTTATATAGTTGTGAAGGCATGGTTTTGGTCTCATGAGTAGAAGGTAATGACGTAGGCAGTGACATCACTAGGGCTGGGCTTCGGGTTTAATAAAATAACATGGGACCTTTTCTTTGATACAGAACTTACTTGGAAACATGCGTAATGTTCCTGTTGTCAACTTGTGTCTGCAATTGCATTAATAAAGATTTTGAATGATTTCATGAAAGATATTGTCATAATGCTAATTTCACCAATGAGCCAATGATTGACAAGGAAACAAATCCCAACATGGGCTAAATCAGAGTCTTTCTTGGTAGTCTTAAACAACTTTACTTTGAAACAAAATTATACACCTCACAGGCATGGTTATTGGCTAAATAAAAAGAAGACACTTGTAACATGTCAGACAAAGTGTTGAAATGTTTTACATTTTTAGTTTGCATCCTAATATTAAACTTGATATACCTGACAGAACACTGAAATATAACAAAACGGTTTAACATAGAAACACCGGATTTTCTGCATCTTCAAAAAAACAATGTTTATTAATTATGAAATTATGAAAAATATAAATAACATTCCACCCATGAGGCCACTAGGTCATTTGACTGCATGAAAGGGCTTCACTAGAAACACCATTCAAACAGACCGGTTTATAATAGTGTGCTTGTATAAAGCTTTTTGATACCATTGATACTAGAACCATTTTAAATGTTCATGAAAGCTCCATAGGCTTGAATGGGAAGTATTTGGATTCGCTAATTCTCTTGAACAGTTACATCTACAAACACCAAACCAATGTTGGCATGTTCAAATTGACTCAACTTAGATTGCTTGTCAAAAGATTGTGATGCTATTTGTACTTTTGAAATATAACCATTTTAAACTAGCATAAACGCTCCATATACTTCTAAGGCAAAATGTGGATTCAACACTGCTCTTGATCCATTTCAGATACTAACACCAACCCAACGTTAACATGTGCAGACTAACTCAACTTACTATGTTTCTCAAACGATTTTTGATACGATTGTACTTTTTGAACGATAACCATATTAAATGTGTTTCAATCTCTATAGGCTTCAAAGCTACAAACACCAACCCAACGTTGAAATGTGGAGACTGATTAAACTAAAATTGATTCAACACAGCTTTTTGCTACCATTCATATTCCATAAACTATAAAGCTTGTTGTATCCCATACATTTTAATGGTGGAATGCAATCTTCAACATTCTAAACTGAAATCACTGCCACAAACATTCAGAATGTTCCAAATTTTGATAGCTTAAAAAACATTCTATGGCTTATGATGATTTAGTACTTACAAACCAGCCCAAAATAGGTCACTATAGCTAACACACAGCCTATGAAAACCCTATTAAATCCTATTTACTACTTCTACCATCACTACTGCCGTCAATACTACTACCACTGATGCATGATTTGAAGTTTCTATAATCTACGAAGAATTTAGCTATAAACTAGAAAAGGACATTTACCGAAGTAAATGTGCATACTTGCTTGTCTTGAAGCACTTATGGTTATGAAATAGTAGTAATAGACACAGCAATGTAATGTATCAATACAAAAAATAAAGTTATGAAGAAATGAGCAAGAATGAAGGAGTTATATCAAAGCAATCGATTAATTAAGTACACTCAATTTTTAACAATGAATAATGCAACTATCTATTTTTTATTTCGCTTTATAAACATAGAAACACAAATAATATCATTCACAGATGTTTATGTAGCACTCTGTCCTACTTTATGAGTGTTGCATCAGCATGCTGTAATCCAGGCTGGTCCATCTATACAGACACATCGAAAGGGTCATACCACATAGCTAGAGAGAGAGAGAGAGAGAGAGAGAGAATCATTAACATATACATGCATAACCTATTTGCACATGAGCATCATAGATGGGAGATCATTTGGGGGCCACTTTGGGGTTCAGAAATTCAACAGTGAGTCAAAACGTTTTCCCCCACCCCTGATCTATATACATATTTTTTGGTATTACAGTAGGTATTGTAAGTACTCATCCCCCTTGGATTTCTTCACATTTTATTGTGTTACAAAGTGGGATTTAAATAGATTTAATTGGACAGTTTATAAAATAATAATAATTAAACACTTCTAAAGTATATTCTAAAATATAATTTTCATTAGAAAGCAAATTACAGACTCCTCTTTCAATCTGTGTATTTCTCCAAAACTCAGTTGTCCTGAATATTGCAGAAGGACCTAAGATCAATGGAGACACTCAAGTTTTTTTAATTCTATATCTCCTTACACATTCACAAAAATAGTAATGGCCTCTGAACCTTCCAGCTGCCTACTGGACCCAATTCCAACTTAACTACCGAAAGAGCTACTTCCTGTGCTTGGCCCTCCTATGTTGAACATAATAAACAGCTCCCTATCCTCCGGATTTGTACCAGACCCACTAAAAGTGGCAGTAAAACGCCTCTCCTGAAAAAGTCAAACCTTGACCTGAAATTAAAAAAAAAACTAAAGACAACTGACATTTACTCCTGAGGTCCTGACCTGTTGCACCCTCTACAACCACTGTGATTATTATTTGACCCTGCTGGTCAGCTATGACCATTTGAACTTATTGAAGAACAATCTGGCCTAAATGGCCATGTACTCTTATAATCCCTACCTGGCCCAGCCAGAAGAGGACTGGCCACCCCTCAGAGCCTGGTTCCTCTCTAGGTTTCTTCCTAGGTTCCTGCCTTTCTAGTGAGTTTTCCCTAGCCACTGTGCTTCTACATCTGCATTGCTGTTGAGGCTGGGTTTCTGTACAAACACCTTGTGACATCTGCTGATTTAAAAAAGGGCTTTACAGTGCATTCGGAAAGTATTCAGAACAATTGACTTTTTCCACATTTTGTTAGGTTACAATCTAATTCTGAAATGGATTAAATAATGTTTTTCCATCATCGATCGACACACAATACCCCGTAATGACAAAAAACAGTTAAAAAAACAAAAACATTTTCAACTGAAATATCTTATTTACATAATTATTCAACCTCCTTGCTATGAGACTCGAAATTGAGCTCAGGTGCTTCATGTTTCCATTGATCATGCTTGAGATGTTTCTACAATGTTATTGGAGGCCACCTGTGGTAAATTCAATTGATTGGACATGATTTGGAAAGGCACACACCTCTCTATATAAGGTCTCACAATTGACAGTGTCAGAGCAAACACCAAGCCACGAGGTCGAAGGAATTGTCTGTAGATCTCCGAAACAAGATTTTGTTGAGGCACAGATCTGGGGAAGGGTACCAAAAAGTGTCTGCATCATTGAAGGTCCCCAAGAACACAGTGGCCTCCATCATTCCTAAATGGGAGAAGTTTGAAACCACCAAGACTCATCCTAGAGCTGGCAAACCGTCCAAACTGAACAATCGGAGGAGAAGGGCCTTGGTCAGGGAGGTGACAAAGAACCAGATAGTCACACCGACAGAGCTCCAGAGTTCCTCTGTGGAGATGGGAGAACCTTCCAGAAGGACAACCATCTCTGCAGCACTTAATCAGGCCTTTATGTTAGAGTGGTCAGACGGAAGCCTCTCCTCAGAAAAAAGCACATGACAGCCTGCTTGGAGTTTGCGAAAAAGGACCCTATAGGTCTCAGACCATGAGAAACAAGATTCTCTGATCTGATGAAACCAAGCTTGAACTCTTTGGCCTGAATGCCAAGCGTCACGTCTGAGGGAAACCTTGCACCATCCCTATCATCCACAGCATAATTGTTAACTTGGCCATGCTTAAAGAGATATGCAGTGTCTCATTTTTTCATTTTAACCATGTACCAATCACTGCCTTTCTTTGAGGCTTTCGAAAAGCTCCCTGGTCTTTGTAATTGAATCTGTAATTCAATACTTGACTGAATGACCTTACAGATGTTGTTCAATGGGGGACAGAGGAAGGAGTAGTCATTCAAAATTAATATCAACAATTATTTCACACAGATTGAGACCATGTAACTTATTATCTGTTACACCAAGTTTTATTTCTGAACTATTTTAGGCTTGCCTAAACAAAGGTGATGAATACTGATGCAACAACAATATTTTAGTCATTTAATTTGTGAAAATTAGTCATTTTCTTTTCACTTTGACATTATGGAGTATTATGTGTAGATCAATGACAAATCACAGTGAAATATTCTGTATTTCAATCCCACTTTGTAACTCAACTAAATGGGATGAGATCCAACGGGTGAATACGTACTTATGATACGCACTGAATATGTCTTACATTTTGTCACATATCATTCATTGGTCCAATGAATATCGAGACACTATTTTTTGTTGTTGAAGATACACATCTTTGCTCTGTCAGAAGAATATTGTAAATACCTGATCAAACATTTTTAATTAAAGGGCACTATTTTAACAAAACAGTTATTCAAAGCACACACTAAGATGACACTGCACCACGTTGAGGGACAAAGTGTTGTCATCATACCCTGCCATTTTGGACTCAGACATACTATCTAACTATTTGAAAATCAAATAAATGATTCTGTAAAACACAGGGCAGAAAAGGCCCTTGGGCAGGAACAATGCAATGCCACTTTGCTCTCAGTCTCTATAATGTAACATCAAACCATGAAAAATGAAAGCATTCAAAATATACCTTGCCAATATTCCATATAAATATCACTGGAGGGAGTTAAATGATTCAGAAAGATTATTAATTTTAAACATAATCTGAAATTCAACCATTACATACAGTGCCTAGTTTACACACCCTGGCACAATTTTCACATTTGGCTGCCTTAAATTTCAATCTTAAAAGGGATTCAACTGGGGTGTTCTTCCACTGATCTAAAAACTATAGAAATGTTCTGAAATGAATACAACAAAAAAGTGCTTTTTGAAAAGGTATTTCCCACCCATTGCTGTGGCACATCTAAATATGTTCAGGTGATAATATTTTCAGAAACAAAATGACACAATTTGTTGAATGAGGTCCATCTGTTTGCAGAAGTAGTAGTTGTCATGATTTAAGAATAACTCATACTGTACATACAACCTCAGAGCCACCAAAGAGCAATGCAAGTATGTATGGGATACATTTAGTTTGGAATAGATCAGGGGAGGTCAAATAAAATATCCCACTGAATATCCCTTTCATCTGTGGATGGTGTATCATATCACCCAGACACTGAAAAAATCTGGCCATCCTTCCTAACTGAGCTGCGGGAGAGAATGGAAACTGCACAGGGATATCACTATGATGCTCAAGATCATTTTACAACAGCCACAGAATGTAATGGCTGAGGTGAAAGAGCTGTGCATGGATCAACAACATTGCAATCACTCCACATTACTGGCCTATATGACAAAGTGAATCATCCATCCTGTTTGCAACAATGCCCATAATACTGCAAGACAACATGGCCAATAAATTCACTTTTTGGCCTAAATGGTAACTTCAGGTTGGGTCTAATCCATTACAACACATCAGAGTGAAACCCTCTGTGTTTTCAAGTATTGTGGTGGCAGCATCTTGTTATGGGTCTGCTTGTCACCAACAGGAAAAAATAAATATGGAAGGAACAAAGTCCAGGTAAAAACTTAGAGGGAAACTCCAGTCTTCTGAAGACCTGGGATAGAGTTTTGTGTAACAGCTGCACAGTTATGCAAATGTGACTGTACAACCTGCAGTATTAAAACAAGCTGTGTAAAACTACATGTGTTATTTCCTAACAGTAAAAAAGTGTGTCAGCGTCAACTCTAATAAAGTGTTAATTTAAGTCGGAATTTGCAACACCCATGGTGTTAGGGACCAACACTCTAGGGGTGTGAGTTTGTGAACACTGAAAGATTTTTGTTTAAAACTATTTCTGTGGGGCACTTAATTTCTAAGAAAGTGTTCAATTGAACAATGTGGGCGTTAAAATTCTGATCTCAAATTTGCTGTGTCAATCGAGTCATCTTTTACTTATTTTTAATTTTTTAATTTATAAAATGGTATTTAAGAATGTGGAGTAAGTTGTGTAGTTCAGTAGGATTTTGCTATACTTAATCCTTTTTTAAATTTTAATTTAAGGCAGCATTATGGGAGAACTGTGCAAAGTGTGTGTAAACTTTCATTAGGAATTATACAGCATATATAAATATGTACACTTCCATTCAAAGTGTGTGTAAACTTTCATTAGGAATTATACAGCATATATAAATATATACACCACCGTTCAAAGTGTGTGCAAACTTTCATTAGGAATTATACAGCATATATAAATATATACACTACCGTTCAAAGTGTGTGTAAACTTTCATTGCGAATTATACAGCATATATAAATATATATACACTACCGTTCAAAAGTTTGGGGTCACTTAGAAATGTTCTTGTTTTTGAAAGAAAGGCACATTCTTTGTCCATTAAAATAACATAAAATTGATCAGAAATACAGTGTAGACATTGTTAATTAATGTTGTAAATGACTATTGTAGCTGGAAACGGCTGATTTTTTTAATGGAATATCTACATAGGCATACAGAGGCCCATTATCAGCAACCATCACTCCTGTGTTCCAAGTTTATCTTTTTAAAAGGCGAATTGATCATTACAAAACCCTTTTGCAATTATGTTAGCACAGCTGGAAACTGTTGTGCTGATTAAAGAAACAATACAACTGGCCTTCTTTGGACTAGTTGAGTATCTGGAGCATCAGCATTTGTGGGTTCTCTTACAGGCTCAAAATGACAAACTTCTTCTGAAACTCGTCAATCTATTCTTGTTCTGAGAAATGAAGGCTAGATATTCCATTAAAAATAATCCGTTTCCAGCTACAACAGTCATTTACAATATTAACAGTGTCTGCACTGTACTTCTGATCCATTTTATGGTATTTTAATGGACAAAAAAAGTGCTTTTCTTTCAAATACAGTGACCTCAAACTTTTGAACGCTAGTCTATATATGTTGTTTTTTAAATGTTGTATTTTTTACTGCATCACCACTACACAAAAACATGACAGACCTGGAAAGTTGAAAGTGCCTGCCTTCAGTCTTTGAGGGATGACAACATGGACATGGAGTACAACTCAAACAACAAAGAACCAGGAGACACACCCATTGGAGACACTGGGAGGAGAACATGGAGACAAAGACACAAAGCGTGGACAACTCTTATTTATAAGGGTCACTACTGGTCTTCTCTTGGTGCATTTAAACAAAACTCTAACAATATGATTGCTCCGCCATAAGAGTGGTTACAGTACGTGGTGTGGTTGTTGAAGCTTCCCTAGTACACACTAAAAACAAATGGTTCTATAGAGTGCCAAATAAAGGTTAGTTTGCTTGTAACTACTGACTAAGTTAGTAAACCATTCACAACTGACCCAAAGCCATGCTTGGGTCTTTCACAATACACCTTCACTAGCGATAGTCATATATAACATGATTTAGCATAACACAACAGATTAACTCAACTGGAATGACTCTCACTCACGGTTGCACAAAAAAAAGTTGTGTCTAAACCATGCCACAAATGATTCTAATGAGCCACCACCACTACATTTAAATGATCACTAAAAGAGGAAAGAACCCTTTTCTGAACTGCAGAGAAGCATTGAAGGGCTCCAAGGGTTCTTTGGGTCAGCATGGTTCCACATAGAGCCATCACCCTTCCCAAACAACCCTTGTTTTGTGTGTACCTACTGTTTTGTGCAATACCACACAAGACATGCCACAAGTGGTCTCTTCACAGTCGCCAAGTCCAGAACAGACTATGGGAGGCACACAGTACTACATAGAGCCAAGACTACATGGAACTCTATTCCACATCAAGTAACTGAAGCAAGCCGTAAAAATAGATTTAAAAAACAAATAAAAATACACCTTATGGAACAGCGGGGACTGTGAAGCAACACAAACATAGGCACAGACACATGCATATACACACACATACGATAACATACACACTATACATACACATCGACTTAGTACTGTAGATATGTGGTAGTGGTGGAGTAGGGGCCTGAGGGCACACAGTGTGTTGTGAAATCTGTGAATGTATTGTAATGTTTTAAAATGGTATAAACTGCCTTAATTTTGCTGGACCCCAGGAAGAGTAGCTGCTGCTTTGGCAGCAGGTAGCGGGGATCCATAATAAATACAAATACTATGGGAACGAATATGTTGTGAGGATATACACATTCTCAGACCACCTATGGAGGGTCAATATGACCATTCACTGAAACAGAAAGATTACAACTAACTTTCCTGTGAGAATACTTTGGGTTTAGAATATTGTGATTTCTGACCCGGTTTGTCAAGTAGAGATGAGATTATCCAATTTACCTCCACCGCCATCACAGCAAGTAGCACGGCAAAAATAATGAGCATATTCTCGTCCAACCACTCTCTAATACTCTCTTTGCACCCCTGTAACAGAGAAGTTAAAGCAATCAGTAAAATACCAGGAAATATCAAACTTCTCAGTTAAGGTAGAGAATGTGCTTAACTCTAAATCATCTTCTTTAAACAAGTCAAAAGGGGTGCTTGGGACCAGAAATAGATCACATACAAATGAAAACAACATACAAGTTTGCTGGCCTTTAAAAAAATGTTGTTATATCAAATGTAACACATTTGAAGTAATGCCATGAGTCAGGACCACTTACTTTTTGATAGATGTCACACATTGTGTAATTTGTAAAAGGCCGGATGTCATTGCAGTCACACATTTCATAAGAATTGGAGGCATTCTGGGTGTTATTGATGGGGTGGTAACAGGAGCAGGGTGCCTCCACCCAGATCTTTGGTCCTGTCCATCCACAACAATGAATCTGCACGGTTGTAAGAGAAGGAGATAATGCTTAATCTAACACTCTTTCAAAGTCTAAGGCGGGATTCAAACCATGCAGACAACTGACCATCGTACTGCACTTGACACAATGCAATCCTGATTCGGACGTAACTTTCCATGGTGGAAATTGCCATTGGTTCGCGCATCAGCTAACCGTACCTGTTCTTAAATGATTTCTTAGATTACAAATGTGTTACATGCCAAATTCAAACATCGATGATCCAACTTCATTATATAAATCACTTCATTCACATGGGAATGAAATCATGCATCAAGTTAGAAGACACCTATGTTGAAGTGGGCTTTGTGGAGGTTTAATTACTGTTACTGTGGTTACACCACCTACACAGCATAAACATTCCACAAGTCAAGTGCAATAGCAATAATCTGTGTGGGTTTGAATCGCGGCCTACATTTAGTTGAACTAGATTCTATCATAGATGACCTCTCAAAATGAATACACACATATCAAGTGTCAGCAGCAACTCAGTTTAAAGTTAAGATTAGTTTGTTGTAGTTTTGATGATATTTAGAGCATGTATAAGGAACTATCCAAACAAACCATGACTCTTAAAGATTTAGGTTGATCCATTCCAATTGATAATCATAGTTAACTGACTGGATGTATTGAGTGTTATTCCAGATGCTCAAAGCACTTTACATTAACGTATGGTGGAAACTCATCTCATCCTTAACCAATGTTTAGCACCCACTACAGTGATGTCTCAGCAGCCATTTTAAGACAGAAAGTGTTAGCTTTCACAGTGGAGAGGTGATAAGGGATTTATGCCAATTAGGAATCAGGGGTTGATTTTGTGGCCATGACAATACGTGGTCAGGTTGGGAATTTAGCCAGGACATGGGGGTTAACACCCCTACTCTTCAATACCTCAGTTCAACATCTCATCCAAAGGACAAGTGACCAAGTGGCAGTGTATAGTACTGCATGTATTACCTCCTGCTGAACGTAGTTCAGAGTCTTCTCCAAGCTCAGATAGTTGGACTCATTCTTGCCAAATGATGCAATGAGATGAAGGACATGCTCTTCGACTTTGCTTTCAAACTAGAACAAAATGTGTGAGAAAGAAATGAGATGCCTTTCAAAAGTCACTCCAACTATTGTGTACTTAACATACCCACTGATATTGACTTACAAGGTCCCCTTTCAACCCATTCACCAGGTAACAAAAGAGGTTTTACTTTCGTGGCACACCCCGAGAAAAACTAGGCTATTGCATACACAGAATGTGACGCTGTGGAATTAGATATAATAGCAGTGTCCCTTTTAGGCAACAATATTATTTTCAAAATCTCCCTACATTGATGATTGTCACATCATTATGAAATGCATATGTATTTGACTTTCTCCTAGCAGTGGCTCAGTAGGTAGAGCAGGGCACTTCCATTGCCAGGGTTGTGGGTTCGTATTCCCACGGGGGATGTATGAGCTTCGGCTAAATTACTCAATTGCAAATGTAAAATGTGGCAAGCGGAGAAAACCGGAAACCTGGTCATAGGGAGACAAATGATTTACCATAGATATATAGCTAGTTCAGGAAGTCATCTTTATTGTCACACATCTTTGAATATCTTTGTAATTCATAAATAAGGGTGAACCAACACAATCTTGAGTGCCAGTCATGTTTTATTAGTTTAAATAGTGTCATTGTTGATTGTGATGTGTAACTATGGTCAAATAACACCAAGGATTGTGTGAATTTAAGCATTGCACATGGCTTGTGTGAAGATAAGTACATATAAGTAAGTGTAGTTACTCAGGTAATATCATAGGTAAATGTCTTACTGAAGTCCTCTGAGTGAAGAGCAGAACCGCTCCCACAATCTGAGCAGCAAGAAGGATGGAGAGCAGGAAGAAATACTGTAAAGATGAGCAATAGTTAGAGTAGATCAATCACTGCCATATTTGTATGTGCTGCTGAATGATTTATTTGTTTGTGTTTTAGGTGTGTGTAACCTACACAAGTTTGGACATACAGTGGGGCAAAAAAAGTATTTAATCAGCCACCAATTGTGCAAGTTCACTTAAAAAGATGAGAGAGGCCTGTCATTTTCATCATAGGTACACGTCAACTAAGACAAAATGAGTGAATAAAATCCAGAAAATCACATTGTAGGATTATTAATGAATTTATTTGCAAATGATGGTGGAAAATAAGTATTTGGTCACCTACAAACAAGCACGATTTCTGGCTCTCACAGACCTGTAACTTCTTATTTAAGAGGTTCCTCTGTTCTCCACTTGTTACCTGTATTAATGGCATCTGTTTGAACTTGTTATCAGTATAAAAGACACCTGCCCACAACCTCAAACAGTCACACTCCAAACTCCACTATGGCCAAGACAAAGAGCTGTCAAAGGACACCAGAAACAAAGTTGTAGACCTGCACCAGGCTGGGAAGACAATAGGTAAGCAGCTTGGTTTGAAGAAATCAACTGTGGGAGCAATTATTAGGAAATGGAAGACATACAAGATCATTGATAATCTCCCTCGATCTGGGGCTTGACGCAAGATCTCACCCCGTGGGGTCAAAATGATCACAAGAATGGTGAGCAAAAATCCCAGAACCACACGGGGGGACCTAGTGAATGACCTGCAGAGAGCTGGGACCAAAGTAACAAAGCCTACCATCAGTAACACACTACGCTGCCAGGGACTCAAATCCTGCAGTGCCAGACGTGTCCCCCTGCTTAAGCCAGTACATGTCCAGGCCCGTCTGAAGTTTGCTAGAGAGCATTTGGATGATCCAGAAGAAGATTGGGAGAATGTCATATGGTCAGATGAAACCAAAATATAACTTTTTGGTAAAAACTCAACTCGTCGTGTTTGGAGGACAAAGAATGCTGAGTTGTATCCAAAGAACACCATACCTACTGTGAAGCATGGGGGTGGAAACATCATGCTTTGGGGCTGTCTTTCTGCAAAGGGACCAGGACGACTGATCCGTGTAAATGAAAGAATGAATGGGGCCATGTATCATGAGATTTTGAGTGAAAACCTCCTTCCATCAGCAAGGGCATTGAAGATGAAATGTGGCTGGGTCTTTCAGTATGACAATGATCCCAAACACACCGCCCAGGCAATGAAGGAGTGGCTTCGTAAGAAGCATTTCAAGGTCCTGGAGTGGCCTAGCCAGTCTCCAGATCTCAACCCCATAGAAAATCTTTGGAGGGATTGAAAGTCTGTGTTGCCCAGCAACAGCCCCAAAACATCACTGCTCTAGAGGAGATCTGCATGGAGGAATGGGCCAAAATACCAGCAACAGTGTGTGAAAACCTTGTGAAGACTTACAGAAACGTTTGACCGCTGTCATTGCCAACAAAGGGTATATAACAAAGTACTGAGATAAACTTTTGTTATTGACCAAATACTTATTTTTCAACCATAATTTGCAAATAAATAAATAAAAAATCCTACAATGTGATTTTCTGGATATTTCTTCTCATTTTGTCTGTCATAGTTGAAGTGTACCTATGATGAAAATTACAGGCCTCTCTCATCTTTTTAAGTGGGAGAACTTGCACAATTGGTGGCTGACTAAATACTTATTTGCCCCACTGTATGTCTGTAAAAGCCCAGTGTATATTTTCTTAAATCACTGACCACAATGGGCGCTTATTGGAGCCAGGCGTCTATTTGAGCCAGCTGTTTATTTCCTTAATCCACACAGCTTTTGCTTATTTGTATAGTTTGTTTAATTCCAGCATTCACTTCCTGCATCTTAGTACATTTCTTCATTTCCTGCACTAATGTGTTATCCTTTACTCACAATGTTTTGTTTATTTTGTCTTAGTATGCCTCTATTTTGGATTAAAATTTACTTTTACTTCGCAGAATAATTATTCTCCTCTTTGACTGTCCAATTTTTTTCCAATTTCTGGGTGCATGTACTCCCAAACTTTTTTTGTGCTTCCCAGTTAGCTAGCATTTCTCTCCTGATTACAGCCAATGGCTAGCAGTTTCTTACTGGCAATAAAAACATATTTTTTTAGGCATTACTGAATTATTTAATATAACAAATCAAGAATTAACCATCATAAACAATTGATGGTAATTCATGGTAACCTCCTAAATAATTAATTTAGACCTGGTGTTTCTTTGAAACAGGCATTTTATTTGCTGAAATGTGTGCTATTACCCGGCTATTAAATGGGACAGGTGATACTTGAGACTCAGCGTTTAAGTTTTACATTAGCAGAACAATAAACCAGGTTCCAACCAACCTTTTTATGTGAGTAAAGTACATTTCGGATAAAAAATGTCACGACAGGCCTGATGGAAACAGACAATTTGTCAGTAAATTTCCAAATGTCTACAAAACGCTTTTATGGGCAAATATTGATATATCACATCATATGGAAGTAAACTTGGAGTCACATGATATGTTGTGTGGTCTTCCCACTACGACTCGGGAAACCATGAACATTATTAGGCTACAGATGAAATACGTTATGATGAACTTCACAGCGTGGTGAAGTACACGGTGATGAGCTTGATGCTCCTTTGCAATAAATATTGACAGTCTTATTCTGGTGACATGATAATCGATTCCGTTCTGTTTGACAAATACAAATAATTGTACTTTTTCGTCCATAAAAAAAGTGGGTTCCTCAAGGTTTCTCTAGGTAGGGCGGTGGTTCTATGTGGAACCATAACAACTCAAAGCACTCTTTGGGCTATTGAATGGTTCTTTACAGTTCAGAAAAAGGTTCTTTGCTCTTTTGGTAATGTTAAAAATTTAGGGGAGGTAGCTCATTAGAATATTTTGGAGCCTGGCTTGTGCACAGCTCTTTTGTGCAACCGTGAGTGAGTCATTTCAGTTTATCAAATGTGTTGTTTATGCCATTACATATTATATATGAATATTGCCAGTGACAATGTTTTGTAAAAGATTCCAGTAGGGCCTTGTATCCATTGACTAAATTAGTCAGTGGTTCTCCATTCTGTCCTTGGGGACCCCCAGCTGTTCCAGATGTAGCTCACTTGATTCAACTTGACAATTAACACAGATGACATTTCAACAATATAATAAGGTTGACCAGAAAAAAACCCTGTATGGTTTTTAAAGATGATCTACAAAGAACCTTTCAGATTGAGAACGGTTCTCTATAGAACCTTTATGATCCTGAGTGGGCACATTTCAAATCAAATTTGATTAGTTACATGCGCTGAATACAACAGGTGTAGCCCTTACATCAAAATGCTTACTTACGAGCCCCTAACCAACAGTGCAATCCCCCCTCACTCAAAAATATGGATAAGAATAAGAGATAAAAGTAACAAGTAATAAAAGAGCAGCAGTAAAAAATAACAATATATACATGGGGGTGCCGGTACAGAGTCAATGTGGGGGATTATGTTAGTGTGTTGGTGATGTGGATACCAAGGAACTTAAAGCTCTCAACCTGCTCCACTGCAGCCCAGTCGATGAGAATGGGGGCGTGCTCGGTCCTCTTTTTCCTGTAGTCCACAATCATCTGTTTTGTCTTGATCACGTTGAGGGAGAGGTTGTTGTCCTGGCACCACACAGCCAGTTCTCTGATCTCCTCCCTATAGACCGTCTCGTTGTTGTCGGTGATCAGGCCTAAAACTGTTGTGTCATCAGCAAATTTAACGATAGTGTTGGGGTCGTGCCTGCCAGGGATGAGCACGCACCCCTGAGGGGCCTCTGGGTTGAGGATCAGCTGGGCGAATGTGTGGTTACTTACCCTTACCTCCTGGGAACGGCCCGTCAGGAAGTCCAGGATCCAGTTGCAGAGGAAGGTGTTTAGTCCCAGGGTCCTTAGCCTATTGATGAGCTTTCAGGGCACTATGGTGTTGAACGCTGAGCAGTAGTCAATGAACATAATTCTCACATAGGTGTTCCTTTTGTCCAGGTGGGAAAGGGCAGAGTGGAGTGCAATAGAGATTGCATCCTCAGTGGATCTGTTGGGGCGGTATGCAAATTGGAGTGGGTCTTGCGTTTCTGGGATGATGGTGTTGATGTGAGCCATGGCCAGACTTTCAAAGCACTTCATGGCTACAGACGTGAGTGCTACGGGTCGGTAGTCATTTAGGCAGGTTACCTTAGTGTTGTTGGTTACATGCACTATGGTGGTCTGCTTAAAACATGTTGGTATTACAGACTCGGACAGGGAGAGTTTGAAAATGTCAGTGAAGACACTTGTCAGTTGGTCAGCGCATGCTCACAGTACACGTCCTGTTAATCGTCTGGCCCTGTGGCCTTGTGAACGTTGACCTGTCTAATGGTCTCACTCACATCGGCTGCAGAGAGCGTGATCACACTGTCTTCCGGTTCAGATGGTGTCTCATGCATGTTTCAGTGTTATTTGCCTCGAAGTGAGCTTAGTTTAGCTCATCTGGTAGGCTTGTGTCACTGGGTAGCTCTTGGCTGTGCTTCCCTTTGTGGTCTGTAATGGTTTGCAAGCCCTGCTACATCTGACGAGCGTCAGAGCCGGTGTAGTGCGACTTGATCTTAGTCCTGTATTGATGCTTTGCCTGTTTGATGGTTCATCGAAGGGCATAGCGGGATTTCTTATCAGCCTCTGGGTTAGAGTCCAGCTCCTTGAAAGCGGCAGTTCTAGCCTTTAGCTCAGTGCGGATGCTGCCTGTAATCCATGGCTTCTGGTTGGGGTACGTAAGTACGGTCACTGTGAGGACGACGTCATCGATGCACTTATTGATGAAGCCAATGACAGACGTGGTGTACTCCTCAATGCCATTGGAGGAATCCCAGAACATATTCCAGTCTGTGCTCGCAAAACAGTCCTGTAGCTTAGCATCTGCTTCATCTGACCACTTTTTAATTGATCTAATTACTGGTGCTTCCTGCTTTAATTTTTGCTTGTAAGCAGGAATCAGGAGGATGGAGTTATGGTCAGATTCTCCAAATGGAGAGTGAGGGAGAGCTTTGTATGCTTCTCTGTGTGTGGAGTATAGGTGGTCCAGAGTTTTTGGTTGCACATTTAACATGTTGATAGAAATTTTCTAAAACTGATTTAAGTGACCCTGCATTAAAGTCCCCGGCTACTAGGAGCGCCGCCTCTGGGTGAACGTTTTCTTGTTTTCTTATGGCGGAATTCAATGCTATCTTAGTGCCAACCTCTGACTGAGGTTTTATGTAAACACCTACGAAAAATACAGATGAGAACTCTCTCAGTAGGAAGTGTGGTTTACAGCTTATCATGATATACTCAACCTCAGGCAAGCAATAGCTAGAGACTTCCTTAGATATAATGCACCAGCTGTTATTTACAAAAATACTAGTCTGTCTCCCCTTGTCTTACCAGACACCACTGTTCTATCCTGGCGGTACATCGTATAACCAGCCAGCTGTGTGTTGATATTGTCGTTGTTCAGCCACAACTCCGTAAAGCATAAGATGTTACAGTTTTTAATGTCCCGTTGGTAGTTTAAGCTTCCCCGTAACTCGTTGATTTTATTGCCCAAAGATTGCATGTTTGTTAGCAGAATTGAGGGAAGTGGGGGTTTATTCGATCGCCTCCGACTTCTCAGAAGGCAGCCTGCTCTCCGGCCTCTCTTTCTCCACCTCCTCTTCACGCAGATTACGGGGGTTGGGGTCTGTTCCCTAGGGAGCCGTATATTCTCTGCCTCGGGCTCGTCAGAGTCGTGAAAGAAGAAAAAGGATTCTGATAGTCCGTGGTGAGGAATTGCAGTCCTGATGTCTAGAAATTATTTTCGGTCATAAGAGACGATAGCAGCAACATTATGTACAAAATTAGTAAATAAATAAGTTACAAACAACGCAAATAAACAAACAAAAAAATACAATCGATTGGGGGCATGTAAAAAGTCTGCCTTCTGCTCCGATGCCATCTTACATTTGCTATATAACGTTAAATGTTTTGTGACAAAACCATTAGTACAGTTGAAAATGCGAAGCAAACCCATATTTAACTTGCATTTTTTAGTTAAATTTAACCACAAAAGTTATTTTTACGTGCAAAACGTCCTCACGCACAGCCGTTTACCCACAACAAGTCAATTTGATGGAAACATCTCATAACACAACAAAAACTGGAAAAAGTCAAGGGATGTGAATCATTTCCGACGGTAGGAGTGAATGGATAGGGTTTATAAAAATCATTAGGGCAAGTGTTTCATCAGCATTCTGTAAAATGTCAATTCTACAAATGTCACGACAGGCCTGATGATAACAGCAAATATTGATGTACAGTGCTTTAAGAAATTATTCAGACCCCTTCCCTTTTCCACATTTTGTTACGTTACAGCCTTATTCTAGAATGGATTAAATACATTTTGCCTTCTCAATCTACCCACAATACCCGTAATTGTCACGAATCCTGACGAAGATGGTGCCTCTTCCTGTTCGGGTGGCGCTCGTCGTCGTCGGCCTACTAGCTGCCATCGATTCCCTTTCCTTTTGTTTCTGTTAGTTGAGTCTAATTGGTTACACCTGTTTTGAGTTTAGTTTTGTTTGTAGGCTATTTAAAGGCACTAGGCCCGCTGGGTATTGTGCGGGCTTGTTCTCTGTTTATTGGTGTTGGTTGATTAGTGTGATCTCTATTTTCCCGGGACAGTTTTAATCCTGTTTATTTGGACGGGTTGTTTCATGCGCCCTTGTGTTTTTGCATGTCTGTTTTTCTGCTGTCATTGGAAAAAAAGATCCACGTACGGAATTACCTGCTCTCTACCCTCGACTCCTCCACCCACCATTCATAGAAGTCATAACAGTAATGACAAAGTGGAAACAGGTTTTCAGATTTTTTTGTGTGCAAATGTATATATAAAAACAGAAATACCTAATTACATAAATATTCAGACTCTTTGCTATGAAATTGAGCTCAAGTGCATCCTGTTTCCATTGATCGTCCTTGAGATGTTTCTACAACTAGATTATAGTCCACCTGTGGTAAATTCAATTGATTGGAAATGATTTGGAAAGGCACACACCTGTCTATATAAGTTTCCACAGATGACAGTGCATGTCAGAACAACCAGCAAGCTATGAAGTCAAAGGAATTATCCATAAAGCACCAAGATATGATTGGGTTGAGGCTCAGATCTGGGGAAGTATACCAAAACATGTATGGAAAGTCCCCAAGAACAGTGGCCTCCATCATTCTTAAATGGAAGAAGTCTGGAACCACCAAGAGGAATCGGGGAAGAAGGGCCTCGATCAGGGAGGTGACCAAGAATCTGATGGTCACTCTGACAGTTCCTCTGTGGAGATGGGAGAACCTTCCAGAAGGACAAACATCTCTGCAGCCCTCCACCAATCAGGCCTTCATGGTAGAGTGGCCAAACAGAAGCCACTTTTCAGTAAAAGGCACATGACAACCTGCTTGGAGTTTTCAAAAAGTCTCCTAAAGGACTCAGACCATGAGACAGGATTCTCTGATCTAATGAAACCAAGATTGAACTCTTTGGCCTGAAACGTGGCACCATTCCTACGCATGGTGGGGGCAGCATAATGCTGTGGGTATATTTTTCAACAGAAGGGACTGGGAGACTAGTCAGGATCGAATGAAAGCTGAACAGAGAAAAGTACAGAGAGTTCCTGTTATGTACTTGAGTGAAGACCCAAAAGCGGTTTTAACAGAAAACAGAGTTCTTTAATGAAAAACAGGAATGGCATAAATCCTCTTCCAACGTTGACAATGGAACAAAAGAACGTAGTATAGTGCAGGATGCACCTGCCAGGCAGACTCCGACAGGATAGGACAAGGTGGAAGCAAACGAGACGACAGCTTGCTTCTGGCATCAAAAACACAAACAAGAATCAGACACTGAAAGTAGCAGGAACAGAGAGAGAAATAGAGACCTAATCAGAGGGGGAAGAGAGAACAGGTGTGAAAGAGTGAATGAGCTAGTTAGGGGAGATGTAGAACAGCTGAAGAATGAGAGACAGAGAAGGTAACCTAAAAAGACCAGCAGAGAGAGACAGAGTGAAGAGAAAGGACAGGAACAGACATAACAAGACATGACAGTTCCTTGATGAAAACATACTTCAGAGTGCTCAGGACTTTAGACTGGGTCAACGGTTCACCTTCCAACAAGACAACGAGCCTAAGCACACAGCCAAGATAAAACAGGAGTAACTTTGAGTCTTTGAATGTCCTTGAGTGGCCCAGCCAGAGCCCAGACTTGAACCCGATCAAACGTTTCTGGATAGACCTGAAAATAGCTGTGCAGCGACGCTCCCCATCCAACCTGACAGAGCTAAGGAGGATCTGCAGAGAAGAATGGGAGAAACTCCCCAAATACAGGTGTACCAAGCTTGTAGCGTCATACCCAAGAAGACTTGAGGCTGTAATCGCTGCCAAAGGTGCTTCAACAAAATACTGAGTAAAGGGTCTGAATACTTATGATATTTAAGTTTTTTATTTTTAGAGTTTTGCAAATATTTCTAAAAACCAGCTTTTGCTTGTCATTATGTGTAAGTTGATGCGGGGAAAACCAATTAAATCAATTTTAGAATAAGGTAACGTAACAAAAAGTGGAAAAAGTCAAGGGGTCTGAATACTTTCCAAATGCACTATAATAACCATCATATCGAAGTATGTTGTGTTGTCCTCGCACTACGACTCGGGAAAGCGTACAGTTTATTAGGCTACAAATGAAATAATTTATGATGAACTTCACAGGGTGGTGAAAGTACACGGTGATGATATTGATGCTCCTTTACAATAATTATTGATGGTTTTAGTTTGGTGACATGATAATCGATACTTGGCTGCCCTTTGACAAATGTAAAAAAATCTCACTCTTTCGTCCATAATAATCTTGTCATGTATACACAAAATTATTTTTTACAAATGAAATCAGAGCTTGTCAGCTGTTTTGAATGATTTCTTACCATTCCTAACATGCATTTCACCTCCTTCAATGCACCCAGACACCCAATGAAGCCCAACGACATCGTAGCACTTCCACCAATGACCAGAAAATAGGAGAAGACAGGAAAAGACATATAGGGAGGGGCAGGCACTGTAAAAAGAGGAAATAACATAATTTGAGATACTTGTTGCTCATACTGGTATGGGTTGCCAGCAGTAATAGCTGTACGGTGCACTCAACTTTGAAATAAGAATTGGACCAGTGTCGAACCAATGCATAATCATGTCTCAATTTGAAAACAAATCTGGAGTTAAAGTAGACCTATTATTTTACTAGTTTGTGAATATAATGTGTAGCAGGCTGTCTGTTTTGAATGAATAAACTCATCTTTCTTAATATAAATACCAAAAAAGCATGTTTTGGAGGGACATCAGGAATGAAACACTGTGATTTTGTTCATGAGATCCAAAAGTGAATCAGAAAGACAATTCCTAGTGTATGAAAAAGGACTATCTCAGGGAATGTTATTCCTATATTACTACAAATACATCATTGTATTTAAGGATATTTGTGTGTGGAAATATTACATTATGTAATATTCATATTGTCATTCATTGTAAGGAGTGGTTGATGAAAACAGAAACTCACTGAAGAAGCTTGTCTCAGCAAGGACTATCCATATCCCAAGTGACAGAAGGAGGGCGCCCACACACTGGTGGGAGGGTGATATCTTATTGCATTGCACAATAAATACATCTCTCAACTAAGAATTCATTTCACCTATCAATAGATATTTCGACAGACTTCAAGCAAGTTCAATCAACCTGCAAATATACAGAGTGTACTTTTATCAAGTGAATTTGGGCAACAGTTAGCACCATTCTTATGTCTAGCAGGAGAAACATTTAAATAAGTGAATGATCAAACTTACAGCAAAAAGGAGATTGAAAAGGAATAGGAAATATTTGATGAGATCAATACAGCCTTGGGATGCCATTCTGTTTCTGAAAAATAAGAAACACAATCACAGTCATTATGGAGTTGTTCACTGCTTTGTTATTTGAATGGTCGTTTGGACTGCGTTTCTGCTTCCGACACAGCCTTAACATTCTACAAGTCGAGTGCAGTGTAATGTTGGTCCTCTACGTTTGTTTGAATCCTTGCCAGTGTGGTTTCAAAGGTTGGTGGTCAATGGGTGGAAAATCAATGCTCTCTGTTATTAGTAATAGACCAGCGCGGGTGTGTGGCTGAGGGTTAACACCAACACCTCTGGACCACATGTTGTACTCGCTTCAGAGAGACATGGGTTTGCTTCTCGAGCCAACATTTCCATTCTGCCTCCATCTTTCTACCCCTCTCCTTCCTTCTGTCTAGATAAAATACGAAAGGGATTTTTTTTTTAAACCAGGGGTGTCATATACCCTTCTCCTAGGTGATACAACCCAACATATTATATTACCCTCAAAGGTGATTAATTATTTAGTCACCTTCATACAGCTCTCCAACACTAACTTAATGTCAATGTAGACAAGACGTTATTACTTTCATAATACGTTTATAAATAGCTGTTTTTAGCAATTGTTGTTTTCCTAAATATTTTCCAGCTTGCAATATTACACAACAATTAACCACATCTTTCTGTTTGAAGCTGAATACAAGTCCCATCTTCAGTGTGAAGCCTTTGTTGGTTTTGTCATTTGTCATTTGTAAGCTTCCATGATTAGTTTACCAAAGAATGTCTGCATATAAAGCATTTAAAATCCTACAGTATCACATATATCTTGATTTGCCCTCAAGATATCCATCTCTTTGATATTAAATTAACTGCTCATTTCTAAACTTGAAATACACATTCTTTTCTTACCTGTAATGAGAAGTAACAATGAACCGATAAAAGCAGAAATGGGTTTTGAGCGAGACGGTACAGGAAAAAATAGGGTGGTTACACAGATACAAATAGAACATGCAAATGAACTGTCACAGCTGAGCAAATATTACAAACCATATATTTTCACTTTCCTCCAAGATGTTTTTTCAGTTGGTTTTTAATATCCCATATTCAATAGGTTAAATTTGCCTTGAATTTTTGTTTGACCAGCGTAAGTACACTCGCTGTAACCAATCTACCTGCTTAATTAAAAATGAATGAAACCAGGAAGAGGAAAAAGGGTAGCTTATATTTTTTTGTCAACCACAATCTAAACTACTTCATATGACTTAACTAATTAGATATAATTAGTTATGACATTTCCCAGAGCACCGGTTTGGTCCTGTTGTAGCAACCTTTGAGAAAGTCCTTGTGGTAATTGTAGGCTTGATTTTCCTTAAATTCCTGAATCATTACTATTTAGAAGACTTTACAATGTGGTTAAAAACATTTCTGAGTATGAACAGTGTGCTGAAACAAACAATTAGGAACATTTTGCATTTTATTTGGGTACATTTAGTTAACAATAGTGTTCATGGTGAAAAATGTCTGAAGTGAATGTGCAGTCATTTTTACTAACAACTGATATGAGATGGTGTGGCTAACCAGGCAGTCAAAGCATTAATAACTCAAAATAACTTTGTATTCAGATCCAATCTGTTTTTACCACTCTCAGCATCAACCACTCTCAATGTTGAGAGCTATCAAATGAACTATGTTCAGGTTTAGCCTACACTACCGGTCCAAAGTTTCAGAAGTTTCACCTACTCATTCAAGGGGTTTTCTTTATTTGTACTATTGCCTATATTGTAGAATAATTGTGAAGACATCCAAACTATGAAATAACACATATGGAATCATGTAGTAACCACAAATGTGTTAAACAAATCCAAATATATTTTATATTTGAGATTCTTCAAATAGCCACCCTTTGCCTTGATGAAAGCTTTGCAGACTTTTGGGATTCTCTCAACCAGCTTCATGAGGTAGTCACCTGGAATGCATTTAAATTAACAGGTGTGCCTTCTTAAAAGTTAATTTGTGGAATTTATTTCCTTCTTAATGTGTATGAGCCAATCAGTTGTGTTGTGACAAGGTGTGTGTGTGTGTGGGGGGGGGCAAGAACAGGCAAGAACAGCTCAAATAAACAAAGAGAAACGACAGTCCATCATCATGTTAAGACATGAAGGTCAGTCAATCTGTAAAATTTCAAGAACTTATAAAGTTTCTACAAGTGCAGTCACAAAATCCATCAAGCGTTTATGATCAAACTGGCTCTCATGAGGACCGCCACAGAAATGGAAGACCCAGAGTTACCTCTGCTGAAGAGGATAACTTCATTAGAGTTATCAGCCTCAGAAATTGCAGCCCAAATAAATGCTTCAGAGTTCAAGTAACAGACACATCTCAACATCAACTGTTCAGGGGAGACTATGTGAATCAGGCCTTCATGGTTAAATTGCTGCAAAGAAACCACTACTAAAGGACACCAATAAAAAGAAGAGACTTGTTTGGGCTAAAAAACACAAGCAATGGACATTAGATTGTCTGTGATTTATTTAGAATTTAAGAGACACTTAACCAGCATGGCTACCACAGAATTCTGCAACATTCTGCAGCCATCCCATCTGGTTTGGGCTTAGTGGGACTATAATTTGTTTTTTAACAGGACAATAACCCAACACACCTCCAGGCTGTGTAAGGGCTATTTGACCAAAAAGGAGAGTGATGGAGTGCTGCATCAGATGACCTGGCTTCCACAATCCCCTGACCTCAACCAAATTGAAATGGTTTTGCATGAGTCGGACCGCAGAGTGAAGGAAAAGCAGCCAACAAGTGCTCAGTGTAAGTGGGAACTCCTTCAAGACTGTTGGAAAAGTATTCCAGGTGAAGCTGGTTGAGAGAATGCCAAGAGTGTGCAAAGCTGTCATCAAGGCAAAGGGTGGCTATTTAAAGAATCTCAAATGTAAAATATATTTTGATTTGTGTAACACTTTTTTGGTTACTACATGATTCCATATGTGTTATTTCATAGTTTTGATGTCTTCACTATTATTCTAGAATGTAGAAAATAGTACAAATAAAGAACCCCTTGAATGACTAGGTGTTCTAAAACGTTTAACCGGTAGTGTAAGTGAATAATTATCAATCTTAAACATTCACATGATTTTCCATTTGTGCCCTGGACTGTGTGCCTGAGACGGTTAAGTACAAATAGAGCAACACAGAACATTTTAGTGTCTCACTTACCCAGGTCAACTCCAAAGGCATAAGAGTGGGAGGAAGAGATTGGCTAAAGAAATACAATGCATTTAGTGTGGGCACAACTGGTGGCTTGGGTAAACCCTTTCTCTTAATCAAAGTTATGAATTCACTTCAGTCATTCACCTCTATCCGGTTTCAATCCGTTTTCAGTAGCAGGTCAAACTTGAAGCCCTTCAGCTTTGTTCTATTTCTGTGCAAGGTTTTTTTGTGTTTAGTTATTAGCCTAACTGATCTTAGTGGTCTGACGCTAATGGCTAGCAGGAGGTGGATGAAATTACACCATAATTATATCTAGGCCATTAGATACATCAACGGAGCAATGCTAATGGATTTTGTCCTGTTATGGAATATGTGGTGTTTAACAGAGTGGGGGCTTGCTTGTACAAGCTCTCAATTGCAAACGTAATAAACAGGGCTCTCTTCTAAAACGACTCCAGCTAGCCCTTGTTATTGCCTTATTGGCCAGTTTTGGTTCTCAAGACATTTTTTGAACGTTGATGCAGATGTTCGATTTCTGAAGAACATACACCTGAAAGTTATAGGTGTCCATAAAAATATAAACATATAAAGAGACATATAAAGAAACCTCAAGTTGGACAATTTTTGTGTGTTCTGAGAACGTGTTAATTAGGGTTTAATATTTCCCGGGGCCCAAATCCACAAAGCGTCTCAGAAAAGGTCCTAGGAATCCTGTTAAACTTTGTTTTCAGAGAAGAAGAAAAACTCAGCTGAGAGTAGGCTTTAGGATGATGTGAAGACACTGCTCAGTCAAACTGAGCCAGGACAAAAATCTTTATCTCAGCTGGTAATCAAGAGGTACCGCAAAGGAAAGATAGTGATGACGCTCATTACCGTTGTTTAAAATCTTGGAGAATAACTAGGGATGTGCCGAGAAGTCGGACAAAACCAGTAGGTAACGGATATGGTCTATTTTCCTGATACGATTATGCCTGTCTGTAAAGAGAAGGGTGGGCTGTACGTTGGTCCTGTTACTTTGACTGTTTAGAGCGAAGCCGTATTTCTCTGTCACCCTGGCTCTTTTTTTCTTCGCTTCGGCTTCGCTCTACTAGACCACTTCTCCTCCAATATTTGGGTCTGATCATTTAGATATGAAATATGCTTCTTCATTTTTTTTACACCAGTTCAATTTAAAGAGTACTCAGATCGGTTCTTTTAAAGAGGACTAAATGTGAGAACACCCGAAGTGACAAAAACACATGCCTCCGCACGCTGCTCATAATCTGCAGTTTTGTTTGGTCTATAAAAGTGCAGGGAGGTAGGTATTTCTCCAACTTCTACTTACTTATATAAAAACACTTCCGTGTTTTCCGATCATGAGTATTATCCGATCCGACTATCAACTGTCAATTTACGGATACAATAATGAATACGAGTATTGACAGGTCGGCATACCCCTAGGATTAACCAATCGTGATGCGACATCGCCTGCTGTGAAATCTGTAGCAGCTTCAGACCTCCACGGTGAATGCGACTGTACATCAAATGTTGCGATTGTAAAACATTTCATATCACTTTTCCCTGATACGGTCACTTTGCCTACTCTTAATTCTTGCCTAATGGCATTAATAACATTAGATTTTTTACCAATTCAGTAGCCTAGAGGTTTTATAATAGTACTCTTTTCTCAACACGTACACTACCGGTCATAAGTTTTAAAACACCTACTCATTCAAGGGTTTTCTTTATTTTTACTATTTTCTACATTGTAGAATAATAGTGAAGACATCAAAACTATGAAATAACACACATGGAATCATGTAGTAACCAGGAAAGTGTTACACAAATCGAAATATATTTTCGAAACTATGAAATAACACATATTTTGATTTGTCTAAAACTTTTGACCGGTAAAGTATGTCACTCCCGTTCAACAACTCTAAATCGCTTTGGCATGGTAGGCATCAGGTCACTTGCCAATAATGTTGCATAAAGCGTTTGAAAGGTCTATAATTTTCGTCGAACACAATCAAAGGACCTAAAGCAGGCCACATTCAGTCTTCCCCAAGGCCACACAACATTTGTATTATATTTCCCAGACACGGGGGGAGCAGAGGATAATATACACGTAGAGTAATGAGGGGATGTAAACCAGGTGTGCGGAAAAACAAGACAAAACAAATGGAAAATGAAAGGTGGAAAGGCGATGGCTAGATATCCGGTGACCGTCGACGCCGCCCGAACTAGGAGAGGGACCGACTTCGGCGGGAGCTGTGACACTAATGATCATCGAAACGAATGCTAGACAGTCAGGGAGCATCGGATATTCCAAAGCCATGGATATGGGACAATTGTTTTGCAATTTTGATGCTAGGAAATATAATACAAATGTTGTGTGGCCTTCCAGACCTTGGAGAAGACTGAATGTGGCCTTCCACTTCAGGAGGCTGAAGAAATTTTGCATGGCCCCTAAGATGCCCACACACTTTTATAGATACACAATTGAGAGCATCCTGTCAGGCTGTATCACCGCATGATATGGCAACTGCACCTCCTACAACCACAGGGCTCTCAAGTGGGTGGTGCGGTCTGCCCAACGGATCACCGGGGGCATACTGCCTGCACTCCAGGACACCTACAGCACTTGATGTCACAGGAAGGCCAAAAAGATAATCAAGGACATCAACCACCCGAGCCACGACCTGTTCATCCATCATCCAAGACTCTTCCTAGAGCTGGCCGCCCAGCTAAACTGAGCAATCGGGGGAGAAGGGCCTTGGTTAGGGGGTTGACCAAGAACCCGATGGTCACTCTGACAGAGCTTCAGAGTTCCTCTGTGGAGATGGAGAACCTTCCAGAAGGACAATTAGGCCTTAATAGTAGAGTGGCCAGACGGAAGCTACTCCTCAGTAAAAGGCACATGACAGCCTGCTTGGAGTTTTTTCTCTCCAAAAAGCACCTACAGGACAGTCAGACCATGGGAAACAAGATTATCTGGTCTGATGAAACCAAGATTGAACTCTTTGACCTGAATGCGAAGTGTCACGTCTGGAGGAAACCTGGCACCATCCCTATGGTGAAGCATTGTGGTGGCAGCATCATGCTGTAGGGATGTTTTTCAGCGGCAGGGACAGGGAGACTATCAGGATCTAGGGAAAGATAAACTGAGAAAAGTATAGAGAAATCCTTGATGAAAATCTGCTCTAGAACACTCATGACCTCAGAATGTGTTAAAGGTTCACCTTCGAAAAGGACAACAACCCTAAGAACACAAACAAGACTATGCAGGATTGGCTTCGGGACAAGTCTCTGAACGTCATTGAGTGGCCCAGCCAGAGCCCGGACTTCAACCTGAATGAACATCTCTGGAGAGTCCTGGGAATAGCTGTGCAGCGAGACTCCCCATCCAACCTGATAGAGGCTGTAGTTGCTGCCAAAGGTGCCTCAACAGAGTACTGTGTAAAGGGTATGAATATGAATTTTAGATGTAATATTTCAGTTTTTTAAATTTATTTGCAAAATGTATTTGTGTGTAGATTGATGAGAAGAAAAAAACAATTTAATCCATTTTAGAATAAGGCTGTAACGTAACAAAATGTGGAAAACTCAAAAGGTCTGAATACTTTCCGAAAGCACTGTATAAATACATTGAACAAATATATAAGATGCATCATACAACAATTTCTAAGATTTTACTGAGTTACAGTTCATATAAGGAAATCAGTCAATTGAAATGAATTCATCAGGCCCTAATCTATGGATTTCAAATGACTGTGAATATAGATATGCATCTGTCGATCACAGATACCTTAAAAATAAAGGTAGCGGTGTGGATCAGAAAACCAGTTAGTATCTGTTGTGACCACCATATCCCTCTGTCACGACTTGCGCAGAAGTCGGCTCCTCTCCTTGTTCGGGCAGCGTTCTGCGATCGTCTAGCCATCGCCGCTCCATTTCTCATATGTCCATTTGTTTTGTCTTGTTCCATACACACCTGGTTTTCATTCCATAATCACACTGCATGTATTTAGTCCTCTGTTCCCCTCCATGTCTTTGTGTGTAATTGTTTATTGTTATGTGGATATTCCGTGTTTTTGGCACGTTTATGTTTTTATTTGCTGTCGTGTTTGGACAGGAATTAAAGTGAGCCTGTTTACTACACTCTGATCTCCTGCACCCGACTTCGCCTCCGTACACACCCCTAACAGCCTCATGCAGCGTGACACATCGCCTACACATAGAGTTGGTCAGGCTTCTGATTTTGGCCTGTGAAATGCTATTCCACTGCTCTTCAATGGCTGTGCGAAGTTGCTGGATATTGGCAGGAACTGGAACACGCTGTCGAACATGTCAATCCAGAGTATCCCAAACATGCTCAATTGGTGACATGTCTTGTGAGTATGCAGGCCAGGGAAGAACTGGGATTTTTTCAGCTTCCTGGAATTGTGTACAGATCCTTGTGACATGGGTCCGTGCATTATCATGCTGAAATATGAGGTGAAGGCGGCAGATGAATGGCAGAACAATGGGCTTCAGAATCTCGTCACGGTATGTCTGTACATTCAAAATGCCATCGATAAAATGCAATTGTGTTCATTGTCTGCAAATTATGCATACCCATACCCTTATCCCACCTCCATTAAGGGGCACTTTGTTCACAGCGTTGACATCAGCAAACCACTCGCTCACACGACGGCAGACATGCTGTCTGCCATCTGCCTGGTACAGTTGAAACCAAGATTCATCTATTAAGAGCACACTTCTGCAGCGTGCCAGTGGCCATCGAATGTGAGCATTTGCACACTGAAGTCGATTACGACATCCAACTGCAGTCAGGTCAAGGCCCTGGTGAGGACGACGAGCAAGCAGATGAGCTTCCCTGAGACAGTTTCTGACAGTTTGTGCAGAAATTCTTTGGTTGTGCGAACCCACAGTTTCATCAGCTGTCTGGGTGGCTGGTCTCAGACCATCCCGCAGGTGAATAAGCCGGATGTGGAGGTCCTGGGCTGGCATGTTTACACGTGTTCTGTGGTTGTGAGGCCAGTTGGACGTGCTGCAAGATTCTCTAAAACAACGTTGTATGCTGCTTAAGGTAAAGGAAGGAACATTCAATTGTCTGGCAACAGCTCTGGTGGACATTTCTGCAGTCAGCATGCCAATTGCATGCTTCTTCAAAACTTGAGACATCTGTGGCATTGTGTTGTGTGACAAAAATGCATATTTTAGAGTGACCTTTTATTGTCCTCAGCACAAGGTGCACTTGTGTAATTATCAATCTATTTAATCAGCTTATTGATATGCCACACCTGTCAGATGACTTGGCAAATCTGTGCAGACAATTTGAGAGAAATAAGCTTTTTGTGCACATGGAACATTTTTGGGATCTTTTATTTCAGCTTATGAAACATACGACCAACACTTTACATGTTGCGTTTATATTTCACTGCACTTGCGATAAAATCTACAAAACGTGTATGTGACCACAATTGTATTTTATTTTATTTTTTATTTTATTTAATTTTGAATTCCAAAGGGATAACATGAAATAACATGATGTATGTTAATTAAATAATCAAATGAAAAATGTGTGATTATTTCATCTTCCAGAATTTTTGGGAGCATCTGAAGCGCACTTCCTGCATTTCTACACAATCCAACATGACTCATGGCTCTTCTAGCCGTCTCTATTTAGAACATAAAAAAAGTAAGCGAAAATGCTCCCCGTCATCAAGCTAGGTAAGAGATCACTGTTAAATATGTTTAACTGATTGATAAAACTGAACTAGATGAAAAGTAATTCAATAATCAACATTAGTTTGCACCTTTACCAATAGCCTAACAAATGAACAACTCTTAAAAAATAAAGTACAAAGACATTTGATTGTCTTTGTTGAGACATCCTCTATATCAAACCCGTCTGTATCCATTCATCATCATCAGCAGCAGCTTCTACCAGGTCTTCCTCACACTAGTTTAGTTTTGTTCTGTTAAGTTAAACAGCCATTATCTTGCCAGTGACATCAGTCAACTAAAGAGCGCAAGACATACACACTGACCACAGCTGCCTCTGTCCAACTCTCCCATAATGGTCCAGCCAGCCTTTCAGAAGATTTGCCTTTCACACAGCCAGTCCGCCTGCTCTGTGGTGTGTGAGCGGTCCTAAATCCAGTTGGGTGAAACATCCAAATAGCCTACCCAACCACTCTGAGTTGTCTGCAATGGTCTTCTTAGGGATAGGGGGCAGTATTCTGAAGTTTGAATGACTGAGGTGCCCAAAGTAAACTGCTTGTTACTCAGGCCCAGAAGCTAGGATATGCATATAATTGGTAGTATTGGATAGAAAACACTCTAGCATTTCCAAAACTGTTAAAGTAATGTAAGTAAGTAAAACAGAACTGATACAGCAGGCGAAGACCTGGAGGTGACTATTTAAAATGCCTGTCTATGGGAAAATCAATGTAATACCAACCAGATTGCAGTTCCTAGGTCTTCCAGTAGATGTCAGCAGTCTTTAGAAAGAGTTTCAGGCTTGTTATTTGAAAATGAGCTAGTATTTGTAGTTTTTCTAGGTGGCTCTCATTTTGACTATAGTCCTGTGGCGCGCGTGGATGATGCGGCGCACTTCCTTATTTATCTCCGGTAATGAACATACTATTCTCCGACTTAAATTTTGTTTATTTGTTTATTTACGTATTAGGGTTCCTGAGGATTGATTAGAAACTTTGTTTGACTTGTTTGGATGAGGTTTATTGGTAATTTTTAGGATTAATTTGTATGCATATTGAACGAGGGAAACCGGTGGATTACTGAGTCAAGCGGGCCAACTAAATATTATTGAACAAAATGACCATTTGTTATGTAGTTGGGACCCTTGGGATTGCAAACAGAGGAATATCTTCAAAGGTAAGTGATTCATTTTATCGCTCTTATTTTATCGCTATTGCTAGTTTGGAAAATGTTTGTAATGCTTTTGTATGCGGTGTGCTGTCCTCAGATAATCACATGGTGTGCTTTCGCCATAAAGCCGTTTTGACATTTGACAAAGTGGCTGGATTAACAAGAAGTTACCCTTTTAAACGATGTAAGACACTTTAATGTTCATCGTTTAATATTACAAATGTTGTATTTTGAATTTCATGCTCTGCAATTTCAATGTTGTTGAGGTGGGGTGCTGGCGGCACGCCTAGAGTCCGCTTTTGGTATCACAGTGAAAAGATAAAACTAGGAGGGGGTCAAAAATGCCATTTCAGAATGTGGGTGGGTAGGGGTGGGGGATCATGACCCCTCCATGCCCAGTGGTCATATAGAAATACCAAAACTTTAATTTAACAGCTCCAAAGCAATTGCCTGTCTATTGCGCAAGAACCACCGACTTTTTGACTTTTTTTTTTATTGTCAAGACACCTGCTGGTAACACTTAACTGGTTAGGACAGCTCATGAGGCCTACATTTCTGTCAACTAAGTGGGACTCACGACTAAAAAGGTGTTATGCATAATTTTAATTGTTATCTATAAGAGTAGTAGTGAAATGTTTCTATTCTCAGCACTTCCGACCAATTTTTCTACTCAAATCAAATCAAATGTTATTGGTCACATGGTTAGCAGATGTTATTGCGAGTGTAGCGAAATGCTTGTTGTTCTAGTTCCGACAGTGCAGCAATACCTAACAGGTAATCTAACAATTCCACAACAACTACCTAATACACACAAATCTAAGGAATGGAATAGGAAAATATACATATAATTATATGGTTGAACAATGACAGAGCGGCATAGGCGAGATTCAATAGATGGTATAAAATACAGTATATTCAGTTGAAGTCGGAGGTTTACATACACCTTAGCCAAATACATTTAAACTCACTTTTTCACAATTCCTGACATTTAATCCTAGTAATTCCCTGTCTTTGGTCAGTTAGGATCACCACTTTATTTTAAGAGTGTGAAATGTCAGAATAATAGTAGAGATAATTATTTATTTAAGCTTTTATTTCTTTCATCACATCCCCAATGGGTCATAACTTTACATACACCTAATTAGTATTTGCTAGCATTGGGTCAAACATTTTGGGTAGCCTTCCACAAGCTTCCCACAATAAATTGGGTGAATTTTGGCCCATTTCTCCTGACAGAGCTGGTGTAACTGAATCAGGTTTGTAGGCCTCCTTGCTTGCGCACACTTTCAGTTCTGGCCACAAATTTTCTATAGAATTAAGGTCAGGGATTTGTGATGGCCATTCCAATACCTTGACTTTGTTGTCCTTAAACCATTTTGCCACAACTTTGGAAGTATGCTTGGGGTCATTGTCCATTTGGAAGACCCATTTGTGACCAAGCTTGAACTTCCTGATTGATGTCTTGAGATGTTGCTTCAATATATCCACATAATTATCCACCCTCATGAAGCCATCTATTTTGTGAGGTGCACCAGTCCTCCTGCAGCAAAGCCCCCCCAGAACATGATGCTGCCACCCCCGTGCTTCACGGTTGGGATGATGTTCTTCAGCTTGCAATCATCCCCCCTTTTCCTCCAAACATAACGATGGTCATTATGGCCAAACAGTTCTATTTTTGTTTCATCAGACCAGAGGACATTTCTCCAAAAAGTACTATCTTTGTCCCCATGTGCAATTGCAAACCGTATTCTGGCTTTTATGACGGTTTTGTAGCAGTGGCTTCTTCCTTGCTGAGCGGCCTTTCAGGTTATGTCGATTATAGGACTCATTTTACTGTGGATATACATAACTTTGTACCTGTGTCCTCCAGCATCTTCACAAGGTCCTTTGCTGTTGTTCTGGGACTGATTTGCACTTTTCGCAACAAAGTAGGTTCTTCTCTAGGAGACAGAACGCGTCTCCTTCCTGAGTGGTATGATGCCTGCGTGGTCCCATGGTGTTTATACTTGGTACTACTGTTTGTACAGATGAACGTGGTACCTTCAGGTATTTGGAAATTGCTCCCAAGGATGAACCAGACTTGTGGAGGTCTACAATTGTTTTTCTGAGGTCTTGGCTGATTTCTTTTGATATTGCCATGATGTCAAGCAAAGAGGCACAGATTTTGAAGATAGGCCTTGAAATAGATCAACAGGTACACCTCCAATTGACTCAAATTATGTCAATCAATCAAAAGCTTCTAAAGCCATGCCATCATTTTCTGCAATTTTCCAAGCTGTTTAAAGGCACAGTCAACTAAGTGTGTGTAAACTTCTGACCCACTGGAATTGTGATAGTGAGTTATAAGTGAAATAATCTGTCTGTAAACAATTGTTGGAAAAATTACTTGTGTCATGCACAAAGTAGATGTCCTAACCGACTTGCCAAAACTATAGTTTGTTAAAACCTCTCTGGGATATGTGGGACGGTAGCGTCCCACTTGGCCAAAAGCCAGAGAAAATGCCTTACCTTTGATGAGCTTCTTCTGTTGGCACTCAAATATGTCCCATAAACATCACAAATGGTATTTTTGTTTGATTAATTCCGTCCATATATATCCAAAATTTCCATTTATTTGGCGCGTTTGATCCAGAAAAACACTTCCAACTTGCGCAACGTGACAACAAAATATCTCTAAAGCTACCTGTAAACGTTGCCAAAACATTTCAAACTACTTTTGTAACACAACTTTAGGTATTTTTTAAAGTAAATAATATTGAAGACGGGATGATCTGTATTAAATAAAGAAAGAAAACAAACTCAAGCATGCTTTCTGGTCATGCGCCTCTATCAAACAGTACACATGAGGTGACCCTTGTTCAAGATGACCGTACTTCTCCATTACACAAAGGAATAACCTCAACCAATTTCTAAAGACTGATGACATTCAGTGGAAGCGATAGGAACTGGAAGCAAGTCCCTTAGAAATATGGATTCCCAATGAAAACACATTGAAAAGAGTGTGACCTCAAAAAAAATCTGAATGGTTTGTCCTCGGTTTCGCCTGCTCCATAAGTTCTGTTATGCTCACAAACATGATTCAAACAGTTTTAGAAACTTCAGAGTGTTTTCTATCCAAATCTACTAATAATATGCATATTTTATCTTCTGGGGATGAGTAGTTCCAAATGCTGCACCCTATCCTAGAGAAGTTATCAAACAATTTGTGAAGTGGTTGAAAAACGAGTTTTAATGACTCCAACCTAAGTGTATGTAAACTTCCGACTTGAACTTTACATATGAGATGAGTAATGCGAGATATGTAAACAGTAAAGTGGCCTTATTAAAGTGACTGGTGAGCCATTTATTGAAGTGGCCAATAATTTCAAGTCTCTGTGTAGGCAGCAGCTTCTCTGTGTTAGTGATGGCTGTTTAATTAACAGTCTGATGACCTTGATATAAAAGCTGTTTTGCTGACACCACACTCCGAGTGCCCTCAATAGGGAGAGATTTAATATGTCCGCATGCTCTGAGTACGCGGCTAGGGATGCCGTCAGGGCCGGCAGCCTTGTGAGGGTTAACACGTGTTAATGTCTTACTTACATTGGCCACGGAGAAGGAGAGCTCATAGTTCTTGGTAGAGGGTCTCATTGGGGGCACTGTATTATCCTCAAAGCAGGCAAAGAAAGTGTTTACTTTGTCTGGAAGCAATACGTCGGTGTCCGTGACGTGGCTGTTTTTTTGTTGGTATTTTGTAGTCCATCATTGTCTGTGCTACATACGTCTCGTGTCTGAGCCGTTGAATTGCGACTCCACTTTGTTTCTGAACTGACATTTCGCTAGTTTGATTGCCTCGCGGAGGGAATAACTATACTGTTGGTATTTGGCCATTATCCCAGTCACCTTTCCATGGTTAAATGAGATGGTTTGCGCTTTCAGTTTTGTGCCGCCATCTATCCACGGTTTTGTTGGTTAGGGTAGGTTTTAATAGTCACAGTGGTACAAGATCTCCTCCGCACTTCCTTATACACTCACTCACCAAATCAGCATATACGTCAATATTATTCTCTGAGGCTACCTGGAACATGTCCCAGTCACAATCTTGATGATGCATGGATTCCGATTGGTCAGACCAGTGTTGAATAGTTCTTAACATGGGTACATCCTGTCTGAGTTTCTGCCTATAGGAAGGGAGGAGAAAAATGGAGTCATGGTCAGATTTGACAAAAGGGTGGAGGAGAGCCTTGTATGCATTGCGGAAGTTGATATCTCGAAATAAACATTTATAAAGATACAAAAATGGCCTGTTAGGGTGTGATGCCTGGCCTTGTATACTATGCAGGCTACCAGTATAGTATAGTATAGTATAGTATAGTATAGTATAGTATTGTATAGTATAGTATAGTATAGTAATCTTAAAGTACTATGCCTTCTGCTGACATTTTGATCAAGACATCTTTACACCAGTAAAAATCCACTTTTCCGAGCTGAAAGACAATGGCCAGAGCGTACCCATGATGTTGCACAATGATTTGTCAATAAGTCATTGTTTTAGTCAAAGTAAGATATATTTGGGCTTGAAGTGACAAATCTGAATTGCCCACTTCGTGCTAATCCGTGTGAATGCAGTGCTTTTCCTATGATATGATATACAAGTATTTTCAGCCTACGTTTAATTTCAGGGCTGGGTTTTATTAGAATGTTACCACCCACCAGCATGGCATTGTTTATTAATCAGAAACATCTGCAAAGTTGTTCCTCTTCGCAGCTGCGATTAGCCAAACAGCCTTGTTGTGTCCACTTGGCCGCCTGAGACATGGAGCAAATTAAATAGGGGATAATTTGTACATTTTCACTTATTTTTGAGCTAGTCTGTATTAAAACATATATATGACCAGTTTATAAATGGTATAATTGCGTGATATGATAGCATTTTACAAACACGGTGCCCCCGGTCGCCACCAAGATTAATGTCCACTAAAGTTTTGCTTCACTACATGCGTCATTGGTTTGATTGGTGTAAAGTCAAACCACAAGTGTCTATCCAGATAATGAAAAGGCACCCACAAAAGAAACAAAAGAAACATCAAACGACTTATAATTTTAGACATGCATGATCATGAGCAAAGTCGATGTAGCCTATCATTTCACTTCGCATGTGAGAACCATGAGCAGGGGCTGACTTGGCTTTGCTGTGCTGCAGCCGAAGTCTGCCATCAGCCTACCTACCAAAGGTTACAGTGTGTCCATTACAATGTAGAAAAATGCATATCAGCTATCTTTCAGTAGTTATCCATATTACCTGAGCTTCAATTTATTATTTCTAACTATTTTCATGGTGGATGCGCAGCTGCAAGTTATTAAATATGCCAAAACGTTGGAGACCAGTGGTTTCCATATGTGGCAAAGTTTTCCCGAAAATCAATGCTTATGACAAATCCAACTCCAGAACCAGCCATAGAGCCAGCTGGCTAATCTTTTGAATTTGGTGTAATAAAAAAAAGGTAAAATACAGAAAACATTATCTAGCTAGATAAGGTTAGCAAGATAGTTAGCTAGATAAGGTTAGCAAGATAGTTAGCTAAATTAGGGGTTAGCTTGCTGGCTAGCTACACTGACAACTGTCAGTGCCCTATGTTTATCCACTCCATGTGGAAATTCCCACACACATTTTGTGTACAAAACATTATGAACACCTTCCTAGTATTGAGTTGAACACCACCCCTTTGCCCTCAGAACAGCCTCAATTCATCAGAGCATTACTCTATGTGAAGGATTTACTTCAGACACCGGACAAGGCCCAAATCCCCGTCATTCACTTGAAGAAGAGACGGAGATATCGGGGAAATAGGTCGGGGCGCCTTGTAAGGATCCGACGCCTAGTGGGTAATCCGCCTCTACCATCAGTCATATTAGCCAACGTGCAATCATTGGATAATGAAATGGATGAGCTCCGATCAAGACTAACCTACAAACGGGATATTAAAAGCTGTAATACCTAATGTTTGACAGAGTCGTGGCTTAACAATGACATGGACAACATACAGCTGGCTGGGTTTTTCGTTCATCGGCAAGATAGAACAGCTGCCTCCGGTAAGACAAGGAGTGGCGGTCTGTGTCTAATGTAAATAACAGCTGGTGCACAAAATATAATATTAAGGAAGTCTCAAGGTTTTGCTCGCCTGAGGCAGAGTATCTCATGATAAGCTGTAGACCACACTATTTACAAAAAGAGTTTATCTATATTTTCCGTAGCTGTCTATTTACCACCACAAACCAACACCGGCACTAAGACTGCACTCACCGAGCTGTAAAAGGCCATAATCAAACAAAATAAATGCTCATCCAGAGGCGGCACTCCTAGTGGCCGGGGACTTTATTGCAGGGAAACTGAAATCCAATTTACCTAATTTCTACCAGCATGTTACATGTGCAACCAGAGGGAAAAAACTCTATACCACCTTTACTGCACACACAGAGACATGTACAAAGCTCTCCTCGCTCTCCATTTGGCAAATTTGACCATAACTTTATCCTCCTGATTCCTGCTTACAAGCAAAACCGAAAGCAGGAAGTACCAGTGACTCGCTCAATACGGAAGTGGCCAGATGGTGCCGATGCTAAGCTACAGGACTGTTTTGCTAGCACAGACTGGATTATGTTCCGAGATTCTTCTGATGGCATTGAGGAGTACACCACATCAGTCACTGGCTTCATCAATAAGTTCATCGATTACGTCGTTCCCACAGTGACTGTACGTACATACCCCAACCAGAAGCCATGGATTATAGCCAAAATCCGCACTGAGCTAAAGGGTAGAGCTGCCGCTTTCACGGAGTGGGACTATAACCTGGATGCTTATAATAAATCCTGCTATGCCCTCCGACAAACCATCAAACAGGCAAAGCGTCAATACAGGACTAAGAATGAATCGTACTACACCGGCTCCGTCGCTCGTCGGATGTGTCAGGGCTTGCAAACTATTACAGACTACAAAAGGGAAGCACAGCTGAGAGCTGCCCAGTGACACGAGCCTACAGTGGTTCCTCCTTTAAAAGTTGCGTCATACTGCAGCACACCCTGCATTCTGTGGCACGTTATTTAATTGTCAGCCATTTTTTACGTTAATTCAAGTTAGTGTTAGTTTGACCATTATAGGGCATCTTTGAGAAGCATTTGATAATCTCCCAAATTAGCATTACAAGAGAATTTTAAACCTTTTTTGTAATAGCATAGTACATGGGATTGATTTTAAGAAATTTGGCTTAATTTGATTAATATTATGGTGTTTCTATTCCGAGAAAAATGAAAAACAAAACCCCTCAGGATTTCCGTTAGGATTGAATGGAAAATATTGTGCTGTACAACATGACGTTCGGGAGTAGGCTAAAGCATAAGAGGATTGGAGGATTAGAAATTAATATCTAAGGGGCATAACACTTCCACACGCTAAATGTCGTGTAACCAATACTAATTTCGCCTATGGTAGGCATACAGTATATCTAAAAATATTATTTTCAATGATGTGACTCTCCGTCAATAATTACATTTAGAGGAGTGCAGGATTTTAAATTACTATCAAATGGGGATTTTCTGTTAGGATCTGTGAGAATATCTGAGAATATCTAAGGGGCTTTTATTTAATCCTAAATTAATTAATAATAATAATAATGATCGCTTTGTTTAAAAAGTAACATATTTTGGAGATTTTGTTTTCATTTAACCTCTTGGAACTCTAGGGGCAGTATTTCATTTTTGGATAAAAAGACGTGCCCGTTTTAAGCGCAATATTTTGTCACAAAAATATGCTCGACTATGCATATAATTGATAGCTTTGGAAAGAAAACACTCTGAAGTTTCCAGAACTGCAAAGATATATTGTCTGTGAGTGCCCCAGAACAGGAGCTACAGGCAAAACCCAGATGAAACTGCAACCAGGAAATGAGCAGGATTTTTGAGGCTCTGTTTTTCATTGTCTCCTTATATGGCTGTGAATGCGACAGGAATGAGCCTGCCCTATCTATCGTTTCCCCAAGGTGTCTGCAGCATTGTGACGTATTTGTAGGCATATCATTGGAAGATTGACCATAAGAGACTACATTTGCCAGATGTCCGCCCGGTGTCCTCCGTCGAAATTGGTGCGTCATTTTCAGCTGCTGGTATTTTTCCATGGGATTCTGAGACGAAAGCAGGCTTCCACGAACGGCATATCAATGAAGAGATATGTGAAAAAACACCTTGAGGATTGATTCTAAACAACGTTTGTCATGTTTCGGTTGATATTATGGTGTTAATTTGGAAAAAGTTTGACGTTTTGGTGACTGAATTTTCGGTTCGTTTCGGTAGCCAAATGTGATGTACAAAACGGAGCGATTTCTCCTACACAAAGAATCTTTCAGGGAAAAAAGGAACATTTGCTATGTAACTGAGAGTCTCCTGATTGAAAACATCCGAAGTTCTTCAAAGGTAAATGATTTTATTTATTTGGTTTTCTGGTTTTTGTGAAAATGTTGCATGCTAAATGATACGCTAAATGCTACGCTAGCTATCAATACTCTTACACAAATGCTTGATTTGCTATGGTTCAAAAGCATATTTTGAAAATCTGAGATGACAGTGTTGTTAAGAAAAGGCTAAGCTTGAGAGCAGGCATATTCATTTCATTTCATTTGCGATTTTCAGAAATCGTTAACGTTGCATTATGGTAATGACCCTGAGGCTGTATTCACGATCCCGGATCCGGGATGGGTAGTATCAAGAGGTTTTAACCTAGAGTGAGTGAGAAAAAGGCAATTATTGAACATGTGGTGAGACATTCTCAATAATTTGTAAATAAAGCCAGTTTGTTATTTATAATCATTTTTTTCTGGAGAAACCAAACTTGATTATTTAGCAGACATCACTTATAACACATATATCTTAAGAATATCATGGAATAAAATTGAACATTTTCGTTTCCGCATGCTTGTCTCAGAGAAACGCAAACTGATGCTGAAATAGACATTTCCCCAAAATTATGCTAATAGCCATAATGACGCTGTACAACGTGACCATGTGTGTTTGAAAGAGTATTTTCCAGTAAGCAACCATTTGTTTGCCTTCATTAGACAACTTTGTTCCAATATTTCTGTAATTCAGTGATATTTATTCCCATAGTTATTCATTATGGATCCATAACTAAATCAACATCTGCATTTTGAAAGACTATTTTTATAATTATTTTATTAAAATGGGAAAGTGCCTAATTACTTACCTAAGGGAGAGCAGGCCATGTCCAGACTTTCTCAGTGACCTCAAGTACTTTCAATAATGGCTGTTTCCAGAGAATGCGGGCATGTGGAAAACCATGGTTCAATTCCCCGACGGGGAGAAAGAATTAGGCTGTCTTTGTAAATAAGAATTTGTTTTTAACTGGTTCCATATGTGTTATTTCATAGTTGTGATGTCTTCACTATTATTCTACAATGTAGAAAATAGTCAAATAAAGAAAAATCCTGGAATGAGTAGGTGTGTCCAAACTTTTGACTGGTACTTGCTTAATTAACTTGCTTAATATTATCGTGTTTCTATTCCAAGAAAAAGCAAAGCCCTCTGGTTTTCTGTTAGGTTGGAATGGAAAATATTTAGCTAAAGAGGCAGGGCACACATGAGACTAAGAGCATACCATTTCACACTAAGAGCATACCATTTCTGTACCCTCATTTTTTATTATAGTCTAACCAATACCCAAACGGAGATTAAGGGAAAATAAAAATGTCATTGATTTATCAAGACCAGCCCCCATGTTTGTCTCAGAGCAGCGTGAAATGGCGCTAAAATAGTTGTAGGCATTTGCTTCAAATCCTATTCAATCAGTCAATCAAATTTATTTATAAAGCCCTTTTACATCAGCCGATGTCACAAAGTGCTGTACAGAAATCCAGCCTAAAACCCCAAACAGCAAGCCATGCAGATGTAGAAGCACGGTGGCTCGGAAAAACTCCCTGGAAAGGTTGGAACCTAGGAAGAAACCTAGAGAGGAGCCAGGCTCTGAGGGGTGACCAGTTCTCTCCTGGCTGTGCCGGGTGGAGATCATAACACTATTGCTTCTAACTTCAATATGCTCTTTAAATAAATAAGACCTACACCACTTTTAACAGCACATAAGCAACACTAGTGAGACTTGTGTTGCCTATGGTAGGTTTACAGTATATCAGAAAATATGATGTGACTCTATGCCAATAATTACATATAGAGGATTCTAAATGAAAGCCAAAAGCCGCCTCATGGGTCTCCCGGTGGAGGCCGGCATGGGTATCGAACCTGCATCAGCCAGTTAAGTTATTTTATATAGGCCTAGGCTCTGAAGAAATAGACTCCTCTTCCTCTTGTCCTCTTGTTGTTTGTAAAGTCTAATTAAAATTAATATTATTGTTGAAATTAATTGCTTGACTGGTGTAGGTTTTCTCCATCTGTTGGTGTGCAACACTTGCATAACAAGTTAGCTATTTTTTCAGCACCAGACACTGTTCACTTCCTATTGATTGTGCAGTGGTTGCTGCCAGTTGTTTTTTAAATTGAACCTTTAGGCAAGTCAGGTAAGAACAAATTTTATATTTACAATGATGGCCGACCCCGGCCAAACCCGGATGATGCTGGGCCAATTGTGCCCCACCCTATGGCACTCCAAATCACGGTTGGATGTGATACAGCCTGTATTCGATCCAGGGAAGGTAGTAATGACTCTTGCACTGAGATGCAGTGCCTTGGAATGGTAAAAAAAATGTATTGCAAGTTGGGGTGGGGGTTTTTCACACCTAGCTATTAGACAATTCTTTAGTAAAGGTTGAATAGACTATTCAGCTAATAGCCCATCCTATAAACGTTGTTTGCAGAATTCACAGCCTGCTACAGTACACTTGTGGAAAAACAAAATGCCTCCAGCTGTCGAAACCAAATTTCTAAGGGGCTTTTATATAATTAATGTGTGGGGTTAATAATAATAATACTTTTCCCCTTTCCACTTGTTAAACAGCCTGGATTGTTACTCCCATCTCGTTCCTCGCCCTCTTCCACGCGTCATTCTCCGTCTGAGTGGCTCGCTGGTGGGCATGCTGGCAGGACATGGCAGCACCTTCGGTTGTGCATCAAGAATTCAGCAAAGCAAGTTTGTATGTTTATTCACAGGCAAATAGTAATATGCTCTAAACCGCTCTGGTGACAACCACACTTTGCTGCCCAGTTTTCAATTGTCCACATGGCTGGGAGAACCTATTCAAGTAAGTCAATACATTTTGAAAATGTGAAAAAATCATGTATTATTTGCTACAGTAACTACAGTGGGGCAAAAAAGTATTTAGTCAGCCACCAATTGTGCAAGTTCTCCCACTTAAAAAGATGAGAGCGGCCTGTAACTTTCATCATAGGTACACTTTAACTATGACAGACAAAATGTGAAAAAAAATCCAGAAAATCACATTGTAGGATTATGAATGAATTTATTTGCAAATTATTTTATATGGGGATGAGGTAGGTAGGTGGTAGGTAGATGATCTGTAAACTGCTCTGACAGCTGGTGCTTAAAGCTAGTGAGGGAGAGTCTCCAGCTTCAGAGATTTTGCAATTGTTCCAGTCATTCCAGTCAGGGCAGCAGAGAACTGGAAGGAAAGACGACCAAAGGAGGAATTGGCTTTGGGGGTGACCAGTGAAATATACCGCTAGAGCACGTGTTACGAGTGGGTGTTGCTAGGGTGACTAGTGAGCTGAGATAAGGCAGAGATATACCTAGCAGAGAGTTATAGATGACCTGGAGCCAGTGGGTTTGGCAACGAATATGAAGCAAGGACCAGCCAACGAGTGCATACAGGTCGCAGTGGTGGGTAGTATATGTGGCTTTGGTGAAAAAACTAATGGCACTGTAATAGACTGCATCCAATTTGCTGAGTAGAGTGTTGGAGGCTAATTTGTAAATGACATCGCTGAAGTCAAGGATTGGTAGGATAGTCAGTTTTACGAGGGTAAGTTAGGCTGTGTTGCATAATAGGAAGCCAATTCTAGATTTAACTTTGGATTGGAGATGCTTAAGGTGAGTCTGGAAGGAGAGTTTACAGTCTAGTCAGACACCTATGTATTTATAGTTGTCCACATATTCTAAGTCATAACCGTCCAGAGTAGTGATGCTAGTCGGGTGGGCAGGTGCGGGCAGCGATCGGTTGAAGAGAATGTATTTCATTTGACTAGCATTTAAGAGCAATTGGAGGCCAGGGAAGGAGTGTTGTATGGCGTTGAAGCTCGTTTGGAGGTTTGTTAACACAGTATCCAAAGAAGGGACAGATATATACAGAATGTTATCGTCTGCGTAGAGGTGGATTAGAGATTCACCCGTTGCAAGAGCGACATCATTGATATATACAGAGAAGAGTGTCGGCCTGAGAATTGAACTCTGTCGCACCCCCATAGAGACTGCCAGAGGTCCGGACAACAGGCCCTCCAATTTGACACACTGAACTCTATCTGAGAAGTAGTTGGTGAACCAGGCGAGGCAGTCATTAGAGAAACCAAGGCTGTTGAGTCTGCCGATAAGAATACGGTGATTGACAGAGTCGAAGGCCTTGGCCAAGTCGATGAAGATGGCTGCACAGTACTGGCTTTTATCAATGGTGGTTATGATATCGTTTAGGACCTTGAGCTTGGCTGAGGTGCACCCGGGACCAGCTCGGAAACCAGTGGGATTCGAAATGGTCTTTGATCTGTTTGTTTGCTTGGCTTTCAAAGACTTTAGAAAGGCAGGGCAGGATGGATATAGGTCAAACAGTTTGGGTCTAGAGTCTCTCCCCTTTTGAATATGGGGATGACCGCGGCCACTTTCCAATCTTTAGGAATCTCAGATGATACAAAAGAGAGGTTGAACAGACTAGTAATAGGGGTTTCAACAACGGTAGCATATCATTTTAGGAAGGGAGGGTCCAGATTGTATAGCCCAGCTGATTTGTAGGGATCCAGATCTTGCAGCTCTTTCAGAACATCAGCTGTCTGGATTTGGGTGAAGGAGACGTTGGGAGGCTTGGGCTAGCTCCTGCGGGGTGTGCGGTGCTCTGGGGTTGGGGTATTCAGGTGGAAAGCATGGCCATCCGTAGAGAAATGTGTATTGAAATTCTCAATTTTCATGGTTATATCAGTGATGACATTGTTTCCTAGTCTCAGTGCAGTGGGCAGCTGGGAGGAGGAGCTCTTATTCTCCATGGACTTTACAGTCTCCCAAAACCTTTTGGAATTAGTGCTGTAGGATGCAAATTTATGTTTGAAAAAGCTAGCCTTTGTTTTCCTAACTGACTGTGTGTATTGGTTCCTGACTTCCCTGAAAAGTTTCATATCACTGGGACATTTCGATGCTAGTGCAGTACTCCACAGGGTGTTTTTGTGCTGGTCAAGGGCAGTCAAGTCTGGAGTCAACCAAGGGCTATATCTGTTCTTAGTTTAAAGTGGGCATGCTTTCTTAAAATGGTGAGGAAAGCACTTTTAAAGAATAACCAGGCACCCTCTACTTACGGGATGAGGTTAATATCCTTCCAGGATACTCGGGCCAGGTCGATTAGAAAGGCTAGCAGAAGTGTTTTAGGGAGCGTTTGACAGTGATGAGGGGTGGCTGTTTGATCGCGGACCCATAACGGACACAAGCAGCGATTGATGAGATCCTGGTTGAAAACATCAGAGGTGCATTTAGAGGGCAAGTTGGTCAGGATGATATCTATGAAGGTGCCCATGTTTATAGATTTGGGGATGTACCTGGTAGGCTCTTTCATAATTTGTGTGAGATTGAGAGCATCTACCTTAGATTGTAGGACGGCCGGGTGTTAATCCTAATTTAGGTCACCTAGCAGTACGAACTCTGACGATAGATGGGGTCAATCAATTCACATATGGTGTCCAGGGCACAGCTGGGAGCTGAGGGGGTCTATAACAAGTGGCAACAGTGACAGAAAGGTGGAACTTTAAAATTAGAAGCCTGAAGAGCTACAGTCTCTATCTCTACAGTAGATTGCAATCTGCCCCCTTTAGCAGTTCTGTCTTGACGAAAAATGTTGTAATTGGGGATGGAAATTTCAGGATTTTTGGTGGCCTTCCTAAGGCAGGATTCAGACACGGACATCAGGGTTGGCGGTGTGTGCTAAAGAAGTGAATAAAGCAAACTAAGGGAGGAGGCTTCTGATGTTAACATGCATGAACCCAAGGCTTTTACGGTTTCAGAAGTCAACAAATGAGAGCGCCTGGGGACACTCAGGGGCTGGGATAACCTCTACATCACCAGAGGAACAGAGTAGGAGTAGGAGTAGGAGTAGGATGAGGGTGCGGCTATAGGCTATAAGAAATGGTTGTGTTGTGCTTTGGGAACAGAGAATTGAAGGAGCAGATTTCTCATTATGGTAGGATAGTTTCAGGGCATAGTGTACAGACAAGGGTATGGTAGGGTGCGAGTACAATGGGGGCAAACCTAGGCATTGAGTGATGATGAGAGAGGTTGCATCTCTGGAGGCACCAGTTAACCTCTTACACCTATGGTGGCGCTATTTCATTTTTGGAAGAAAAACGTTCCCGTTTTAAACAAGATATTTTGTCACAAAAAGATGCTCGACTATGCATATAATTGCTACTGTTCGAAAGAAAACACTCTGACGTGTCCAGAAATACAAATATTTTCTCTATGCGTGCCCTTTAACGTGAGCTTCAGGCAAAACCAAGATGACATGGCATCCAGGAAATGACAAGGATTTTTGAGGCTCTGTCTTTCATGATCTCCTTATATGGCTGTGAATGCAAGAGGAATGAGTCTGCCCTTTCTGTCGTTTCCCCAAGGTGTCTGCAGCATTGTGACGTATTTGTAGGCAGATCATTGGAAGATTGACCATAAGAGACCACATTTACCACGTGTCCGCCCGGTGTCCTGCGCCGAAATTGGTGTGCAAAAGTCACCTGCCAGTATTTTTCCATGGGGCACAGAGAGAGAAGCAAGCTTCCACGAACTGCATGTCAATGAAGAGATATGTGAAAAAACACCTTGAGGATTGATTCCAAACAACGTTTGCCATGTTTCGGTCGATATTATGTAGTTAATCCGGAAAAAGTTTCACGTTGTAGGTGACTGCATTTTCGGTTCGTTTCGGTAGCCAGGCGCAATGTAGAAAACGGAACGATTTCTCCTACACACAGACGCTTTCAGGAAACACTGCGCATCTGGTATGTGGCTGGGAGTCTCTTCATTGAAAACATCAGAAGCTCTTCAAAGGTAAATGATTTTATTTATTTGGTTATCTGGCTTTTGTGAAAATGTTGCGTGCTACATGCTACACAAAATGCTATGCTAGCTTTGCATACTCTTACACAAATTAGTCAATTTCTATGGTTCAAAAGCATATTTTGAAAATCTGAGATGACAGTGTTGTTAAGAAAAGGCTAAGCTTGAGAGCAAACGCATTATTTTAATTTTATTTGCGATTTTCAGAAATCGTTAACGTTGCGTTATGCTAATGAGCCTGAGGCTTAGTCACAATCCCGGATCCGGGATGGGGAGTTTCAAGAGGGTATTAAGCTAGGTGCGGTCTCCGCATGTGTGAGGGTGGGACAAGGGGCTATCTGGGGCATGTTGAGCAGGACTAGTGTCTCCACAGTAAAATAAAACAATGAGAGCTGCCCTAAACAACAGTATACAAGGCATATTTTCATAAGGGAGAGGTATAAAGCAATCACAGGTGTTGATTAGGAGAGCTAAGACAACAATGGGTGAGACAACAACGGGTAAACAGCTAAGACAACAACAATGGGTAAATGGCGATAAATGGGAAAAGAGGGTCAGTTAGCTACACACAGGGCCTGATTTTGAGGCTAGGGCAACAGATAAACTAAATGAAGTATCATTTTTATGAACAGTCCAGCAGGCATCAGCTGTGTAGCTGAGTGATCATAGGGTCCAATGAGCAGCAATAGATTACACAGGGAGCCGTTCGGTAGCTGATTACTACCCTGGGCGAGCGGGAGACACAGTGTTAAGGAAGCTAGCGGGCCGGGGCTAGCATATGGATCGTCACCACATCCACAACGCAGAGGCCGGTTGAGAGCACACCGATCACATAATTCAGCCGAATTACGTCAGCAGATCAGCAGACCAGTCGTGATGGATCGGCGGGGCTCCGAGTTGACAAAGGGTCCAGGCCAAATTAGCAAGAGAGGTATTGTAGTTGGTGTACTTAATTTACTAGCCGGGAGATGGGCCTAGCACGAGGCTAGCTCGAGGCTAACTGGTGCATGATTCTGGACAAGGGCATTAGCCACAATAGCCACTCGGTAGCAGCTAGCCAGCTGCGAAGATCCGGTGTAATGGTCCAGAGCTTGTGACAGGAATCCGGTGATGTAGTGGAGAAAACATCAGTCCTCTATGATCAGGGCTGATATCGCGCTGTGAAAGACTGGCAGGTATTATCCGGGCTATCCGGGCTAAAGCGACAGGTGTCCGAGCTAAAGGTAAAGACGGCTAACAGTGGCTAACAATGACTAAATAACTAGCAGCTAATTAGCTGGCTAGCTTCTGATGGCTAGCTTCTGATGGAGGTTCCAGTTACAAGGTCTAAAGAAATATCATATCCGTACCGCATTGGGTGAGGTGGGTTGCAGGAAGGTATATTTAATTCAAAAATGGAATAAAGAGATTGAAATATAATGAAATGTAGACAAAAAACGAAAAGACTGAATATTTACATGGGACAAAAACAAATACGTCTTATTTAATTTGAAAATGGAAAAAAGAGATTGAAATGTAGACAAAAAAACGGAAAGACAATCTATACATGAGACAAAAACAAATACGTCTTACTGCTGCGCCATCTTGGGGAAAAAAATGGTGCGACCTCTTATTGCACTCCACACTGCCCTTCCACACCTGGACAAAAGGAACACCTTATGTGAGAATGCTATTCATTGACTCATTCAACACCATAGTGCCCTCAAAGCTCATCACTAAGCTAAGGACATTGGGACTAAACACCTCCCTCTGCAACTTGATCCTGGACTTCCTGACGGGGAGTCCCCAGATGGTAAGGGTAGGTCGCAGCGTTTGCTGTCATTAAATGTGAAGACTAATATTATCAAATCAATTCTCGATGTATTTATTCCGTAACTCAAAAAATCATGGAATAGTATTTAACTAGTAAGTTGGGGCACCATGGGAAAATGTTGTTTATAGAGTTTCATTTTCCTGAATATAATATATATAATATATAATATAATATATTTTATTATCTTATCGATTGCAGTCTTTTGTTAATGTATTGTTACCTCATCAGTATCATTTCTGAATGTCGTAAACCCTTGGACATCTGCACGAACCCTAACATAAATCATGAATCAGCGATATATAAATTGACTTAATTATTTATTTACTAACTAACTAACCAATCACATAAACATACAAACAATACATTGGTTACCAACATGATACAAATAAAACGTCCCTAGTGGACGAAACCAATATGATAGCTTTGTAGACAAAGGAAAGGGGTGGAGGCAGCTCAAGTGCGGGAAACTCATAGAAATTGCTCATACTTTGAACATGAACAACCACTCATTACAAAAAAATAGCAATTTACATATTTACGAGTCTATGCCTTTGTTGTCCCTCTCTGTGATCGCTGTCTGTATTCTGGATAACAGTAGTAGTCATTTCGATGTGGGGACCCCGTCCCAGCGTTATCTTGACTATATTTAAATCGCCAACCATTTCAAAATGTAGCGACAGCTCCATGTTTTCTGATCTAATATACATTTTGTTCGGACTGGGGACCTTCGTTGTGGGCCCCGGACTGGGGACCCTCATTGCGGGCCCTGGACTGGGAACCCTCGTTGTGGGCCCCGGACTGGGGACCCTCGCAGGAGGCTCTGGACTGGAGACCATCGCTGGAGGCTCCGGACTGGAGGTCGTCGCTGGGGGCTCCGGACTGGAGGCCGTCGTTGGAGGCGTCGTGCCATGGATCATCACTGGAGGCTTCATGCCATGGATCATCACTGGTGTGAGGAGACGTATGGGCAGCCTGGTGCGTGGAGCTGCCACAGGGCTCACCAGGCTGGGGAGACATACAGGAGGCCTGGTTCTGGGAGCAGGCACAGGACTCACCAGGCTGGGGAGACATACATGAGGCTTGTTTCTTGGCACAGGCACGATACACTGGACCGTGGAGGCACACTGGAGGTCTCGAGCGTAGAGCCTGCACAACCCGTCCTGGCTGGATGCAGGGCGCTGGCACAGGATGCACTGGGTTGTGCAGACGCACCGGAGACACAGTGCGTAGAGCCGGCACAGGATATCCTGGGCCGAAGAGATGCACTGGAGACCAGGCGCGCCGAGCTGGCACCATCTGCCCTGGCTGGATGCTCACCCTAACCCGGCAGATGCGGGGAGCTGGGATGTAGCACATCGGCTGTGAATGCGCACCGCATAACACGGTGCCTGACCAGTACCCAGCTTCTTCCCACAGTAAGCACGGGGAGTTGGCTCAGGTCTATAACCTGACTCCGCCAATCTCCCAGTGTGCCACCCCCCCAACAAAAACATTTTGGGGCTGCCTCTCGTGCCTGCTTCTTTGCCGTGACTCCTGGTATCGTTGTCATTCCTCCCTTGCTACTTCCGCCTGTTTCCATGGCAGGGTCTTGTCCCCTGCCATAACCTGCTCCTATGTCCAAGATGTCCTCCACTCTCTCTTCTCCCGGGCCCAGGATCCATGCTCCTCCTGGCCACGCTGCTTGGTCCTTTGTTTGTGGGAAGTTCTGTCACGGCCATCGTTCAAGGAAGACCAAAGCGCAGAGTGGTGAGCATACATTTTCTTTTATTTAAAATGTCGCCAACAAAACAAGAAGTAACAAATACGACCATGAAGCTTACAAGGGCTATAGTACCCCTAAAACAAAGACAACTTCCCACAATGACAAAAGGGAAAAGGCTGCCTAAGTATGATTCCCAATCAGAGACAACGATAGACAGCTGTCTCTGATTGAGAACCATACCCGGCCAAAACATACACAAAAACATAGAAAACAGAACATAGAATGCCCACCCAAATCACACCCTGACCAAACCAAATAGAGACATAAAAAGGCTTTCTATGGTCAGGACGTGACACAAATAAAGGCTAAATAAAATGTGTTATATGTATGTTGTCAAAAATGAACTATTTTTTATGATGGCCTCATCTTACTGACTACCTTTAATTTGGATATAGTTTACCAAATTGATGCAGCCATTGAGTGAATTTGCATGTGACCTAAAAGTGAGATTTCTGTGAAATATTATTTGAGAACATTTTGCCTCATCACTTTGCGCATGTCCTCTCATTATCGGTTTCAGTAACAGCAGCACCAATTACAATGAATAATGTTTAATTATGGAAAAAAGGCATTACTCAGGGGGACATTAAACTAACACACATCGGTCACACACTCAAAAATAAAGTGAGACCGAGGCTCTCATCCTTATTGATCATCACCATATAAGTCTAGTAGGGAGCACTGTCGATTGTATTTGTCGTTTCGTCTGAGAACTGACCAAATTAATTTCAACAAAAAAGGTATGTTATTTTGGATGCACATTTGTTTATACATGTGCTGATTATCTGAGGATTGCTTTAGTAATTTCCAGGGTCATTCTGCAGTTTTGTACTTTTTCTTCAATTGTCATGCATTCATTTGTGGTCCAATGTCTTTGTCATTATGAGTAGTGTTACAACATTTGACTAAGCACATTTGTTTACTCTCTGATATAATTGGATGGATTTTAATGTAAGGCGACATGAATGTTTCATCTCTGTCCATTTAGGACAAATGTAACATTTTGTTTTGTATTTTGTAGGTATGAGCTATATCCAACTCCAATTCTTGGTTGCTACTCTCAAGCACAAATCTGGACGAAGTTGACACAATTACATATATCATTTATCATGCTGAAATGATTCCAGGGTTAATATAAATGTGATGTCAGCTGTCTTTATCCTCTGTCTGTTGGATTCAGTTTGTTGATTATGTCCATGTCTGTGAATTATTGACAGATGTCTCAACAGTTTACACAATTTTATGTGCTTTGATGTTTAGGTTGCTGATATCCAATACCATATGAATAATACACATTTTGTCATTGAAAATGGTTGTTTTGTTAAACACTTAAGGTCACATTCGAATGCATTCAAAGTATTTTTGGCAGGTACTGGGGTGAGCTAACAATTCACAAACAGAATGAACCTGCATATCCTGATGTATGTTCCCAAGTGACTTTATTTATTAGAACAATGATTTTTCCCACAATGGAATTTTTGATCAGGGAGCATATACCTGTGTGCAGGATTTTTGTATTAAAACTAATCTCGGAAACTCAGAGGTAAAATCTTGCATAATTTGGTCAGATATTATGTAGGCTGCGCATATTTAAACTAATTAAGATATGGTCACATTGAGACCTGCTTAACAAACACAGAATGTGTGATGTGTTTTCTATCAACAGATGCAAAGACGTAATACCATTCTGTGTGCATTTCTTGTCCTCTTTGGACAACTGTCTGAATCCAGTGGAATTTCATTAATGGTAAGAGCAAATCTATGGAGTTATTGCTAAAGTTAAATTCTACTTTGCCACCTACATTTGTTTCAAATAAAAATATATATTCATCATGATTATGAGTGAAAACTTTAATTCACAATTTAAAATAATTCAAGGTATATTACGGATGTTGCTTGTTTGCTTAAAGATATTTCATTCATTTAAAGATTTTAACTCCAATCAACATTCAGAATGTTGTTGACATTCCATCATTGTGTTAATTCATTTCTGTATTAGGGTTCAGAAAAGAGAGGTTGGACACTGAATAGTGCAGGATACCTCCTTGGGCCATGTGAGTTCCCCTCATCTGTACTCCAAGTACATCTTAGAACATAATACACTGACCAACAGCATCGTTTTCATATTAAGCATTAGCACAGGTGAAACCTTTCACCCACCTATGCTAATGCTTAAAACGAAAACTGTGCTGTAGATCAGTGATGGCCAACTATAGTGGGGTGGGATAATGTTAGATCAATTAATATGTTGATAGGCTTTGTGGGTGTTGTATGTGAGTGATGTATGTCTGTGTATGTTGAAGAGGATGTGTGTATGTCCTTTTGTCTTGTTAACTTGTGACTGAATAAAGAAACAATATATTCATAAAGGGATGGCTAACCCTTCTCCTTTGGAGCTAATGGTTGTGCAGGATATTTCTAGGAGAAGGTTCAAACAGGTCCATGGAAACGGGGCAGAGGAAAACCAGTTTGAACCGGTCAGACCATGTCTGTCCTTCTCCTTACTCAGATGCACAACGGACGCTGACTGTGAGACATAGACCCCTACTGGGCAAAAGGAGTGTTTGGGAAGATGATGTGAAACCAATCCAATACAGTGAGTCTTTACGTTTCCAAGTGTTTGTAAACCTACAGCTTACAATATTTTAGATTAACTTAATAATATTACCACATTGACAAACATGGGCTACTATTTGATGTTACGGTTGTGATTTTTTTACATTGAAATTGCATGTTCTAGAGTCTGTCATCAATGACGCCTACGTTCAAGCTTTTCTGGACTTCATTACTTACTTACGTCTGAAAGGTGAACTCTCTCCTTGTTGAATAATTGGGTGTTGTACAATGAAAGAGTGTCTATGACTTGAATGTGTGTTTTAAATTGGCTAACTTCTCTGTTGAAATGTCACCTTTTCTCCTGTAGAGATTGGAGAGATGGAGGATTTGAGCACCCGTTATCTTGCAGAAACAAAGTCATAATAAGAAATCAGTACTCCTCTCCTATTGTCAAAACATAATTTTCCACCTCCACCTGTTCCTATGGTACTCAACTGCTTTTTCAATGATATGACAAAACGATGTAAATAAACTTACTTTCTATTATACATTTTTATTTATATAATTGTTCTCTATGTTCTTGTCTTTTTAAGGACACTTAGTAGACTAGGCCTAGGTTGGCAAAAAAATATCCTGACAGCTGACAGCGTTTTAGCAACATAAAATGGTCCAGGATGGTCCAGGACCCTATAAATGCAGTGGGGGAGTGTATTTTAGCCCTTCCCCTTCTATTAATACAACATAAACATAATCAATTATTATAATACATCAATCATTTGGTGCAGCTCCTATCATGACCCCAAGGTGACCCATCAACAACAACAAGATCAACAACTAATGCCAGGCAGAGCCAGATGAGATAAAATCTAATGAAGACAAACCCTAATTAGACAAACCCTCTCAAGCATTTTCAGCGAGTTGGCCAATCAAAATTGCACTGATAAATTATGGGGAATAGTAGCCTACTCGTCCATCTGATCTTGCCTGCAACCAAACACACAAGCTAACTGGATAAAATTGTCTAGCTTTCTAGCTAGCTACTTCTAGACACAAATGAGAGAACACCTCAGTCTGAACATTTAACTTGCCCCAGAAGAGCTGGTTAGCTAGGCTGTTTACATGTTACCTAGAGTGTTTGTGACTAACTATAACTGTTTATTTTTACATATATTTACTGACACCGGTCATATTCAGTGGGTGTTGCGCATTCATAAATGAATCAGTTATTCTAACATCAGGCACACTCAGACAAGAGTGCTCTGAAATCATAGAAAATAGCCAGAGTGAATTTGCGAACGCTAGAGTTATGCTAACTCAATAACAGTTGTTCAAGTTCTTGCTAGCCAACCAAATTCCACCTGCATCTCTAGCTGTGTATAGCCACTGAAAAACATGATATCCTCGAAGCAGCTAGCTCGCTAATATTAGGCTCTGTGTTTTTAGCTTGCTACATAAATGGATACGCTAGCCTATTAGCACCTGTACTGACTTCGCCTTCCGGATGGTAGCGGGGTGAACAGGCAGTGGCTCAGGAAGGTTGTTGTCCTTGATGATCTTTTTGGCCTTCATTTAACATTCATGAAAATAGAAGTGTCATACATCATTTAAAAGGTTAACTTCTTGTTAAGCCAACCGCGTTCTCAGATTTCAAAAATACTTTATGGCGAAAGCATACCATGCGATTATCTGAGGACACAGGCATCACAAAATCACAAATAGCGATTAAATAAATCACTTACCCTTGAAGATATTCCTCTGTTTGCAATCCCAAGGGTCCCAGCTACACAATGAATGGTTGTTTTGTTTGATAAAGTCCTTCTTAATATCCAAAGAAGTCCGTTTAGTTGCCGCCAATGATCTCAGTAATCCACTCGTTCAACATGCATACAAACAAATCTAAAAATTTACCGGTAAAGTTCGTCCAAACAAGTCAAATGATGTTTCTAAAAATTTTCAAACGATGTTTCAAATTTAAGATGGAGAACATCATTCAAGCGCCAACAAGACTACTTTTCTAGTGAGCGCACCTTGGAAAAACTACAACTACTTTCTAATTTTTCAAAAAACAAGCCTGAAACCCTTTCTAAAGACTGTTGACATCTAGTGGAAGCCATAGGAACTGCAATCTAGGTCTTTTTTATTACCCATAGGCTAGCATTGAAATGGCCTGTGACCTCAAAAAAAATCATTCTGGATGGATTTTCCACAGGTTTTTGCCTGCCATATCAGTTCAGTTATACTCACAGACATTATTTTAACAGTTTTAGAAACTGAGTGTTTTCTATCCAATGCTACCAATTATATGCATATCCTAGCTTCTGAGCCTGAGTAACAGGCAGTTTACTTTTGGCACGTCAGTCATCTGAAATTCCGAACAATAACCAGTGTGCTAATGAAGTTAATAAATGGATCGCTAGTCACTTTAATAATGCCACTTTAATAATGTTTACATATCTTGCATTACTCATCCCATATGTACACTACCGATCAACGTTTTAGGATACTTACTCATTCAAGGGGTTTTCTTTATTTGTAATATTTTCTACATTATAGAATAAAATTGAAGACATCAACATATGAAATAACACATATGGAATCATGTAGGACAGCTTTGCAAACTCTTGGCATTCTCTCAACCAGCTTGATGAGGTAGTCACCTGGAATGCATTTCAAGTAACAGGTGTGCCTTCTTAAAAGTTAATTTGTGGAATTTATTTCCTTCTTCATGTGTTTGAGCCAATCAGGTGTGTTGTGACAAGGAAGGGGGTATACTGAAGATAGCCCAATTTGATAAAAGACCAAGAACAGCTCAAATAAGCCAAGGGAAATGACAGTCCATCATTACTTTAAGACATGGTCAGTCAATACATGAGCAATTGACATTAGACAGGTGGAAATTTGTCCTTTAGTCTGGAGTCAAAATTGGAGATTTCGTGTGTCATCAAGGCAAACGATGGCTATTGGAAGAATCTCAAGTATAAAGTATATTTTGATGTTTAACACTTTTTCGATTACTACATGATTCCATGTGTTATTTCATGGTTTTGATGTCTTCAATATTATTCTACAATGTAGAAAATAGAACGAATAAAGAAAAACCCTTGAATGAGTAGGTGTGTCCAAACTTTTGACTGATACTGTACATACACTGCGTATACAAAACATTAGGAACACCTGCCCTTTCCATGACATAGACTGACCAGGTGAATCCAGGTGAAAGCTATGATCCCTTGTTGATGTCACTTGTTCAGAGGAAGAGGAGACAGATAAAAGAAGGACTTTCAAGCCTTGTCACATCGATTGAGTTTGGGTGAATGGGCAGGACAACATTTTTAGGTGCCTTTGAATGGGGTGTGTTAAAAGGTGCCAGGCGCACCAGTTTGAGTGTGTTAAGGACTGCAACGCTGCTGGGTTTTTAAAGCTCAACATTTTCCCGTGTGTATCAAGAATGATCCACCACCCAAAGGACATCTAGGCAACTTCAGGCCAATGGTCAAAAACGGGTCTTTGATGAAAGAGGACAAAGTAGCCTGACACGAATTGTGCAGAGCAGCAGACGGGCTACAGTCAGTCAACTGACAGTCCAGTACAACATCGGTGCCCAAAGACCCATAAAATAATTCTCAACTCGTCATATGTTGACACGAATGTGGTATGGCAGCCGACGACCTTACAGAGTTCCACTTCTTTCAGCAAAAAAAAAACAAGAAACTGTGGTTGCAGTTGTCTAAGTAACAAAAACACTGGATACTGGAGAATGAGAAAAATATGTCTTGTCTGATGAATCATAGTTTCTGCTGTTTCACAGTGATGAGCGGACTAAGGTATGAAGAAAATCACATGAGTACATGCATCCATCATGCCACGTGTCAACATTGCATTGGGTTCCTTGATATAAGTGGAGCCACGTTTGAATGCCACAGGTTATTTGAACATCATTTCCAATCAGGTGCCTTCCTTCATGGCAGCAGTGTATCAATCTGCAAATGTATATTTTCCAGCAGGATAATGCTCCCCCATGCCACAAAGCTAGGATTGTCCAGGAATAGTTCCATAAACAGTGAAATCAACTTACTGCGTTTTGTTATTATGTTATGTTTTTTCTTATGAATAAGCGTGTCATCACATCCACCATTTGCACAACATACTAGGCTATATAGGCTACTTGCGAGCTTGCAATGTAATAGTTCAACCACTAGAAACTCACTGTAAAACCCAATGTGCTGTCATTACTCAAAACGTTTGAGAAAAACAGAAATACAGCCAGTATGATGCGTTTTGAATCATATGATGCAAAATGTATCATTACTTACTTACTTACTTACTTTATTGTCCCCTGCCGGCCTTACTGAGTCGATAGGAACATTAGCCCAAGCTATTCAGGAGGGATATCACATCTGGCACAAATGACTGTCCAGTTCTGTTTTTCCTGCTGAGGGGTGCCCTATACCTGCGCCCAGAGGGGAGTAATTCACAGTCCAGGTACAGGGGGTGGCTTGGGTCTAAAATGATTTTGTGAGCCTTAATAATCCTTCTCAGCATGTTTCTCTGGCTGACAGTGGCATTGCTAAACCAACAAACAATACAAAAAGTTAAAATACTCTCAATGAAAGATTTGCAAAACAGTCAGTATAGTACAGTCTACATTAAAAGATCCCAGCTCTTTGAGAAAGTACAGTCTCTGTTGGCTCTTTTTGTAGATCAGGTCTGTACATTTACTCCACTGAAGCTTATTGTCCAAGAGGACACCCAGGTATTTGTATTCCTCTACAATCTCTATATTCTGACCTCTGATAGATGTTGCAGAGGTAGGTGTTGTACACTTCCTGAAGTCAAGGCCGTGTCATCAGCGAACATAACGAGGTGTCTGTCAGGATGGGAACTAGTACAACTATTACTGTACAAGATGTACTGGAGTGGGGACAAAATAGATCCCTGAGGGGAGCCTGTGTTGGTATTGCGTATGTCCGACACGTGGGGACCTATTTTGACTCGCTATGAGCGATGGCTCAGGAAGTCCAACAGCCACAAAACCAGTCCCCCATCTAAGGAGAATTCCCAAATGAGTCTCTGTGCCAGAATGTAGGGCTGGATTGTGAGTGAAGACTGAAGCCGGTCGGCTCTACTTCTCTGTCCGGGACCCTGTCATCCAGCCAAGTCTCAGTAAATGCCAGCAAACAGGCCTCCCGATACTTGTGTAGGAAGCGCAGATTCGCTGACAGCTCATCCACTTTCCCCCCTCAGTGACCTGGCATTACTCAGCAAGGTGTTGGGTAAGGGAAGTTTGTTCTTAAATTTTTTAGGTCATTGTCTGATTCCTCCATGTTTTCCACGTTTGAATTTGGGTTTGTAATCCCCTCACATACAATCAGGGATTAGATGGCCCATTGGGATATCCATGCTGTTTGTGTTTGGGTTTGTAATCCACTCACAGACAATCAGGGATTAGATGGTCCATTGGGATATCCATCACGTTTGTGTATGAGTTTGTAATCCCCTCACAGACAATCAGGGATTAGATAGTCCATTGGGATATCCATGCCGTTTGTGTTTGGGTTTGTAATCCCCTCGGAGACAAACAGGGATTAGATGGTCCATTGGGATATCCATGGTGTTTGTGTTTGGGTTTGTAATCCACTCACAGACAATCAGGGATTAGATGGTCCATTGGGATATCCATGCCGTTTGTGTTTGGGTTTGTAATCCCCTCGGAGACAAACAGGGATTAGATGGTCCATTGGGATATCCATGGTGTTTGTGTTTGGGTTTGTAATCCACTCACAGACAATCAGGGATTAGATGGTCCATTGGGATATCCATGCCGTTTGTGTTTGGGTTTGTAATCCCCTCGGAGACAAACAGGGATTAGATGGTCCATTGGGATATCCATCACATTTGTGTTTGAGTTTGTAATCCCCTCACAGACAATCAGGGATTAGATGGTCCATTGGGATATCCATGCCGTTTGTGTTTGGGTTTGTTATCCCCTCACAGACAATCAGGGATTAGATGGTCCATTGGGATATCCATGGCGTTTGTGTTTGGGTTTGTAATCCCCTCACAGACAAACAGGGATTAGATGGTCCATTGGGATATCCATGGCGTTTGAGTTTGTAATCCCCTCACAGACAATCAGGGATTAGATGGTCCATTGGGATATCCATCACGTTTGAGTTTGTAATCCCCTGTGAATCCATGGTTGGCAGATTGTTTGTAAACTAAGTGTACAAATTAAAAACATAAAAGAATGCAACACCACGCCAAATGTCCAGATTTGAGTTGTATCCCCTTCAACATTGAGTAATGCCCCCACTAAACCATGCCTCCAATATCATTTCTCAGTGAGCCTTGACCTTGAGTTCCCACCCATGACTGTATTTCTTTGTGACATAAACATGTTTGTTGAGTTCCTATGTCACGCCTGCTCCTGCTCCTGCTCCCCTCCACTACCTATACACGCACCTGTCATCATTACGTGCAGTAGCTCTCATTGGACTCCTTCACGTGGTTGATTGCCCCTGTCTGTTCCTCGGTGGTGTTCCCTGTGTCCGCATTAATTGTTATGTGGTCCCGTCCAGACACTGTTCCTGTTTGTTTCATGTCCGTCAGTTATTAATCCTTCACTCCCTGTACCTGCTTCTCATCTCCTGTGTTGGTCTTTTCATCCTATGCGAATGTTATCATTATAATTATAACTCTTTATGACATTGGCCTGCAAGTAGGGTATGTTATATATACAGTATATATATTTTAAATCCTAGTTTTAAATATATATTTTTAAATCTTGGTTGAAGGATTTCCAGGAATCCTCCAAAAAGGATTTCTGGAAAATGTGAAAGAATTTGGCAAACCTACCTGCAAGGGACATTAAGCTGGCTTGCAAAGTGATGTGTTATTCATATTGGAATCCCACTAGAGTTAAGCTATCCAACAACTAAACATGTTATTCACCCGCAACCTGCATTCATAATGACTGCCAGGGTTAGGAAGAGTGTGACGGGGCTTACCTCATCCATTCAAACTGAAACAACCATTTGTGACTCGTTTCAGGAAACTTGGCGTATGTTGCACATCACTACTTCACATGAAAGGTGTTCGAAAGTAAACATGTACTTATCATTGTGCAGAAATGCCTTCTAGAACATTTTAACCTCTTACACTTATGGTGGCGCTATTTCATTTTTGGAAGAAAAACGTTCCCGTTTTAAACAAGATATTTTGTCACAAAAAGATGCTCGACTATGCATATAATTGCTACTGTTCGAAAGAAAACACTCTGACGTGTCCAGAAATACAAATATCTTCTCTGTGCGTGCCCTTTAACGTGAGCTTCAGGCAAAACCAAGATGACTTGGCATCCAGGAAATGACAAGGATTTTGAGGCTCTGTCTTTCATGATCTCCTTATATGGCTGTGAACGCAAGAGGAATGAGTCTGCCCTTTCTGTCGTTTCCCCAAGGTGTCTGCAGCATTGTGACGTATTTGTAGGCAGATCGTTGGAAGATTGACCATAAGAGACCACATTTACCACGTGTCCGCCCGGTGTCCTGCGCCGAAATTGGTGCGCAAAAGTCACCTGCCAGTATTTTTCCATGGGGCACAGAGAGAGAAGCAAGCTTCCATGAACTGCATGTCAATGAAGAGATATGTGAAAAAACACCTTGAGGATTGATTCCAAACAACGTTTGCCATGGTCGATATTATGTAGTTAATCCGGAAAAAGTTTCACGTTGTAGGTGACTGCATTTTCGGTTCGTTTCGGTAGCCAGGCGCAATGTAGAAAACGATTTCTCCTACACACAGACGCTTTCAGGAAACACTGCGCATTTGGTATGTGGCTGGGAGTCTCCTCATTGAAAACATCAGAAGCTCTTCAAAGGTAAATGATTTTATTTATTTGGTTATCTGGCTTTTGTGAAAATGTTGCGTGTACATGCTACACAAAATGCTATGCTAGCTTTGCATACTCTTACACAAATTAGTCAATTTCTATGGTTCAAAAGCATATTTTGAAAATCTGAGATGACAGTGTTGTTAAGAAAGGCTAAGCTTGAGAGCAAACGCATTATTTTAATTTTATTTGCGATTTTCAGAAATCGTTAACGTTGCGTTATGCTAATGAGCCTGAGGCTTAGTCACAATCCCGGATCCGGGATGGGGAGTTTCAAGAGGTTAACTTTCATGTGCCTTAATAAATACCTTGAATGTCAGTGGTAAATACGAATACATTGTTAGTTGGTTTCGCCATGGAAAAAGTCAGGAATCTTCCTGCTAGTCATGATTGGCTGAGATAATGGATGGGCTGGGAATGCCAAGAGAAGATTTCAGATTGGTCTACCATGTGGCACGCTTCTGTTTATAACATGAGCTGCTCAGTATGTGTAGGTAATCCTTTCTGCCACTGCTTTTTGAAAGATATCATAAAGAACTGCAACAAAGAATTTGACAGAGTTTCGAAATCAACGGAACTCCAGGTGGAAGCAGAGTATGATAGCTACTGAACGGAGAAAATTCTGGTGTTTGATTGCAAATATTATGTGTCGGGACTCAAAAAGAGAATAGCTGCCTTTCTTTAAAAATCAGTCGTTTCCAGCTACAATAGTCATTTACAACATTAACAATGTCTACACTGTGCTTCTGATCAATGTGATGTTGTTTTAATGGACAAAAAATGTGATTTTCTTTCAGAAACAAGGACATTTCTAAGTGACCCCAACTTTTGAATGGTAGTGTGTGTTTCTAATTTAGTCAGAAAGTCATTTTCCTTGCAAGTTAAAGTGCACTGGCTGGCTCGTTACGTATAAGATCTGTGTAGTAATATTATTTGTATCTCACAAAGTGATACTCATTGTTAGTTATAGCCTAATGTTAACTAGCTAGCTAACATTGAACCTAGTTAGTGACATTTAGTTGCCTGCAGATTAATGCATGGTTGCAACATTATGAGTTCATTATGGTTCATTGTTTAGATAACTAGTTACATGTATAAACATGTATAAAAAGACTCCACTATGCAAGCAACCATTTCCCTGTACCATTTACACCTTCTGTATCCTGTACATGTGACAAATAAACTTAGATTTTATTTGATATAGTGTTTGTTTACCGGAGACAGTAATTAGGAATAACTTTAGGTCAACGTCACACTCACAACCGCAAGCTATTTTCTGTAATTTGCTCGCCATTAACTTGTAAATATTGATCTTGTTGTGAGTTTATTTTCCTGTAATAATGAATAAAAATGTACTAAAGTTAAGATGTTGTCAGCTATGATATGTCATTATTTCAACTGGCTAGCCAGCTAACTTAATGTTAGTTAGCTAGCTAACAATTCAGAAACTAACCAAAACATTGTTTAGAAAGTTGCTTTTAGTTGCCTGGTTTTCTAGATTGACATATTCTAAATTCATTTTTAAACGGATGGGTTTGTTGGTGTTTAAATACACCATTTATGCTATTTTGGACCACTAGGCGACGGTTGTCATGTAGCCTGTTGTTTTTGTGTTTACTTTTTCATAACGACAACGACAAGTTTGATGTCGGACGACAATAGAATGTTCATGAGGTCACTGCGACAGTGTATACAGACATATCGATAGATGCAGTATAAACCAGCCTTTAGTCTTAAAATATTTGGTTCTTTAGCACATGGCCTCACATGTGAATACTTAAATAGATGGGTGGAGCTAAGGCTTAAGAGTATGTGAACGATGCTGAATGGGTGTAGACTAAGAAGAGCTCTCCAGTAGGTGTAGCAAAACATTCAAGGGACATTTTCTCAAAAGTGGGGTTACAAGTTTATTAACTTAAAATGCAGAATTACTTTCCCATTGTTCCTCAACTGTAGTGTATGATATATCCTTTTTATAGCTCCGAGCCTCTCGTTTTATCCAATGTAAAAAAAAAACACAATTTCAAATTTTGTTACATGGGACATATTTCAGTAAGGGGTGCAAAACATCTAACTAAATGATTGGATTAGAAACATGTATGTTATTTATCTTTGTGTAGTATAGCAATCAATTACTCACTCAACATAAATGCAAAAACACAGATATAAAAACAATTCCAGTGAATCTACCTGCAGCAGAGCATGGGTGGAAAAAAGTTAACTTGTCATAACTTTAAAAAATAGAGTTGATGTGACCTCATTTAGTTTTGAGTCAGTACCACAAACACTTTATGCAATAATTACTTTTCATTGACTTTGAGCTCAACTTCCTAGAAGTATTTAAGATCAAAATGCCTAGGGGTTTACGGTGTACACATGGGCTAAAATTTGCACGAAAATAAGCACATTCTCACGTCATGTTCAGCTTTGATAAATTCCAACCTCTGCGTCAAAACTGGCGCACATATGTTTTACGGTATATTTTGTACCAACTCAACATTTATAAATGAGGCCCCTGGTGATTATTGTGGTTTAGAATAATGAAAGGCGAGAAAAAGAAAAAAGTAGCCTGACACCTTGCACAAGGTCTCGTTCCACTGCTTAATAAGGCCTAAATCATTGTCCACAGACGGTGAGATGCCAAAATCCGCCGTCCCATTATGACATAGCAAAGAGGCTCTACGACCACCAGCTGGGGGAGACGCACAGCCCGGACACTCACATCCCCACAATTCCTATCCAACGCATCATATTCATTTGAATGCGTTGGCATTTGGATAATTTGCTTTGTGCTGCGCTGAGAATTTGAAAAGTATGAAAGCCAACGGTCCAATATTCTATAAAAATGCTGTGCGTACACGTTTTGGACTATGGTAGACGCTTTAAGGTCTATCAGAGGACCAATCGTGTCCAGGCTTTGTACGATCTGGCAACGTCTAAGCAGTGGAGCGTGACCAATGACATAGGAAAATGTGGAAGAGCAATGCAACCTATGAATAACAAGTTTAGACTGTAGACAGACAATGCCCGTGCAGGACTTGACAAACGGTATATTGAGCAGATATTTTATAACATTTACTGTAATAAGGGAAAGTCAAACCACAACCAAAATAATTTCTTATTTTACAATACATTTAAATAGCCTATAGAAGCATCTCCCTTTGTACAAAACATTGTATTATATTTGTCATTCTTTCACAATAATCTCATTCACCTCCTGGGTGCAGAGCACTGTTAAATGGATAGTTCACCCCAAAATGAAAGTTTGTCAAGTATATTCAAACCTCAAAAGTAGTCTTGTTGAGATGAGTCTATTCCCCACGCCATCTGTCTTGTAAATCCAGCTATGCCTCAATCACAAATCAATGAGAAATATAGACTCTTTAACTCCCATTCATTTTGGATTGAGGCAAATAGCTGAACATGGACTCTTCTTGACATTGGACTGACAAACTTAGATTTTTAAACGAAGCATCACTTTAACGAACGTATGAGTACCAGCTCCATCGGGTAAGCACAGTCAATAGGTGAGATAATAACTTTGTTATAATGTAATAATAACCTTGAATATGCTCCACACTCTTTACCATTAACTGTCCATAATCGTTTCCTTTCTCTCCGGGCACTATCTCCCATAACCATGGGCATCGTGGGCTTTTTTAGACTCATCTTTTCCATTGGTCTTGCCCATCTGGTACAATGTGTTGGCCAGGTTGTGAAGTTGACACGTGCCAAGTTGACACCCGCGCTGAGGAGCGCGCTTCGAACGGAGTTTCAACCTGATCCTGAGAGAAGGAACGGGAGAAAGAGAGTATTATATAAAACAAATTCAAACCATGAAAACAGAAAGTGTAGCATATTAAGAGTGCCTAAGTATGCCAATTGAACATTTTAAATACATTTTTTAATTGTGTAAAAAAGTAGCCCTAACCCCCTCTCACAATGCCACATGGTCAGAGACTACAATGCAACACTAGTAGGCAGCTTACCTATATGGAAAAACGTCCATGTCTTGCATTTGAACAAGTGGAATGATCTTTAGTTCTGGTAGGTGTAGATCTTGCATGACCTCTAACCTCCTGTTTACCTCTAACGTCTGTAGGTGCCCCCCTGATTGGTAGGTATCAGGCTGCGTCCTGTGGGGCCAAAAGTAGATTATTGCTAACAGATCATGACCATAAAAGCTGCAATCTTCAAGTTCATACTATAGTCATTATTTGACTACTGCTTGATGTCATATTCTGAGGAATATAACATGTGTCTGGGTGTGTATCTTATTTGCCTCAGTATTGTCTGGAAGAATGTAGATGCTCTTCTGTGTAATCAGTGATGTTGGATTACAGATCTCCTCAATTACTCTCCCATTGTTCAGTGTAGGCTGGTGTATTGAGGATGAGAAAGGTAATTTGTATTTGGTGTGTAGTTACTTCCACAGAAACTATCTGGATCTCTGAGTGGTGTGGTTGTCAGACCTAGGTCAAATGCTTGACCTGCATTTGATTTAGTTTGCCCAGTAGGCCTACAATGGAACCAATTGAATAGTCCCAAAAGTGCAAACTACAAGCTAAATCAACCGCACCTAAAATACTTCCAAGCAGTATTTTAAAGTACTTTACATAGGTATTTGACCCAGGCCTGGTGGTATGTGGTCCATAGCTCTGCCTGTGCTAAGTCTGAGGGTTGTGGTAATAGAAGCGGTCTATAAATCACCAATATGTTGATCTGAGGGGTGAGGCTACTGTCACTGGAACAGTCAGCAGCAACAGTACAGCCATCTCCATACTGTGGTGGCCTGTAGGGAAGATCAAATAATTATTACATAGAAATCACAATAAAATTGCACCTATAACGATATGATCATCCATGCTATCACTGGAATACATTTCAATATTTTCATACATTTATCAATTCTCATGCAAGTTGATATATGTACAGATAAACTTTGATACCAATAAGTACTGATAGACTTTCATAATTCATATACAAATGCAATAGACTTTGAATGAATGAATACAAGTATATCAATTAAAAGAAAACTCACCACTAAGACAATTGAAAACAGTGTTATGCCTTTTTAGGAAAACCATTAATCCTGAAATTATTTTTGTATTGTATTGGTCCCTGGATTCTAGTTCTCAAACTTAAGCATATTTTCTGCTGCTTTCTCCTTTTATAAACTGGAGAAATGGGGTGAGGGGAGGTGTGTCCAAAAGTTACTATACTCACAATAAGCCAACTCCTCCTCCAATAATCAATCAATAGTTTTGACAGTGTTATTGTAAATTTACTTTAAATATAAGCACTTCTTATATAGTATCCAAGTCAACGTCACAAGTAAGTTAAAATCATATGGCTCCATATCGAATGTTTGTATTAATTATAATTTTGTTTATGTGCTATAATCACTCTTCTTCTTGCACACGTCCCTCCTCCTCCTCCTGTCCCCACCTCGCTCGCAATCTGTGGAGCGATTGTTTTGTTAAAATACTATTTCATTTCCATCACCTGCAGGAAACCCAACGGCCCAAAATAACTCCATCTCTTCTCTCTTTCTTTATCGTCCCAATCTTCCTGCCATAATTTCCCTTGAGTCACGTTTGCCATCACCATGTTTATTTCTGAAATGTCCTTCACCCCCCCCCCAAAAAAACTCCCTTGTGACCAGTTCAGTTGTAATAAATATAATCACATGATTTTCAGAATTATTGTCATGTCATAGTATAACTCAGTCTTCAAGGAAAACAATACTATTTGGGGTTATCATTTAATCTCCACAGTGAGGAAATATTGTCATTTTGTTTCTCACAATACCCCCCTCCTCCTCACTTCTCTCTCTCTCCCACTACTTCCTTCAAGTCTATTGTATATTGTTCCTGAGAAAAACATCTGGAGTTATTTTACAGTCAAAAAAACACATTGAGTCATTGTTTTGCACACAATCGCATGTGTACACACAGATGAAGTCGGAAGGTTACATACACTTAGGTTGGAGTCATTTAAACTATTTTTTCAACCACTCCACAAATGTCTTGTTTACAAACTATATTTTGGGCAAGTCGGTTAGGACATCTACTTTGTGCATGACACAAGTCATTTTTCCAACAATTGTTTACGAACAGATTATTTCACTTATAATTCACTGTATCACAAGTCCAGTGGGTCAGAAGTTTACATACACTAAGTTGACTGTGCCTTTAAACAGCTTGGAAAATTCCTGAAAATTATGTCAAGGCTTTAGAAGCTTCTGATAGGTTATTTGACATAATTTGAGTGAATTGGATGTGTACCTGTGTATGTATTTCAAGGCCTACCTTCAAACTCAGTTTGCTTGACATTATGGGAAAATCAAAATGAACATACTTTGGTGCAAGAATCTTGTGAAGAAGCTGGAGGAAACAGGTACAAAACTATGTATATCCACAGTAAAATGAATCCTATATACATTACCTGATAGGCTGCTCAGCAAGAAAGAAGCCACTGCTCCAAAACCGCCATAAAAAAAGCCAGACTACGGTTTGCAAATGCACATGAGGACAAAGATTGTACTTTTTGGAGAAATGTTCTCTGGCCTGATGAAAGAAAAATAGAACTGTTTGGCCATAATGACCATAGTTATGTTTGGAGGAAAAAGGGGGAGGCTTGCAAGCCGAAGAACACCATCCCAATCGTGAAGCATGGGGGTGGCAGCATAATGTTGTGTGGGTGCTTTGCTGTAGGTGGGATGGCATCACGAGGAAGGGAAATTATGTGGATATATTGACGCAACATCTCAAGACATCAGTCAGGAAGTTAAAGCTTAGTCACAAATTGGTCTTCCAAATGGACAATGACCCCAAGCATTCTTCCAAAATTGTGTCAAAATAGCTTAAGGACACCTCCCGGATGGTGCAGTGGTCTAAATCACTGCATCACATTGCTAGCTCCCTAGCTTTCTAGCTAGCTTTGCTAGCTTTCCTCCAAAACATTGGTGCGGCTGGCTTCCGGGTTCGATGTGCGTTGTGTCAAGAAGCAGTGCAGCTTGGTTTGGGTTGTGTTTCGGAAGACGCATGGCTCTCGACCTTCGTCTCTTCCGAGTCCGTACGGGAGGTGCAGCGATGAGACAAGACAGTAACTACTACTAATTGGAAAACACGAAATTGGGGAGAAAAAGGGGATTTAAAAAAAAGGACAACAAAGTAAAGGTATTGGAGTGGCCATCACAAAACCCTGACCTCAATCCCATAGAACATTTGTGGGCAGAACTGATAAAGCATGCGTGAGCACAGAGGCCTAGAAACGTGACTCAGTTACTCCAGCTCTGTCAGGAGGAATGGGCCAAAATTCACACAATTTATTGTGGAAGGCTACCAGTAACGTTTGAGTCAAGGTAAAGAATGTAAAGGCAATGCTACCAAATACTAATTGAGTGTATGTAAAGTTCTGACCCACTGAGAATGTGATGAAAGAAATAAAAGCTGAAATAAATCACTCTCTCTACTTCTATTCTGACATTTCACATTTTTAAATAAAGTGTTTATCCTAACTGACCTAAGACAGGGAATTTTTACTCGGATTAAATGTCAGGAATTGTGAAAAACTGAGTTTATATTTATTTGGCTAAGGTGTATGTAAACTTCCAACTTCAACTGTACATACCATGTATTTATGTGGTAGGTTGAGCTTACAAGTACACCAGGTTTGTATCATTATTTTATTTGGTCATTCACCAATAACCATACGTTAGGTCTGGCACAGCAATGATATCAATTGTCTTTCCACAGCCTTTTTTTTTGTTTTTTACAAAAGACTACCTCCCTTACCCGGTGGAAGTGAAGCAAGTCAGGGGTTCGCTAGTCTTGCATAACGTTAGCCATATCTCCAGGGAAGGCTGGTTCTCGATGATGCGGTAGCCTATATATGATATGATTTATTTGACAATAATAAAAAACCATACAACCACAAATGTGGATAGAATGCATTTAAAAAAAATAGATGACAGAAAAAAGTTGTGATCCATTGTGATCCTCTTACCTACAAAATACATAATTAATCAACGAACAACTACTTAAAGATGGAAACCTAACGGTGTCTCTAGCCCTCTTTGGATATTTTCCTGGAAAAAGAGTTGAGGTAGTTTGGAAAAGTCAGTCTGGCTTGACCGGAGGGCACACCGATGGTACAGTACAGCCAGGGAGAAAGTCAGTCTGGCTTGACCAGAAGGCACATCGATGGTACAGTACAGCCAGGGAGAAAGTCAGTCTGGCTTGACCGGAATGCGCACCGATGGTACAGTACAGCCAGGGAGAAAGTCAGCCTGGCTTGACCAGAAGGCACATCGATGGTACTGTACAGCCAGGGAGAAAGTCAGTCTGGCTTGACCGGAGGGCACACCGATGGTACAGTACAGCCAGGGAGAAAGTCAGTCTGGCTTGACCGGAAGGCACATCGATGGTACAGTACAGCCAGGGAGAAAGTCAGTCTGGCTTGACCGGAGGGCACACCGATGGTACAGTACAGCCAGGGAGAAAGTCAGTCTGGCTTGACCGGAAGGCACACCGATGGTACAGTACAGCCAGGGAGAAAGTCAGTCTGGCTTGACCGGAAGGCACACCGATGGTACAGTACAGCAAGGGAGAAAGTCAGTCTGGCTTGACCGGAAGGCACACCGATGGTACAGTACAGCCAGGGAGAAAGTCAGTCTGGCTTGACTGGAAGGCACACCGATGGTCATTCAGACAGGGCAACTCTTCGTCAGGGCCACTCGCTCTTTCCAACGTTCCCAGTTCCTACACAGCAGCCACTCCTCCTTAGATAACTTATCCTACATTGCCGACAGTGTAGCGCCCACCAGGGTGATGCTTCGGCTGCAGTGAAGCGCAATAAAATCAAATATTCTTGGCCTACACATCAGCAATGGTCCAGAATAGTCCCTGAGCTTCTCTGACATCTCCAGACCCCGCAGTCTCCACCTTCCAACAGACAGGCGAATCAAAAAAGCCGTAGCTGCTGCTGCATTATTTAATGCAAACATTAGCCACCCAGCTAGATAGCTAGCCCAGACAAACAAACATATTAAATATCAAAGTCCTGTAATCTGAATACCACTGTAATTCACTCACTGGACAGTTTATTAGATACACCATCTACCATCTAGTACTAGGTCGGACAAGTTGTCTATCCGGATGGGCTATTGCAGCAGACAACCACACCGGGTTACACTCCTATCAGCTAAAAACAAGATGCGGCTCCAGCAGGCACGTGATCACCGACACTGGACAATTGAGGAATGACATTTATTTGGATACATTCATAACAATAAGCTAATGAGGCGCGATTTCACCTGACATAGAAAATGTGATCACTTGTCAGGACACTGTTGTTCAGAGGAGCTAGCCAACAACACAGCTAACACAGTCATTTCAAACCGAAGCTGGAAAGACTGCAAACTTTTTTAAATTTTAAATTTCTTTGTATATCCATACAAATGGTGCCAGCTGATTGATGATTTCGACTGGCTGGGAAACGCTGTCTGTCTTATCCTGACTCCCGACACGTTCATTACTATGGGACAGCTGGAGATCGAATTTGAATATTGAAACACTGTTGTAAATGTCGGAGAGAAAGACAGCAAGGTTTATACAAATCTCCGCTGTTAAACTAAATGTTAGTCCAAAATAAATCATGTGAAATAATGCCTAGATGCTTTTTATAGTGGAGAGCAAGTTTATAAATTGCATGGCTGGGCTGATGAGACAGTGGATTGCGCAGTCAGATGGAACAAAGTAAATAGGCATTTAACATCATAGATTTAGCCGGTGGTAACTTGTGGAATAGACACCAGCTGGAATGCAGTTTTAACCAATCAGCATCCAGGATTAGACCCGTTGTATAATATTGTACAACCCAGGTGTTGGAAGCTTCCCCAGAAAGACTCACAGCTGTAATCACTGCCAAAGGTGATTCTAACATGTGAGATATTTCTGTATTTCATTTTCAAGACAAATTTACTCAGTGGTGTGAATACTTCTGTAAATGAGATATTTCTGTACTTCATTTTCAAAACAAATCTCTTAATTAAGAGTCTATTGATGCACCCGTGTGTCAATCTAAGTAACATAAATAAATTCCATCAAACTCTGTCAGTTTAAGCTAGAGAGATCCGTGTTTGTTTTCCCTCCGTGGGCTGTCTCTCAATCCACCACATCTGCCTAGGTCTGCCTTCTGCATCTGCGATGGAAGGTGGCCTTCTGCATTTGCGATGGAAGGTGGCCTTCTGCATCTGCGATGGAAGGTGGCCGTGCAACAGCGGTTTGTCAGATCATGAGACATCCCGAAAATTGATAATCTCACAAAAAATGTCTGTAGTGTCCGAGTGGTTTGGTCTACATAACTACTCTATGGAAAGGGGCAGCAGGGTAGCCTAGTGGCTAGAATGTTGGACTAATAACCGAAAGGTTGCAAGTTCAAATCCCTGAGCTGACAAGGTACAAATCTGTCGTTCTGCCCCTGAACAGGCAGTTAACCCACTGTTCCTAGGCCATCATTGAAAATAAGAATTTGTTCTTAACTGACTTGCCTAGTAAAATAAAGGTAAAATAAAAATGTTTTAGGCTAAGAAAATGCTTTTGCTTGTGGGCATGCAGAGGTGTGCCCATTTCTGTCCATTTAGGGAAGACATTTTGACACGAATGAACCCTCAAAGTTAAACGTTCTGTAGCCTCTTTAAAACAGACAGCTCGGAAAAGGAATATCTCAGTAATACCCCAAGCATACGCAGCCTAATTCTAACCTTCACTACAAAAATGTCTTTGTCAGCAATGTCCTCGTATGGCTTCATTCACTTAGATGGTCCAAGATCATTGAAACCTTTTGGATATTTTGTGATTCATTATATTCTCAGCTCCAGGGAGAATATAATATTTATGTTTCTAGTAAAGTAGACTGGGAATCATTTGGATGAGTGTACAGTGTACTTGTAGTAATTACATTAGTTCCAAACAATTTGACTCATAGCCTCTAATAGATGTAAAGGCAATGTTTCTACCACAATGTTTAGTATTTTGTGACAGATTGTTAACATAAATCGAGTAGCTGGTCAGCATGTGAGATTTGGTTCTGGACAAGGTTGGGGTCAATACCATTTCAATAGACATGGAAAGTGGATTCACATGGATAAGCATCACAATGGTTAAATGTAAACAATTATCTCCAAATCTACAAGGTGTTTTCAGTAATGGTTACTTTTTGACGTCTCTACTTTCCAAGCGTAATCAGTCAATTCAGGAAGTAGTCTAATTGTAATTTCTGTTTTCTTCCTGAATTGTCTGAATTGAAATGGAATTGACCCTAACCCTGGTTCTGGGTTCCTATGTTTAAACTAAACTAGAAGTGGTTTAGTCTTACATCAATGCTTCTTACCAGCAGAGGACACTACACATACATGTATGTGTAGTAATGGCTATAGTACTTTACCAAGGCCAATCCAAATCGTGTATTCAACAACGCCATGGTATATGACTAGCAAATTAAGACATTTCCATTTCAATGGACAATAAAGATGTATTGCATTGTATTGTTTTTACAGTCCCCTCATACTTTGCCAAGGGTCTTCTACCTTACTCCCTATCCCTTATGCATCCTGTTGTTTTAGTCCTGCAGGTCGCCAGCCTGCATGAGCCCGACATTCAGCTTCCTCTGCCCACTGAGTACAAGAGTGAGTATCCTGTCAGGAAATGTGGTAATTCAGTTACATATCACCTTCAAAGTTCTCACACATTCCCTCCCTTCCCTATGGTACAGGCAGAGCGTGAGTGAGGGGCACTGCACAGGGTAGACACACATAGGTTGCGTCTGAAATGGCACCCTATTCCTTATAACGTGTATTATTTTGACTATGGCCTAAAGGGTTCTAGTCAAAAGCAGTGGTCTATATAGGGAATAGGGTGCCATTTGGGACCCAAGATACCCAAATACCCAACAACATTGGCCCCATAGAAGCAATTATATGACAGCATAGGTTAAGAGAGAAGAGGATGTATTGATGGAAATGGATGTTTACTCTTTAGGATATAGGAAACATTACAGTAAAATGTGTCAACAAGGCATATTTCAATGGTCAACATCAAAATAATATTATTTCTTCCCCACATTTAAACTGGTTTTGTAAACTGTTTTGGGGGTTGTTTGTGTTGGCTGCAAATGTTTGTTTATGCCACACAAAAAAGATTACATGATGCCCACCTGGTATGCTGAAAACCAATTGGACCCCTAGTCACTATTCCTTAGCCGATCCTGTAGATCTGAGATGATTGGGCAAAAGGAATCAATATGGTGTCATCTCAACCCTGCCAATCATAAGAAAACTATTACCATAATGCTATTACCATAATTATTATGTAATGTAAGCCTATATACAGTACACAAGCCTATCACCTATAGACTTGTGTATATAGGGGGTGATAGGCTTGGGGGGGGGGGGTTCTACAAAGCATACATATGCAATTGTTTTAAGATGGTCATAGCATGGATCATTTAGCTATTTGATTTGGAAATATAGGACTCCTTTCGGTCCCAAAACATGTAAAAAACTGATTTGATAAAATACTGATTTTGGCCTTTACTACTGTAGCCCAACATAAGGAATACAAATGTGTAATATCTGTCCTACATCTAAAAGATTAAGGACACATACAGTGTCTTCGGAAAGTATTCCCCTTGACTTACGTTCAGCCTTATCCTAAAATGGATTAAATAAAAGGAAATTCTCAGCGATCGACACACAATACCCCATAATGACAAAGCGAAAACAGGTTTTTAGGAAACTTTTCAAAATAAAAAACATAAATAGCTTATTTACATAACTATTCAGACCCTTTGCCATGAAACTCGAAATTGAGCTCAGGTGCATCCTGTTTCCATTGATCATTCTTGAGATGTTTCTACAACTTGATTGGAGTCCACCTGTGGTAAATTCAATTGATTTGGAAAGGCACACACCTGCTTGTATAAGGTCTCACAGTTGACAGTGCATGTCAGAGCAAAAGCTAAGCCATGAGGTTGAAGGAATAGTCCGTAGAGCTCCAAGACAGGATTGTGTCGAGGCACAGGTCTGGGGAAGGGTACCAAAACATTTCTGCAGCATTGAAAGTTCCCAAGAACACAGTGGCCTCCATCATTCTTAAATGGAATAAGTTTGGAACCACCAAGATTCTTCCTTGCTGCCCGGCCAAACTGAGCAATCAGTGGAGAATGGCCTTGGTAAAGGAGGTGACCAAGAACTCGATGGTCACTCTGACAGAGTTTATAGAGTTCCTCTGTGGAGATGGGAGAACCTTCAGAAGGACAACAATCTCTGCAGAATTCCACCAATCAGACCTTTATGGTAGAGTGGCCTGATGGAAGCCACTCCTCAGTGAAAGACTCATGACAGCCTGCTTGGAGTTTGCCAAAAGACAGCTAAACGACTCTCAAACCAAGAGAAACAAGATTCTCCGGTCTGATGAAACCAAGACTGAACTCTTTGGCCTGAATGCCAAGCGTCGCGTCAGGAGGAAACCTGGCACCATCCATCCTACAGTGAAACATGGGTGGCAGCATCATGCTGTGAGGAAGTTTTTCAGTGGCAGGGACTGGGAGACTAGTCAGGATCGATACAAATATGAATGGAGCAATGTACAGATATCTTTGACGAAAACCTGCTCCAAAGTGCTCAGGACCCCAGACTGGGGCGAAGGTTCATCTTCCAATAGGACAACGACCCTAAACACACAGCCAAGACAATGCAGGAGTGGCTTCGGGACAAGTCTCTGAATGTTCTTGAGTGGCCCAGCTAGAGCCCCGACTTGAATCTGATCAAACATCTCTGAAGATACCTGAAAATAGCTGTGCAGCAACGATCCCCATCCAACTTGACAGAGCTTGAGAGGATCTGCAGAGAAGAATGTGAGAAACTCTCCAAATACATGTATGCAAGCTTGTAGCATCAGCCAAGAAGACTCAATGCTGTAATCGCTGCCACTGTTGCTTCAACAAAGTACTGAGTAAAGGATCTGAATATTTATGTAAATGTGATATTTCAGCTTTTTAATCATTTAGAGATTAACAAAAATTATTGACCTGTTTTTGCTTTGTTATTATGGGCTATTGTTTATAGATTGATGAAAAAAACAATTGTATCAATTTTAGAAGGCTGTAACGTAACAAAATGTTGAGAAAGGTGTCTGAATAGTTTCCGAAGGTACTGTATTTTAGCCCCTTGTTTTTTTGCACAAAACTACCTCTACACATCCATTCATTTATAAGTCCCATGACACTTGTGGGGGTCATAGAGAAAGACAGAGTACACCATAGTGTTTGTGAGAGACTCCTCTTTCCATAGACTATTTATGTAAGCTTTCCACACCGGATCGTACAATATTATACAGGTGGGTCTAATCCTGAATGCTGATTGTTTAAAACCGCATTCTAGCCTGTGTTTTTTCCACAAGTTACCACTGACTAAATCTATGCTGGTAAAATGCCTATTTATTCTGTTCCATCTGACTGCACAATTCACTGTCTCATCAGCCCAGCCAGGCAATTTCTAAACTTGATCTCCACTATAAAAAGCATCTAGGCATTATTTCACATGATTTATTTTAGACTGACATTTAGTTTAACAGCGGAGATTTGTATAAACCTTGCTGTCTTTCTCTCCGACATTTGCAACAGTGTTTCAATATTCAAATTCAATCTCCTTGTCACGCCCTGGTCTTAGTATTTTGTGTTTTCTTTATTTATTTGGTCAGGCCAGGGTGTGACATGGGTTTTGGTATGTGGTGTGTTTTTGTCTTGGGGTTTTTCACAGGTATTGGGATTGTAGCTTAGTGGGGTTTTCTAGCTTAGTCTATGGCTGTCTGAAGTGGTTCTCAATCAGAGGCAGGTGTTTATCGTTGTCTCTGATTGGGAACCATATTTAGGCAGCCATATTCTTTGAGTGTGTCGTGGGTGATTGTCCCTATGTCATTGTTCCTGTCGCTGTGATACTTTGCACCAGTATAGGCTGTTTCAGTTTTCACGTTTATTGTTTTTGTATTTGATTCGTGTTTACTTTGTTTCATTAGACATGAAACGCAATAGCCACGCCGCATTTTGGTCCAACTCTCCTTCACCTATAGAAAACCGTTACACTCCTGCTGTTCCATAGTAATGAGCGTGTCGGGACGAGACAGACAGCGTTTCCCAGCCAGTCTAAATCATAATCTGCTGTATTAATTTTATGGATATATACAAAGAAATGTTAATTGCAAATAGGTAAAAAAAAACACATTAAAAAACACTAAGTGCAGCTAGTTTGCAGTCTTTCCAGCTTCAGTTTAAAGTGATTGTGTAAGCTGTGTTGTTAGCTAGCTCCTCTGAATAACAGTGTCATGAACATTTTCTATGACAGGCAAAACCACCCTTCATTAGCTCATTGTTATGGATGTATCCAAATGTCACTAAAAAACAGCTTCAACAAATGCGGCTACTTTGCTGTTATTCTGGATGCACTTTTTGATGTGACCAAGTTGGCCATAGTTGGCTAGCTAGCAAGAGATAAGAACATTACCAGCCAGAATGGCAATGGAACATAAAAAATTAACGACTGGGTCGTGTCCATAGATGCAGAACAAAAAGACTGAACGACTGGGTTTCGTCTCAAGCAACCGAACCGATCGAACGAACAACCAGCCGAATTGGGCAGCAACCCTAGATTTGTGTCAAGACTATATCTTGAAGGATGAAATAGTATGAATAAATTAAATCAAAACGTTTAATGTCAATCATTATTTGAATATGTTGGTAACCCGTTGTATAAAGTGAGAATGCCCTCGAAGGCGTTGTTTGGCTCGACTTCATGCCAATATATCTTCCAAACACTGGCTTCGAGGGCATTATCACATTCCTTTTTAAATTCTTCAAACGTTGTCTAGTTTGTTGTTGATCATTGCTAGATAGACATTTCAGTATTGCCATAGATTTAAGCCGATTTAAGTCAAAACTGTAACTAGGCCACTCAGGAACATTCAATATTGTCTTGGTAAGCAACTCCAGTGTATATTTGGCCTTCTGTTTTAGGTTAATATCCTGCAGAAAGGTGAATTCGTCTCCCAGTGTTCGTAAAGCAGACTGGACCAGGTTTCCTTCAAAGATTTTACCTGTGCTTAGCTCACAAGCATTTTGCTACACTCACATTAACATCTGCTAACCATGTGTATGTGACAAATAAAATTTGATTTGATTTATTCCATTTATTTTTATCCCTCTAAAAAACCCATAACTTGATGCAGCCACCACCTTGTTTAAAAATGAAGAGTGATGTGTTTTCCCTAAACATAACTATTCAGGACATAAAGTTAATTTCTTTACCACATTTTCTGCAGTTTTACTATAGTGCCTTAGTGCAAACAAGATGAATGTTTTGGAACATTTGTATTCCGTACAGACTTCCTTCTTTTCACTCTGTCATTTAGGTTAGTATTGTGGAGTAACTACAATGTTGATCCATCCTCAGTTGGATTCAACTTTGTAACTGTTTTAAAGTCACCATTGGCCTCATGGTGAAATCCCTGAGTGGTTTCTTTCATCTCCAGCAGCTGAGTTAGGAAGGACGCCTGTATCTTTGTAGTGACTGGGTGTATTGATACAGAATTCAAAGGGTAATAACTTCACCATGATCAAAGGGATATTCAATGTCTGCTTTTTTATGTTGACCCGTCTACCAATAGGTGCCCTTCTTTGCGAGGCATTGGAAAACCTCCCTGGTCTTCGTGGTTGAATCTATGTTTGAAATTCAGTGCCTGACTGAGGGACCTTGGATATAATTTTATGTGGTGAGGTAGATGAGGTAGTCATTCAAAAATCATGTTAAACACTACTGTTGCACACAGAGCCATAACAAAGGGGTTGAATACTTGACGCAAGACATTTCAGCATTTCATTTAGTTAATTTGTACACATTTTGAAAAACATTCCATTGGCATTATGGGTTTTTGTGTGTAGGCCAGTGACAATCTCTGCTTAATCCATTTTAAACTCAGGCTGTAACAAAATGTGGAAGACGTCAAAGGGTATCAATACTTTCTGAAGGCACTCTACATTGCAGGGAATGATTGACAGTTAACATGAGACGCTCGTCTTGAATTGAGGCTTGGTTCGCTTTGTATGAGGTATGGTTTATCTAAAAGAAAACACAGAAAGTTGCAAATAATAACGGGCAATAACCGCAATGAACATGCTTTAATAAATTGTCTGTTAATGGAAATAATCAATGACAATGTGTAAATGCAATAAGCATATAAAATGGTATAGCTTCGCATAAATATAGTAGCAGTTAACAAGGAATGGCCAGAAACGGGGTGCAATGGTATGCGGCGTGGTAGGCCGAAGTTATAGCAGGCTAATTTAATCAATGGTTACATAGTATAGTACGGCAAGCAAACAAACAATATAAAGCTAACAAAAGTAGCAAGCAAAGCCATAAAGCAGGCAATTCACAAAATGTGCAACAATTAACACTACAAGTACCAAAGAGAACCGATCAATAGACTGAAAATGGCTGTTTGACCGAGCCTTTAGCATTTCCCAGCCCTTGGAAGATGATATTTGTATGAACAAAACAATATTCAACAACTGAGACATAAACTGAACAGGTTCCACAGACATGTGACTAACAGAAACTGAATAATGTGTCCCTGAACAGGGGGGGGGGTCAAAATCAAAGTAACAGTCAGAATCTGGTGTGGCCACCAGCTGTATTAAGTACTGCAGTGCATCTCCTCCTCATGGACTGCACCAGATTTGCCAGTTCTTGCTTTGAGATTTCTGGGGGGAATGGCCCTAGCCCCCACCCTGGCCCTAGCCCTCACCCTCCGATCCAACAGGTCTCACCCTCCGATCCAACAGGTCTCACCCTCAATGGGATTGAGATCCGGGCTCTTTGCTGGCCATGGCAGAGCGCTGATATTCCTGTCTTGCAGGAAATCACGCACAGAATGAGCATTATGGCTGGTGGCATTGTCATGCTGGAGGGTCATGTCAGAATGAGCCTGTAGGAAGGGTACCACATGAGGGAGAATGATGTATTCCCTGTAATACACAGTGTTGAGATTGCCTGCAATGACAACAAGGTCAGTCCGATGATGCTGTGACACACCGCCCCAGACCATGACAGATCCTCCACCTCCAAATCGATCCTGCTCCAGAGTACAGGCCTCAGTGCAACGCTCATTCCTTTGACGATAAACGCAAATCCGACCATCACCCCTGGTGAGACAAAACCGCCACTCATCAGTGAAGAGCACTTTTTGCCAGTCCTGTCTGGTCCAGCGACGTTGGGCTGGTGCCCATAGGCGACATTGTTGCCTGTGATGTCTGGTGAGGACTTGCCTTACAACAGGCCTGCAAGCCCTCAGTCCAGCCTCTCTCAGCATATTGCAGACCGTCTGAGCACTGATGGAGGGATTGTGCGTTCCTGGTGGAACTTGGGCAGTTGTTGTTGCCATCCTGTACCTGCCCGCAGGAGTGATGTTTGGATGTACCGATCCTGTGCAGGTGTTATTACACATGGTCTGCCACTGCGAGGACGATCAGGTGTCCGTCCTGTCTCCCTGTAGCGTTGTCTTAGGCGTCTCACAGTATGAACATTGCAATTTATTGCCCTGGTCCCATCTACAGTCCTCATGCCTTCTTGCAGCATTCCTAAGGCACGTTCACGCAGATGAGCAGGGACCCTGGGCATCTTTCTTTTGGTGTTTTTCAGAGTCAGTTTTCATAACTGTGACCTTAATTGCCTACCGTCTGTAAGCTGTTAGTGTCTTAACGACCGTTCCACAGGTGCATGTTTATTAATTGTTTTTATTTCATGGGAAACAGCATGGGAAACAGTGTTTAAACCCTTTAAAATGAGGATCTGTGAAGTTATTTTGATTTTTAAGAATTGTCTTTGAAAGACAGGGTCCTGAAAAAGGGACATTTCTTTTTTTGCTGAGTTTATTTTATAAGATAAAAGGCGTGTACTTACGTTTCACTTACGCATACAAAGCTGAGCAGTTGAGCATGACAAACAAGGCTTGTACTTACGTTTCACTTACACATACTGGTTGTTGTTCGTGAGAGTTGTTTGTCGTGCTCAACTTCTCAACTTTGTCTGGGTGAAGGACCCAGATTGAATAGAGGCGTCGTTGAACCTGCCTGTATAAATATATTGCCATGAAGTTATATAGAGGGCATACCTACCACGAGATCCCTGCCTCCTCAAGCACCCATAGAGATGGGAAGAAGGCACACCTGCCACAAATGCCCTCTCCTGCATCCACATCACCGAGCATGGAATTCTGTAGATTAAAAACAAACTGGCAGTTCCTTTTTCATCAACAATCATCAGACAACCAATAATACATATCCAGATGGCAGCCTCTTTTTAGAATCCGAGGGTGAAATACTTACACACTCATCTCTAACATGTAGGCTCAACATTCCCATTACAAGTCAGAATGTTGAACAAACTTATTTCCAACATACTTTACCTGTTGTCTGATGATTTTGACACTTTTTTTCGGAGGTAATCTGACACAAAATATCCACAAGGAAGTGTTATCAACCCCACCTTCAGTACGCTGGTCTGTATATCGTTTGTATTTGCTCTTTTTATTTTCAAGTGCAAACAGTTGGAGTATATGGCCGAGCCTAACAGAACCGAATGGCCCCACATTTCAGCTGACCGTGAGGTAGCGTGTTTCGTTTGACTACGTTCGGTTACATCTGGCTATTGCTTACATATTGGGCTTCACATGCAAAGCATTAACCTCTTGATGCTATGGGGGCGCTATTTCATTTTTGGATGAAAAACGTTCCCATTTTAAACAAGATATTTTGTCACAAAAAGATGCTCGACTATGCATATAATTGATAGCTTTCGAAAGAAAACACTCTGACGTGTCCAGAACTACCAAGATATTTTCTGTGCGTGCCCTAGAACGTGAGCTTCAGGCAAAACCAAGATGAGACGGCATCCAGGAAATGAGCAGGATTTTTGAGGCTCTGTTTCCATTGTCTCCTTATATGGCTGTGAATGCGAGAGGAGTAAGTCTGCCCTTTCTGTCGTTTCCCCAAGGTGTCTGCAGCATTGTGACGTATTTGTAGGCATATCATTGGAAGATTGACCATAAGAGACCACATTTACCAGGTGTCCGCCCGGTGTCCTGCGCCGAAATTGGTGCGCAAAAGTCAGCTGCAAGTATTTTTCCATGGAATTTAGAGAAGAATGCAAGCTTCCACGAACGATATATCAATGAAGAGATATGTGAAAAAACACCTTGAGGATTGATTCCAAACAACGTTTGCCATGTTTCTGTCGATATTATGGAGTTAATTCGGAAAAAGTTTGACGTTGTAGGTGACTGAATTTTCGGTTCGTTTCGGTAGCCAGATGCGATGTACAAAACAGAACGATTTCTCCTACACACAGACGCTTTCAGGAAAAACTGCGCATTTGGTATGTAACTGAGAGTCTCCTCATTGAAAACATCCGAAGCTCTTCAAAGGTAAATGATTTTATTTATTTGGTTATCTGGTTTTTGTGAAAATGTTGCGTGCTAAATGCTACTCAAAATGCTAAGCTAGCTTAGCATACTCTTACACAAATTAGTGAATAGCGATGGTTCAAAAGCATATTTTGAAAATCTGAGATGACAGTGTTGTTAAGAAAAGGCTAAGCTTGAGAGCAGACGCATTATTTTCATTTTATTTGCGATTTTCAGAAATCGTTAACGTTGCGTTATGCTAATGAGCCTGAGGCTTTAGTCACGATCCCGGATCCGGGATGGGAAGTTTCAAGAGTTAACAGATTGAAAATACAACCTACCAGTGCCACGAGCAGTCAGGTAAACAACACTTTCCTGTGGATACCCCATCTCCACATCCTACCGCCAAAAGGACCAACGGCATGTACAACCGGTAGATTAAGTGTAACCATGGTAACAGTCTGATGTTTAGGCAACCCAGGTAGTGGCTTGCTCGACTCAAACAATCATATATATTTTATTTGAAATGGTCCTCTTTGATGATATGATGTGTGACTTGAAGTCCTAAGTATTTATGATTGTCTGAGTAGACCAAGTCACGGTCTGGGTATGTATTATTGGTTGTCTGGTGATTGTTGATGATTTATACTGGTAAAGGCAAAAGGAACTGACAGTTTTTAATCTTTGAACAGAAATCTCTGCTCGTGGACGTGGATGAGTGGGAGGGCGTTTGTGGAAGGTGTGCCTTCTGTATAACTCTGTCTGGGTCTTCCACCCAGAAGGTTGAAGGTCGTCCTTGAAATACATCCTCAGGTACATCTCCAAATGACTCAAATGATGTAAATCAGAAGCTTCTGAAGCCATGACATCATTTTCTGGAATTGTCCAAGCTGTTTAAAGGCACAGTCAACTTAGTGTATGTAAACTTCTGACCCACTGGAATTGTGATACAGTGAAATATTCTGTCTAAACAATTGTTGGAAAAATACTTGTGTCATGCACAAAGTAGATGTCCTAACCGACTAGCCAAAACTATATTTTGTTAACAAGAACTTCCGACTTCAACTGTACCTGTTTGCAAACAATGTAAAAAAAAAAGAGTTAATAAAGCCCCACAAACATGGTCTCTTTTTTGCTTTCTTGAGTAAGGCAGCTCCAAAATGCAGGTTTTTCATCCTAGCTCAGCGCTTTCTGTGGTGGTGGGACAACCAACGGAAAACATGGAGTGTAGAGGTTGGTAATGTTCTCTAGTTGTGCCATGATTATCTCAGTGTCCTGTAACTCATGGGGACACTATGTTACCTCAAAGTCTACATGGAGAGCTTGAAAATTCAAGCCCCTTGGGTGCTACCATAGAGTTACAGTAGAAGTACCAATCCAAGAAGGCTCAAGGTCCTTGGCCACAGATAAAATTACTTAAAATCACATTATATCTATCGTAACTTTGATTGGACTGATGTCAACATCACACATTCAAAATCTTAGCTAGTAAGTTAGACAAGCAGTCATCATAATTAGTCACATAGACAATCTACTGGGGAATCCTTTCCAATTGTTGTCATATAAAGAGCAATTATTGATAAAACATATCATGCTCATCGACCAAAACATTACACAAAAGTTGGAAATCACAAATTCAACAATGGGTGGTTTGGAAGGAATCAGTGGCTAACTGCAAGCATTGCAAAGCAATCACTAGTCTCTGGGTGTGTGGTCCAAGTACAGGTTTAAGGGTCTCTTTAACAAGCTTAAAAGGATAAACATTCACATGCCATGGGCCAGTAAAGGTTGAATACATTGGCCATGCTGTCAATCCAGCAGTGTTCAAAACAACTGGAAACTGAGAACTGTGAAATTTCAGACTTCAGTGAGTTCAAGACACCTGGGAACTCTGAAAGAAACAAGCTCCAACTGGGAAAATACATTTTGAGGGGTCATCCAACTCGGAATTACAAGTTGAGAACTTGGGCTTCTTTCAAGAGCTCCAACATGAAGATCACTGAAGTAATGATTCAAACTTGTTGTTTTACGAGTTTCCAGATGTCATGAAAACACCATAAATCCAAATAATGACAGACTTTGATGACAAAGTTTGCCTACAAGAAGGACCGCCGTTCCGCCTTCCTTTTCAAGTGAGCACAGCATAAGATGAATCCAAAAATGTACTGTATGCTGCTGCATAAATGATGTAATATGCCAGGGAGATATGTATAGAAAGTAATACTTAGTGTATGTTGTGTAGTAAGATGTTAGTAGCCCATGTGCCTCAACCTATTCATTTGGTATCTTTCCCCCTCATAACTTAGCCTACTGTTCTGACTTAGTGCTGCACATGTAGCCTATAGCCTGTTTTAGAGAAGTGTAATCATTGAATGTTGTAAGACCTTTCATTGTCTGCGTATATGACCCTTTTATATATCCTGTGGTTCTGACTTGGTGTACAGGGAGAATGTTGTAAGAATGTCCCATATTCTGAATTATGTCTCTGTGTCATGACTTCCGCCGAATTCGGGTCCTCTCCTTTGTTTGGGCTGCGCTCGGCGTCGCCGGTCTTCTAGCCATCGTCGATTCATTTTTAATTTGTTTTGTCTTGTTCTTCAACACACCTGGTTTCAATTCCCTCATTTACTTGTTGTGTATTTAACCCTCTGTTCCCCCTATGTCTTTGTGTGGGATTGTTTATTGTAGTGCTTGTGCACATATACCCCGTGAGCGCATGACGGGTTATTTTTGTGCCCATTTATCTTGTTGCTCTGGATGCCATTTGTTTTGCTTAATAAATCGAGGGTAGGCAACAACACATCCGCCACGTTGACCCTCAACACGGGGGCCCTTCAGGGGTGCGTGATTGTACTCCCTGTTCATCCACGACTGCATGGTCGTGCACGACTCCAGCACCATCATTGTGTTTTCTGACGACACGACTGTGGTAGGCCTGGTCAACGACGACAATGGGAAAGCCTATAGTGAGGAGGTCAGTGACCTGGCAGTGTGGTGAAAGGACAATAACCTCTCCCTCAACGTCAGCAAGACAAAGGACCTGATCGTGGACTACAGGAAACAGAGGGCGGAGCACACCACCATCCACATCGATGGGGCTGTAGTGGAGCGGGTCGAGATCTTTGAATTTCTCGGTGTCCACATCACTAAGGAATAACATCGTCCACACACCAACACAGTCATAAAGAATGCGCGACAACGCCTCTTCGCCTGCCAGGAGGCTGAAAAGATTAACCAAACAGCTGACCCCTTATTGCACTAACTATTTTGACTTATCCCACATAGGAGCTTCACCTATTTTGCATAGTTCTGAGATAATATTGACTTATTTCCAATGTGGAATCCAATGTGGAAGCTTATTTTAATTTTATTTAACATGGCAAGTCAGTTAAGAACAAATTCTTATTTACAATGACGGCCTACCCAGGCCAAACCCTAACCTGGACGACACTGGGCCAATGGTGCACCGCCCTATAGGATACCTCTGACATCAGGCCTCAAGAGTGTCTGAGGCTACATCTCCCCGCCCCAGCTTAGAGGGCTTCTATAGATGATGTGAGTCCTCAGACCCCCATCTCCCACCCGGTCCTCAAGGTATTGACTGAAACTTGGGGACATTCTGAACTCTGATATTAATATTGAGAGTTATAATGTGTTCAGAGGTGACAGACAAGGTAGAGGTGGTGAAGTGGCCATTCTTAAGAATAATTTCTCTGTCTCTTTACTAAAATCCACTTCCCTTGCCCAAAGCTTAAGCCTGTGTCTGGGGAAAAATGCATCCATAACTGTTATAGGGGTCTACCGTCCTCCCTCAGCTAACTTTTCTGCACTTGAGGAGTTAAATAGTTTGTCTTCTTTTATTAAATCAGAAGTTATTATCCTGGGTGACCTAAATTGGGATTGGGAGATGCAGGTTTAAGACAATCCAAAAGACATCTAAACCTAAGTCAGCTGGTGACTAAGACTACATGGCCCAGCCCTAAAGATCCTTCAAAGTCAAATCTGACTGATCTTATTTTAATGAATACACCATAGAAATGTGTTAGTTAGTCACTCTTTCATTAGTGCCCATTGCCCAGTTGTTTGTGTTAGAGATGTGAGAATACAAAATTGTAAGCCTTTAAAAACTTCAGTGAACAGGCCATTTTATTTGATCTTCATTTTAACTATCTCTGAACCTGATTTAGCTTCAGAACAAGAAGGTTTAACCTTTTCACGTGTGAGTTCTAAAATCTCCAACGGTCATGAGTTTTTTTTTATGATCGTGATGTCGGAATGCGCTCACTGTTCCAAAATGTGGTTGTTACGCAACAGGACCGTTAACCCGCCCTGCAATCAAACCAAGGCAGGCTGCTTGCTAATTATCTATAGGCTATGCTTCAACTTTTCAATTACAAACTATTTTCTAACGAGTTTTATTTACTAACAACAGTTTGAATTGAGGTGTGTTCCGCCTCATTAATTCACATAAGAAGCAGCCCATTTCACTGTTGAGGACAATTTATGTTCGAGGCTTAACTGAGCTGGACAAACTTCTCTCTTCAACAAGAGCCCAAGCGCTTCCTCAGTGTCTCCCCAGATCACGTATGAAGACATTGCGCATCTCTAGTCAGAACAGGCTTTGCACAAACTTTTTCATTGTTGTTTTCTTTATAAATAATAACTTTTGACATGTGCATTCCTATCAAAGTAAGTGCCTTATTTTCTGTATGTCGTGTTGTTGTAACTACTGTAGCATACCGCATATATGTATGGATCATAATGTATTTACTGTTTTATTCACGTTTTCAAGTACTATTATAACAAGGAATAGTTCACTCGACTGACTTATGGTGCTTTCAAGACAACTGGAAACTCTCAAAAATATGAGGTCAAATCATAACGTCAGTGATCTTCAGGTCGAGAGGTCAGAGATCTAGATAGAGGCCAAAGTTCCCGAGTTGGGTGACCGTTCAAAGCAACTTTCCCCGGTTGGAGCAAAGTTTTTTCAGAGTTCCCAGTTTATTTGAGCACTGAAGTGGAAGTCAGAGTTCCAAGTTTCCAGTTCCCAGTTGTTTTGAACGCGGCATCGGATTGTAAAAATGGGTTGCCAGCTTAGACTCCCCCCCCTTCCAGGGGTTTTATTTTTATTTAGCTTATAAACTTCTTCTGTGTTTGGCCCCCACGTATTGATAAATCCCCCATCATAGTAATATTTCCATAATCATATAGACACGATACCTTCCCCCATTTCTATACCCCATGGACTTAACACCCCCGCGCAAATCTGGCTAAAATGATTTCTTCCCTGTTTAGCTTTTACGCTATGGTTAGGCTAGGCAGTAGACTTGTATATGGGGTGAGGATCTGTGAGATGATAACATTTGATTTGCTTTGTGATTTGTCAAAAATGTTAAATGACTTGTCAAGCCATGTGCTCCGGTTATTGTACAAACTGTAACAGGTACGTCAACTATTTGTAATATGTTGAAAAGTGGCCAAACTAAGTTCATATTTTTCAGGCAATAGGTGAAGCCATCTTTGACTTCGACTTTGTTTATTTGCATCTTATAGTGAATGGCATTCTGGGATTTGGGAGTTTTCGCTTGTCAAACATAAACAAACATGGCTACCATCGTGAAGAATTTAGCTGCTGTTACCCTAGCTGACACGGATCTCTTTTCTAAACAACATTACATTAGTCCCTTGTGTTCACCAGAGATGTGGTACATTTTAAACAAGTCTAGCTGTTAGGTCGCTAACTTCTGTTTAGTTTTTTTGTCAGTGCAACATGTTATTTAGACTGGTTTACGGAATGAGTTTGACTGTGGATGTGTTCTGTGTGATGTTTGGATGATGAAGTTTGCATTTATCTTTTATAATAAAACAAATTGAGGAATAAAGTTGTGAAGAACTTTATATTTCCCAGCATTACAAAATATTGTTTAGATGGTTTTCAGACAACAATGCTGTTTAGATGCTTTTTTGCATCATACGTTCTCTTTCTAATGTTCCAATCACATATTTGTGATGGTACGCTACAGGGACCAGTCAACAATGATCACAAATATGATCAAATCCCTGGTACACTCCGGAATTATCAGAAGTCTTTTATTAAGAGATTATGCTTGGGTCAAGGCCTGGAATACAGCCTTAATGTCACATCCTGACCTTAGTTCCTTTTTTAGGTCTCTATTTTAGTTTGGTCAGGGCGTAAGTTGGGGTGGGCATTCTATGTTTTTGTATTTCTGTGTTTGGTCTGGTATGGTTCCCAATCAGAGGCAGCTGTTTATCGTTGTCTCTGATTGAGAACCATACTTTGGCAGCCTGTTTTCCCACTATGATTTGTGGGTAGTTGATTTCTGTCTTTGTATTAGTTACCAGACGGAACTGTTTTGGTTGTTCTTTTTGTTTACTTTGTATTTTAGTGTTCAGTTTAATAAAATGACGAACACTTACCACGCTGCATATTGGTCCGATCCTTCCTTCTCCTCAGAAGAAGAGGAGGAAAACCGTTACACTTAATCCTGGACTTGCAAGCAAAATCAGAAAGGCTAAATCTGATTATTATGTAACCGTTCTTTCGGATTGTAATGGGAACCCGGCCAAATTCTGGAAAACTAAAATCCCTGAAGAAACATTGGCCTCATTACGGGGGAAAAGGCCATCATTAATGCATTTAATCATTTCAGCGGGATATTTCCGCTTCTATTCATAATGAATTTGGGCTGGATACTGACAGGGGGAACTTGCTGAATGAACAGAGAAACGATAGTCAAAGCTTTTCATTTAGGCTATTTTCAGAAAAAGAAGTCCTGGATGCTTTGCTAGCAATTGACAACAAGAAAACCACAGAGGCCGACCAATTGGATCCCGGTCTGCTTAAGTGTGCAGCGCCCATCATTGTTGGCTCAATAACCCACATTTTTTTATTTATCAGGAAATATTCTAAAGGTATGTAAATCATCTCTTGTGCCGCCACGCCATACGAGCAGGGATAGTAGAGATCTTAATAATTATCGCCCCATTTCAAGGCTACCTGGTCTAGCTAAGGTTCTTGAATCCTTGGTAAATGTACAACTTTGCTCTTTTTTATCTGAGAAATGTATTTTGAATGTAAACCAATCAGGGTTTAGGCCTGGGCATAGAACTAGTACAGCAACCACTTCAGTTGTTAATGAGTTTTCCCTGTTAACACTATCAACGTTTCCCTTTACTGTGGCAATTGGGATTGAATCAACGCAATATTAATCACTTTCAATGCAACATACCGAAACAAAACTAAGAATGGAAGACTTAATTAATATGCCAAACGAACTACACAATATATATTTTTGTAGGCAGAACGCATCGGAATAGGATTCTATTGCATTGACATGCATGACCCTACACAGACCAGTGAAGCATAACCAATCAGAGCTGCAGTAGGCCTATATGCAAATAGACCATTGCCATATATGGATCTGTACCATTTTCTTTGAACTGGACTGTTTACAGCATGAATGGTCATGAGTAGATGCGATTGTTTTGAGATCAAGCGAGAGCTGCATGTAGCCATGTGTGCATATTTTGTTCATATCCTTTGCTCGTTAGTGAGTTATTAGCCCAGTTATAGATCATTTGCAGTTAGTAATAGAGGAGTGATTGCTTCCAACAAGAGCCCAAAACGTGTACATTTCTAGACATCTTTGAAAAGCAAATCAGGTAAAGGGGCAGTGTTGTATTTTGAGATAGGTTAGCCAATAGGCGGAGTTTAGCATAATTGGTCTGAATCTCTGTAATAATGGTATAGGAATAATACATTTTATTTGGTCAAATGGTTTCTTGCATCAAACACTACATTTTCAGTCACCTCCTTGTCTGAAGGACAAGTGGATAAAAAGGTTAATGTCAAGCCCTGCATGTTTTTTTTCAAGTCTCATGTAACGTAGGCGTACATTGAACACCACACATTGGCTGCTGTGATAGAACAGCTATTTCCATGTTAAAATGTTCTGGGTTGCATTGTCTCTATTGTTTTGATGGTATGCCACTCTGGTAGGCCTACATTATGATCAAATAGCCACAGAAGCCTACTTGGCCACTGTTAAAACAAACTTTTCACAACGTTCAATTTGGCGTTCAGCTAAGCTGAGATTCCTCAGTGCCCAAAACAATTAGAGGGAACATTGCTGTTGATGATGCTATTTTACTGAATAAGTTGTTCTCGGTAGGCCTGAGATCTGACGCCTGTTCTTGGTTTCATGATTATCTTAGTAACAGAAGGCCACCATGATTGATGGGGTTAAGTCTGAATTTCTTGAAGTATATAATGTTCTACCACGGGTTGATTTTGTGACCTGTTCACTATTTATATAAACACCATCAGTAAACTTAAAAGTTTAAACTTTATCTATATGCGAATTATACTATTATGTATGCTATTGCCATGACTTTTTATCTGGCTGTGTTAAAACCACAGTCAGATTTTTATAGCAATACAGGAATCCCTTGCTGATTTAAAACCTGTGCTTAACATGGGCAAAACTAAATGTATCAGGTTTCAGGTAAGACTCAAAAGTAACAATGTTTATTACAGCAACAGGGGCTGGCAAAAGACAGGTCAAGGCAGGGAGTGGTCAGGTAAGCGGGTTCAGAGTCAGGACAGGCAAGGGTCAAAATCAGGAGGGCAAGAAAAAAAGAGGCTGGGGGGGCAGGAGCTTGACTTGACAAACAAGACGAAATGGCAACAGACAAACGGAGAACACAGGTATAAGTACCCAGGGGATACTGAGTAAGATGGGCGACACCTGGAGGGGGGTGGAGACAAGCACAAGGACAGGTGTAACAGATGAGGGAGTGACAGAAATGCATGTTGTTTTCAAACTCTCGTTAGAATATTTCAGATTAACTACATGTTCAATCATTAGATGGTTCTCCAATCAAACGTGTTCCCGTTTAAAAATACATAGGCATTTAGATTGATATGGATTCGACATTTAAAAAACATATAGCTGAGCTGGTTAAGAAGCTAAGATTTAAAGTTGTCTTTTTCTACAGAAACAGATTCATCTCTGAGCAGTAGGACGCAGATTATTCAGTCAACCTTTTCATTTGTTCCTGATTATGGAGATATTATTTATCAAAGTGCAGCTGCTACTACTCTTAAACCTTTGGATGCCATCTAGCATAGTGCCCTTCGTTTTGTTACAGGTGATGGTTTTGATACTAATCACTGAATCCGGTGGCTGGACTTCGTTAAAGACCTGTAGATCTCTAAATTACTCCCGTTAAGTCTACTTCATAAAATTCCATTTTATATAACTTTGCTGTTGAAGGATAGACACCCAAGATTCCAAACCCATTTAAAAAGGTGTAAATTAAAATACATTTCATCTTGATGTTGTGGTGTCGTTCGGGCAATTTAAAGTATTGATTGGGGACTTATTTGTGGAGTGATTTCTGGGTGATTTGTGATGTTTTATTTGTGCTTCCCATGACTGTGTTTTTGCATTTCACTCTCCTTTAGAGAGTTCAATGCCATTCAACTCTCCTTTTGAGATTTTAATGCCATTCAACACTCCTTTAGAGAGTTCAATGCCATTCAACTCTCATTTATTGCAGTTGGAGGCCAACTGCAATAAATGAGAGTTGAATGGCATTGAACTCTCTAAAGGAGTGGTGAATGGCATTAAAATCTCAAAAGGAGAGTTGAATGGCATTGAACTCTCTAAAGGAGAGTTGAATGGCATTGAAGCTCATCTGGAGGTTAGTTAACACAGTGTCCAAAGAAGGGCCAGAGGTAAATAGAATGGTGTCATCTGCGTAGAGTTGGATCAGAGAATCACCACCCGCAAGAGCGACATCATTGATGTTTACAGAGAAAAGAGTTGGCCCGAGAATTGAACCCCCATAGAGACTGCCAGAGGCCCCCTGATTTGACACACTGAACTCTGTCTGCAAAGTAGTTGGTGAACCAGGCGAGGCAGTCATTTGAGAAACCAAGGCTGTTGAGTTTGTCGATAAGAATGTGGTGATTGACAGAGTCGAAAGCCTTGGCCAGGTCGATGAAGACGGCTGCACAGTATTGTCTTTTGTTGATAGCGATTATGACATTGTTTTGGACCTTGAGCATGGCTGAGGTGCACCCATGACCAGCTCGGAAACCAGATTGTATAGTGGAGAAGGTACGGTGGGATTCGAAATGGTTGGTGATCTGTTTGTTAACTTGGCTTTCGAAGACCTTCGCAAGGCAGGGTAGGATAGATATAGGTCTGTAACAGTTTGGGTCTAGAGTGTCTCCCCCTTTGAAGAGGCGGATGACTGGGCAGCTTTCCAAACTTTGGGGATCTCAGACGTTAAGAAAGAGAGGTTGAATAGGCTAGTAATTGGGGTTCCAAAAATTGCGGCAGATAATTTTAGAAGGAGATTATGATCAGTTAATTGACTATAACCGCCTTGGAAGTGAGGGATATAACAATAAGGAGCCCTATTTTGACATGTGAGATATCACAATCTCTTTCAATAATGACAGGAATGGAGGAGGTCCTTATTCCAGTGAGATTGCGAAGGCAAACACCGCCATGTTTAGTTTTGCCCAGCCTAGATCGAGGCACAGACACAGTCTTAACGGGGATAGCTGAGCTGACTGCACAGACTATGCTAGTGGCAGACTCGACTAAGCTGGCAGGTTGGCTACCAGCCATTTCCTCGTGGCGCTAGAGGAGTTAGAGCCCTGTCTATGTTCATAGATAAGATGAGAGCACACCTCCAGCTAGGATGAAGTCCATCACTCCTCAGCAGGCCAGGCTTGGTCCTGTTTGTGGGTGAGTCTCAGAAAGGGGGCCAATTATCTACAAATTGTATCTTTTGGGATAGGCAGAAAACAGTTTTCAACCAGTGATTGAGTTGTGAGACTGCTGTAGAGCTCATCACTCCCCCTAACTGGGAGGGGGTCTGAGACAATTACTCGATGCCGACACATCTTTCTAGCTGATTTACACGCCGAAGCTATGTTGTGCTCGGTGACCTCTGACTTTTTCATCCTAACATCGTTGGTGCCGACGTGGATAACAATATCCCTATACTCTCTACACCCGCCAGTTTTAGCCTTAGCCAGCACCATCTTCAGATTAGCCTTTACTTTGGTAGCCCTGCCCCTTGGTAAACTGTGTATGATTGCTGGATGATTTGTTTTAAGTCTAATATGGTAGGAGGCTTCGGCGTCTTTGGGGTAGGGGTAGCCAGGTGGAAAGCGTGGTCAGACCCCGTAACTGGTGGAGGAGAGGCCAGAGAAGACTCGGACTCTGACTCCAACTCGTTGTTTATTGGGGAGAACCGGTTGAAAGTTTCTGTCGGCTGAATGAGCGCCTACACTACAAACCTTTTTTGTAAGAACATAGTATATGGGATTGATTTTAAATTTAGCTTAATTAGTTTGATTAATACGATGGTGTTTATATTCCAAGAAAAAATTAAAACGAAACATAGCGCTGTACAACGTGACTGTTTCCACACAATAATTGTAGGCTAACCGATAACAGAGATTCAGTGAAAATATTTTTTATTTTTTATTTATCAAGACCAGTCCCAACGCTTGTCTCAGAGCGGCACAAAATCCTATTATAACAATTGGATGACTGTAGGCCAGAACATAATAAGTATATAATATTAGCACAAGTAATTGGCCTACACTACAAATGTAACATGTTTACATAATAAATTCAGTGACAATAAGATCATTTTGATCTGATTACGCTCATAAAATCCCTGTCTCTATTCAATTATTATTTTCTCTATTTCTCTGTGCGTTGATTGGTTGGGAAAAACAGGTCTACGTAGCCTACTGTAGGCTACACTACTTTGTTTACGTCAACATTTGTTCAGAACAATTTGCTTGATAGCAAGATAAAATGTCGCTCTGAAAAAGTGTCAAGAAGAAAGGTGGATAATGAAAATCAAAGTTTCAGAGAAGAATGTATAGAGCGATATCCATTCATCTCTCCATCTTTTCCCAAAGTCAAACCAATGTGTCTTATTTGCAAAGAAAATATCGCAGTTTGCAATCTCAGATGTAATTATGAATCTAAGCATAGAACTTTCAGTGGCCTTCCCACCCCATATAGAGGCCCGATGCAGAAACATTGAATCGTTAACTGCAAGCTGCACACACAGCTTTTTTTGCGGACATATTCTGTAACTTAAAAGGGTTAAATCTGCAGTTACAAGGAAGAGGGACGAAGTCGCGGACATGGTGGAGAAATTTGAGGCCTTTACTAGGAAACTTTAGTTGTTTGATTTGGACTTGTCATCTGAAAGGCTACTGCACTTGAGCACAGTGAAGAAACGACAGGCAGAGGTACCAGGCCACATCATTGTCACCGAGGTGATGGAAGATTTCATCAAGCAGCTGAGGGACAACTTCTCCACCAGATTAGAAGACTACAGCATGCCCAAGGATATCAATGCGTTTGTACGTGATCCTCTTACAGTCCACCCAGGTGAGGAATTCTCCTCCCTTGCTAAGAAAACTACACCCTCCCTGGATGAGACCGCAATTCAAACTGAGCTGAATGAATTCCATCAGGGATGCACTCAGTAGTGCTGTGTCCTTGTGTGTGTTGTGGGTGTCCTGCTCAGAGGAATACAGCACAATAAAGAAACTTGCCTTTTATGTGCTAACAATGTTTGCATCTACTTACACCTGCGAGTCCTCCACTGTGAACACAATGATGACTCACAAAATCAAATCAAATCAAATTTATTTATATAACCCTTCGTACATCAGCTGATATCTCAAAGTGCTGTACAGAAACCCAGCCTAAAACCCCAAACAGCAAGCAATGCAGGTGTAGAAGCACAGTGGTTAGGAAAAACTCCCTAGAAAGGCCAAAACCTAGGAAGAAACCTAGAGAGGAACCAGGCTATGTGGGGTGGCCAGTCCTCTTCTGGCTGTGCTGGGTAGAGATTATAACAGAACATGGCCAAGATGTTCAAATGTTCATAAATGACCAGCATGGTCGAATAATAATAAGGCCGAACAGTTGAAACTGGAGCAGCAGCACGGCCAGGTGGACTGGGGACAGCAAGGAGTCATCATGTCAGGTAGTCCTGGGGCATGGTCCTAGGGCTCAGGTCCTCCGAGAGAGAGAAAGAAAGAGAATTAGAGAGAGCATATGTGGGGTGGCCAGTCCTCTTCTGGCTGTGCCGGGTGGAGATTATAACAGAACATGGCCAAGATGTTCAAATGTTCATAAATGACCAGCATGGTCGAATAATAATAAGGTAGAACAGTTGAAACTGGAGCAGCAGCATGGCCAGGTGGACTGGGGACAGCAAGGAGTCATCATGTCAGGTAGTCCTGGGGCATGGTCCTAGGGCTCAGGTCCTCCGAGAGAGAGAAGGAGAGAATTAGAGAATGCACACTTAGATTCACACAGGACACCGAATTGGACAGGAGAAGTACTCCAGATATAACAAACTGACCCCAGCCCCCCGACACATAAACTACTGCAGCATAAATACTGGAGGCTGAGACAGGAGGGGTCAGGAGACACTGTGGCCCCATCCGAGGACACCCCCGGACAGGGCCAAACAGGAAGAATATAACCCCACCCACTTTGCCAAAGCACAGCCTCCACACCACTAGAGGGATATCTTCAACCACCAATTTACCATCCTGAGACAAAGCTGAGTATAGCACGCAAAGATCTCCGCCATGGCACAACCCAAGGGGGGGTGCCAACCCAGACAGGATGACCACATCAGTGAATCAACCCACTCAGGTGACGCACCCCTTCCAGGGACGGCATGAGAGAGCCCCAGTAAGCCAGTGACTCAGCCCCTGTAATAGGGTTAGAGGCAGAGAATCCCAGTGGAAAGAGGGGAACCGGCCAGGCAGAGACAGCAAGGGTGGTTCGTTGCTCCAAAGCCTTTCCGTTCACCTTCCCACTCCTGGGCCAGACTACACTCAATCATATGACCCACTGAAGAGATGAGTCTTCAGTAAAGACTTAAAGGTTGAGACCGAGTTTGCGTCTCTGACATGGGTAGGCAGACCGTTCCATAAAAATGGAGCTCTATAGGAGAAAGCCCTGCCTCCAGCTGTTTGCTTAGAAATTCTAGGGACAATTAGGAGGCCTGCGTCTTGTGACCGTAGCGTACGTGTAGGTATGTACGGCAGGACCAAATCAGAGAGATAGGTAGGAGCAAGCCCATGTAATGCTTTGTAGGTTTGACTGGCTTTCACATTAGTCAATCGAGGACTGCCTGCACATCAAAATCACATCCATCCATCAAACCCGACATCCACAAGATTGTGTCCAAGAGGGAATTGCAACTTTTCTCAGTGAATAAGTAACTTAGTGGCCTATATGACTGTATTTAGTAAATTGTAATATTATTGTGAGAGGTTATCCAGGGATATTTAGGTCTCAAGCTGACAGTATGTTCTGTTTGTTCTGTCGTTACACGAGCAGGCTATCCCGGCACAGACAAACTTTTTTTCCTTAAAGGTTTTGTTTTATGTACACTAAGACAATTCTGTAATTTCAACAGTAAAACACATTAAAAGGTGTTTTAAAGCATTAATGCTGCAGATTGCGCTGCATTATGGGTGAAATGCTGAAAAAGAATGTTATTAACTGTAATTGTAAGCCTCCTGTAAAAATTACTCTAATGTACTGTATTTCTTTACAGTAGTACCCGAACACTGCTGTAGTTGGTGGCGCCAAACGGTCTGAGGTGTTTGAGAGAGAGAAAGAGAGCTGTATCTCACAACTTTTAGAATAGACTGATGTCATTTCCAGTCACAACTTGTAGACTTGTTTACATGCTGCTGTGCGGTTTGTTGCTAACGTTTCTTTGTTACTTTCCGTTTTTTACTTTTTATTTACTCTTTTATATTTTTTATTTTTCCCCTTGCTCGACATTTTTCAATCAACTTTTTCACTCCGGACGCATTATCTGGACATGTTTCTACACGACCTCTACCAGCCGAAGGTAAGTAACGTTAGTAACATTGACATTATCCCTTCTAATTGCAGTCGCAGAACTCATAATATACAAGAGAGCGATCGCCCTATGGTGAGGATAGCTGTGCTGCAAGCCCAGCTTCAGACGCAATCGTTAGGCAAGGGTGATTTAAGTGTAGGAAAGGATGAAACAGCATCTGTGCCACCAGTAAGTACAGATAGTAGTATAAATCCCCTCGCACGGTCCCCACAGCTGGACAACTTTCTCGTGGCTTCTGGAGGGAAATGTAGTAGGAATGCTCAACTGGTGTCGCTCATTCATCCGACAGAAACGTTCAAGGGTTTTAATGGTTCTCCACATTAATTAAGCAGCGAGTCAGAGTCAAAGGCGGAGACCTTCTTTGGTCTCTACTCCTCCCGTTACGGGGTCTGAGATGCCGATGCTTCCCACCATTAGCTCTGACAAATTGAAAACCCTAGTAGTTGGTGACTCAATTACCCGCAGTATTAGACTGCTAATCATCCAGTGATCATACACTGTTTACCAGGGGTCAGGGCTACCAACGTTAAGGTTAATCTGAAGATGGTGCTGGCTAAAGCTAAAACTGGTGAGTGTAGAGGGTATAGGGATATTGTTATCCACGTTGGCATCAACGAAGTTACGGATGAAACAGTCAGAAGTCACCAAGCGCAACATAGCTTCAGTGTGTAAATCAGCTAGAAAGATGTGTCTAGTAATTGTCTCTGGCCCCCTCCCAGTTAGGAGGAGTTGTGAGCTCTACAGCAGTCTCACAACTCAATCGCTGATTGAAAACTGTTTTCTGCCCCTCCCAAAAGATAGAATTTGTAGATAATTTGCCCTCTTTCTGAGACTCACCCACAAACAGGACCAAGCCTGGCCTGCTGAGGAGTGACAGACTCCATCCTAGCTGGAGGGGTGCTCTCATCTTATCTACGAACATAGACAGGGCTCTAACTCCTCTAGCTCCACAATGAAATAGGGTGTAGGCCAGGCAGCAGGCTGTTAGCCAACCTGCCAGCATAGTGGAGTCCGCCACTAGCATAGTCAGTGTAGTCATTTCAGCTATCCCCATTAAGACTGTGTCTGTGCCTCATTCTAGGCTGGGCAAAACTAAACATGGCGGTGGTCGCCTTCGCAATCTCACTGGAATAAAGACCTCCTCCATTCCTGTCATTATTGAAAGAGATTGTGATATCTCACGTCAAAATAGGGCTGCTTAATGTTAGATCCCTCACTTCCAAGGCAGTTATAGTCAATGAACTGATCATAATCTTGATGTGATTGGCCTGACTGAAACATGGCTTAAGCCTGATGAATTTACTGTGTTAAATGAGGCCTCTCCTCCTGGTTACACTAGTGACCATGGCCCTCCCGCATCCCGCAAAGGTGGCGATATTACTGACATTTACGACAGCAAATTTCAATTAACAAAAGAAATGGCTGCGTTTTCGTCTTTTGATCTTCTTGTCATGAAATCTATGCAGCCTACTCAATCACTTTTTTTAGCTACTGTTTACAGGCCTCCTGGGCCATAGACAGTGTTCCTCACTGAGTTCCCAGAATTCCTATCGGACCTTGTAGTCATGGCAGATAATATTCACATTTTTGGTGGGTCAGTGGACATGGAAAAGTCCACAGACCCACCCCAAAAGGCTTTCGGAGCCATCATCGACTCAGTGGGATTTGTCCAACATGTCTCCGGACCTACTCACTGCCACAGTCATACTCTGGACCTAGTATTGTCCCGTGGAATGAATATTGTGGATCTTAATGTTTTTTTCTCATGATCCTGGACTATCAGACCACCATTTTATTACGTTTGCAATCGCAACAATTAATCTGCTCAGACACCAACCAAGGATCATCAAAAGCCGTGCTATAAATTCTCGGACAACACAAAGATTCCTAGATGCCCTTCCAGACTCCCTCCACCTACCCAAGGACGTCAGAGTACAAGAATCGGTTAACCACCTTACTGAGGAACTAAATTTAACCTTGCGTAATACTCTAGATGCAGTCGCACCATTAAAAACAAAAAAAACATTTGTCATAAGAAACTAGCTCCCTGGTATATATAAAATACCCGAGCCCTGAGGCAAGCTTCCAGAAAATTGGAACGGTAATGGCACTACACCAAACTGGAAGTCTTCCGATTAACTTGGAAAGACAGTACCATTCAGTATCGAAGAGCCCTCACTGCTGCTCGATCATCCTATTTTTCCAACTTAATCGAGGAGAATAAGAACAATCCCAAATGTATTTTTGATACTGTTGCAAAGCTAACTAAAAAGCATAAAATTGGCCAATATCTCCCATTCCTCTCAACAACAAAAAAAAGCTGTTGCGCAGCAACTCAACTTCCTGAAGACAAAGAATGTATACAAAACGCTTCAGTCTGGTTTTAGACCCAATCATAGCACTGAGACTGCACTCAGACTGAGACTGCACCCACCCAAGAAGGTGGTAAATTACCTTTAATGGCGTCAGACCAAGGCTCTACATCTGTTCTGGTGCTCCTTGACCTTAGTGCTGCTTTTGATACCATCGATCACCACATTCTTGAGTGGGTTGAGTCACTGACGTGATCTTCCTGCCCGGGTTGGCGCCCTCGAGTGTGTGCCTTGGGGGAGATCTTCGTGGGCTATACTCAGCCTTGTCTCAGGGTAGTACGTTGGTGGTTGAAGATAACCCTCTAGTGGTGTGGGGGCTGTGTTTTGGCAAAGTGGGTGGGGTTCTATCCTGTCTCTTTGGCCCTGTCCGGGGGTATAGTTGGACAGGGCCACAGCGTCTCTCGACCCCTCCTGTCTCAGCCTCCAGTATTTATGCTGCAGTAGTTTATGTGCCGGGGGGGCTAGCGTCAGTATGTTATATCTGGAGTATTTCTCCTGGCTCATCCTGTGTCAATTTAAGTATGCTCCCTCTAATTCGCTCTCTTTTTGTCTCTCTCTCTCTCCTTCTCCCTCTCCCTCTCTCGGAGGACCTGAGCCCTAGGACCATGCCTCAGGCCTACCTGGCCTGATGACTCCTTGCTGTCCCCAGTCCACCTGGGCATGCTGCTGCTCCAGTTTCAACTGTTCTGTTTGCGGTTATGGAACCCTTATTCACTGGACGTGCTACCTTGTTCCGGACCTGCTGTTTTGGACTCTCTCTCTACCACACCTGCTCTCTCTAACTCTGAATGACTGGCTATGAAAAGCCAACTGACATTTACTGAGGTGCTGACCTGTTGCACCCTCTACAACCACTGTGATTATTATTATCTGACCCTGCTGGTCATCTATGAATGTTTGAACATCTTGGACATGTTCTGTTATAATCTCCAACCGGCACAGCCAGAAAAGGACCGGCCACCCCTCAGAGCCTGGTTCCTCTAGGTTTCTTCCTAGGTTCTGGCCTTTCAAGGGAGCTTTTCCTAGCCACCGTGCTTCTGGGGTTTTAGGCTGGGTTCCTGTACAGTACTTTGACATCAACTGATGTTAAAAAAGGGCTTTATGAATAAATTTGATTGAAGACTGTTCTCAGGGCAGGTATGCTGGTTTGACTAGCATAAGTTACTTTTCGTAGCAGGTTACAATAATTAACGCAGCAGATTAGGATAATTAGGTAAAGGTTAGGGAAAGCCAAAATGCTAACAATGTCCCTGACGCGCCTCAAACCTATCTACATCCAGACCTGCCCTGAGGACAGACTTGATTTCCAATAATGTGATGCTCTGCGCCAAACGGTCTTTGAGGGAGAAGAGAGAAAATAAGCTTTCTGTTCTACTCAAGCTATTATCAGTGATATTGTAGCTATAGAGCAAATCATTTTAGTATTAACTTTTTATGGCTGGGGGCAGTATTGAGTAGCTTGGATGAATAAGGTGCCTAAAGTAAACGGCCTGCTCCTCAGTCTCAGTTTCTAATATATGCATTGTATTATTAGTATTGGATAGAGAACACTCTAAAGTTTCTAAAACTGTTTGAATGATGTCTGTGAGTATAACAGAACTCATATTGGCAGGCAAAATCCTGAGTTGAAATCAAAACAGGAAGTCAGAAATCTGAGCTCAGAGTCCCACCAGATTCCCCAATGAAATCCCCTTGAGATATGAATGATGTTGCACTGCCTCGGTTCCACTAGATGTCAACCATCAATAGAAATTATAATGCTATTTCTATGATGTTGTGGGAGTGAATGATAGCAGAATCAGTCAGGTGTCTGGCAGTCAGCCATTTTCTGATTATGCTTATTCCTCATGGTAGTCACTTGCGTTCCATTGGACAGAAATAATGGACATTTTCGAACAAAACAAACATTTATTGTGGACCTGGGATTCCTGGAGTGCTTTCTGATGTAGATCATCAAAGGTAAGGGAAAATTTATCATGTATTTTCTTGTTTATGTTGACGCCATCTTTGCGGCTGTGGGGTTTTTACTTTTGAGCACCGTCTCAGATTATTGCATGCGTTTCTTTTTGCGTAAAGTTTTTTTGAAATCTGACACAGCGGTTGCATTAAGGAGAGGTATATCTATAATTCCATGTGTATAACTTGTATTATCATCTACATTTATGATGAGTATTTCTGTTGAATCGATGTGGCTATGCAAAATCACTGGATGTTTTTGGAACTAGTGAATGGAATGCTCCAATGTAAACTCAGATTTTATGATATAAATATGAACTTTATAAACAAAACATGCATTTATTATGTAACATGAAGTCCTATGAGTGTCATCTGATGAAGATTATCAAAGGTTAGTGATTCATTTTATGTGCTTTTTCTCTCTCTCTCTCTCTTTGGCTGATAAAATTGGCTGTGTATTTTAGTGAGTTGTTCGTGACCTAATCGTTTGTGGTGCTTTCCCCATAAATCCGATTTGAAATCGGACACTGTGGTGGGATTAACAACAAGACTACCTTGAAAACGATATAAGATACATGTATGTTTGAGGAATTTTAATTATGAGATTTCTGTTCTTTTGAATATGGCACCCTGTACTATCACTGTTTGTTGTTATATCGCTCCCGGTAACGGGATCTCAGCCATAAGAAGTTTTAACAACGTGCAGATATCCATGTGTGTTTCTTTGGATATGCTACTTAACTGGTGGGTGCATGACATGGGAGGCCATCATGACGGTATTAGTGGCAAAGTGGTCGTATTCGTGGCAAAGAGGTCATAGGCTTCACCGGACAAAAAGACAGTTCGTCAAGGGAGGGAGTGAGAGTTTAGGTATGTCGAATGCACCTTTAGTTTGTCAGCAGGCACGGACTGACATTTTGCCTTGGGATGTATACTTTTTGGGTGATTTTGTAGATGGAATGAGAGACGTCTCATTTGAAAGGGGAATGGTGCTTGCTAACGTTAACTACAGTTCAGAGATGGTGAACTCCATTGGACACCTTTCTCTAAATATCTCTGGTTAATGTGGGGCGGCAGGGTAGCCTAGTGGTTAGAGCGTTGGATTAGTAACCGAAAGGTTGCAAGTTCGAATCCCTGAGCTGACAAGGTACAAATCTGTCGTTCTGCCCCTGAACAGGCAGTTAACCCACTGTTCCTAGGCCATCATTGAAAATAAGAATTTGTTCTTAACTGCCTAGTAAAATTAAGGTAAAAAAAAAATGTTAGCTTTATTCAGTCTGGGGGTACGTGTGTGATTTAGCAAAAGTGTTGTGGAATATGCCCTCTGCTTTTGTATTCCTTATTAGTCCAATACATTAATGAATTCAGCAACAACAGGCACAGAATGATATTTTGCCCTGCAGGATATTAAAGTTATCTTTCATTTTCTTCAGATTGTGTGGTTAACTTACTAACATTATTCAGGGCGATGGTGGAGGCATTTTGCTGTGAGTTGAATTTTCCTTGTGCTTTTGCTAATCTTTAGCGATCCTTAACCAAACATTAATTCGGCAACGTTAAATCAATGATTTCTGAAACATCAGGCACAGACTGATATTTTCTTTAGCCTTGTAGTCTAGTACATGTTCTTTCTTGAGAAAGTGTGGTTGGCATGAGTTGCATGGTAACGTGTAGCTTGATAGCTCTTTTGGTGTGTGCATGCAATTTGGTGGCTGGGAGTAGAGTCATTTTCATATTTCAGGTTGGCTGGAAGTAGCTTTATTGGGAATGGACAGGTGTAAATCCTGCAATTTCTATTTCGTAAATATTAAAGCTTTCATTTACTCAAGCAAAAAAAAAATGTGGCGAACTACAGTTTTTCTTGTGGTGTAGACTACTACTACTACTATTACTATCACTGCTACTACTAAAATTACTATCACTACTACTATTACTATCACTACTACTACTACTACTACTACTATTACTATCACTACTACTACTACTATTACTATCACTACTACTACTACTACTATTACTATCACTACTACTACTACTATTACTATCACTACTACTACTACTATTACTATCACTATTACTACTACTACTACTATTACTATCACTACAACCACTACTATTACATAGCACTACTACTACTACTACTACTACTATTACTATCACTCCTACTACTACTATTACTATCACTACTACTACTACTATTACTATCACCACTGCTGCTACTATTACTATTACTATCACTACTACTGCTACTATTACTATCACTACTACTACTACTATTACTATCACTACTACTACTACTATTACTATCACTACTACTACTACTATTACTATCACTACTACTGCTACTATTACTATCACTACTACTACTACTATTACTATCACTATCACTACTACAATTACTATCACTACTACTACTACTATTACTATCACTACTACTACTACTATTACTATCACTATCACCACTACTATTACTATTACTATCACTACTACTACTACTATTACTATCACTATCACTACTACTATTACTATTACTATCACTACTACTGCTACTATTACTATTACTACTACTGCTACTATTACTATCACTACTACTATTACAATTACTATCACTACTACAACTACTATTACTATCACTATCACTACTACTATTACTATTACTATCACTATCACTACTGCTACTATTACTATTACTATCACTGCTGCTATTGCTATCTGCTGCTGCTGCTATTACTATCACTGCTGCTGCTGCTATCGCTACTGCTGCTGCTATTACTGTCACTGCTGCTACTGCTGCTTACTAACACTGCTGCTGCTAAAATTGCTGTCACTGCTGCTGCTGCTATTGCTGTCACTGTCGCTGCTGCTGTTGCTGTTGCTGTCACTGCTGCTGCTGCTGTTGCTGTTGCTATCACTGCTGCTATTACTATTGCTATCACTACTGCTGCTATTGCTATCTGCTGCTGCTGCTGTTGCTATCACTACTGCTGCTGCTGCTATTGCTATCGCTGCTGCTGCTGCTGTTACTATCACTACTACTGCTACTATTGCTGTCACTGCTGCTGCTGCTATTACTATCACTGTACTACTACAATTACTATCACTGCTGCTGCTACTATTGCTGTCACTGCTGCTGCTGCTATTACTGTCACTATCACCACTGCTATTGCTATTGCTATCACTGCTGCTGCTGCTATTGCTATCACTATCACTGCTGCTATTGCTATTACTATCACTACTACTGCTGCTATTGCTATTGCTGCTACTGCTGCTGTTGCTGTCACTGCTGCTATTACAATTGCTATCACTGCTACTGCTGCTATTACTATCACTATCGCTGCTGCTGTTGCTGTTGCTATCACTATCACTACTGCTGCTATTGCTATTGCTATCGCTGCTGCTGTTACTATCACTGCTGCTGCTGCTGTTACTATCGCTGCTGCTGCTACTATCGGCTGCTGCTGCTGCTATTACTGTCACTGCTACTACTACTATTGCTAACACTGCTGCTGCTAAAATTGCTGTCGCTGCTGCTGCTGCTATTACTGTCACTATCGCTGCTGCTGTTGCTGTTGCTGTCGCTGCTACTGCTGCTATTGCTGTTGCTGTCACTGCTGCTATTGCTATTGCTATCACTGCTGCTGTTGCTATTACTATTGCTGTCACTGCTGCTGCTGCTATTACTGTCACTGTCACTGCTGCTATTACTATCACTGCTGCTATTGCTATCACTGCTGCTGCTGCTGCTGCTGCTGCTGCTGTTGTTGCTGTCACTGCCGCTGCTATTGCTGTCACTACTGCTGCTGTCACTGCTGCTGCTGCTATTGCTATCGCTGCTACTGCTGCTATTGCTGTCACTGCTGCTGCTGCTGTCACTATCGCTGCTGCTGTTGCTGTTGCTATCTACTGCTGCTACTATTACTATCACTACTACTGCTACTATTACTATCACTGCTACTGCTGCTGTTGCTGTCACTACTACTACTACTATTACTATCACTACTACTATTACTATCACTACTACTACTACTATTACTATCACTACTACTATCACTATCACTACTACTACTACTATTACTATCACTATCACCACTACTATTACTATCTCTACTACTACTACTATTACTATTACTACTACTGCTACTATTACTATCACTACTATTACTATCACTACTACTACTATTATTATTATCACTACTACAACTACTATTACTATCACTATCACTACTACTATTACTATTACTATCATTTTCACTACTGCTACTATTACTATCACTACTACTATTACTATCACTACTACTACTACTAATACTATCACTACTACTACTACTATCGCTACTACTACTACTATTACTATCACTACTACTACTACTATTACTAACACTACTACTACTACTATTACTATCACTACTACTACTACTATTACTATTACTATCACTACTACTGCTACTATTAATATTACTATCACTACTACTACTACTATTACTATCACTATCACTACTACTATTACTATTACTATTACTATTACTGCTACTATTACTATTACTATCACTACTACTACTACTACTATTACTATCACTACTACTTCTACTATTACTATCACTACTACTACTACTATTACTATCACTACTACTACTACTATTACTATCACTACTACTACTACTATTACTATCACTACTACTACTACTACTATTACTATTACTACTACTACTACTATTACTATCACTACTACTACTGCTACTACTACTATCACTACTAAAATGACATTCTTGAACATGGGGTGAGACATTCTTACTAATTTGTAAACAAAGCAATTGTGTTATTTAGGATTTTTAGAGGGAGAGAAACCAAATACCTATTTTTTTGGATTCACTGAAGATATTTTTTGGAACTGTCAGGCTTCGACCTCTCGTATCACAAGCACACAAGATATGGGAAAATATGTAGAATTACACTAGATGAGTATTAAAACTAAGTCTTTCATGTATAGTGCATATTGTGTTACAACCTGAATTTAAAATGGATTAAATTGGGATGTTGTGTCACTGGCCTACATACAATGCCCCATAATGTCAAAGTGGAATTATGTTTCTAGAAATGTTTACAAATGAATTAAAAGTGAAAAACTGAAATGTCTTGAGACAATAAGTATTCAACCCCTTTGTTACAGCAACCCAAAATAAGTTCAGGAGTAAAAACCGCTCATGATTTCACCATGAGGCCAATGGTGACTTTAAAACAGTTACAGAGTTTAATGGCTATGCTGGGAGAAAACTGAGGATGGATCAACAACATTGGAGTTGCTCCACAATACAAACCTAAATTCCAAAACATGCATATAGAGTTGCATATAAATTATTAATCTTGCCATGCAATAACCTAAGACACAAGGCCAAATATACACTGGAGTTGCTTACCAAGATGACAGTGAATGTTCCTGAGTGGTCTAGTTACAGTTTTGACTTAAATCGGCTTGAAAATCTATGTTTAGCAATGATCAACAACCAACTTCACAGAGCTTGAAGAATAAAATAAAAAAATCCAAATAATGTACAATCCAGGTGTGAAAAGCTTTTAGAGACTTACCCAGAAAGACTCTGAGCTGTAATTGCTGCCAAATGTTTAGTTTATTAGGATCCCCATTAGCTACTGCAGATGCATCAGCTACTCTTCCTGAGGTCCAAATAAAACATACAAATACATGACAAAGTACAGAACTGGTAATAGAAAATAACATAAGATATTTCATAAGACTTACACTGGGGCAAAAAAGTATTTAGTCAGCCACCAATTGTGCAAGTTCTCCCACTTAAAAAGATGAGAGAGGCCTGTAATTTTCATTATAGGTACACTTCAACTATGACAGACAAAATGAGAAGAAAAAAATCCAGAAAATCACATTGTAGGATTTTTATTTATTTATTTGCAAATTATGGTGGAAAATAAGTATTTGGTCAATAACAATAACAACAAATAAGAACAATAAAATACAATACTTTGTTGGCAATGACAGAGGTCAAACATTTTCTGTAAGTCTTCACAAGGTGTTCACACACTGTTGCTGGTATTTTGGCCCATTCCTCCATGCAGATCTACTCTAGAGCAGTGATGTTCTGGGGCTGTTGCTGGGCAACACGGACTTTCAACACTCCTTCCAAAGATTTTCTATGGCTAGGCCACTCCAAGACCTTGAAATGCTTCTTACGAAGCCACTCCTTCGTTACCCGGGCGGTGTGTTTGGGATCATTGTCATGCTGAAAGACCCAGCCACGTTTCATCTTCAATGCCCTTGCTGAGGAATCAAAATCTCACGATACATGGCCCCATTAAATCTTTCCTTTACACGGATCAGTCGTCCTGGTCCCTTTGCAGAAAAACAGCCCCAAAGCATGATGTTTCCACCCCCATGCTTCACAGTAGGTATGGTGTTCTTTGGATGCAACTCAGCATTCTTTGTCCTCCAAACACGACGAGTTGAGTTTTTACCAAAAAGTAATATTTTGGTTTCATCTGACCATATGACATTCTCTCAATCTTCTTCTGGATCATCCAAATGCTCTCTAGCAAACTTCAGACGGGCCTGGACATGTACTGGCTGAAGCAGGGAGACACGTCTGGCACTGCAGGATTTGAGTCCCTGGCGGCGTAGTGTGTTACTGATGGTCGGCGTTTGTTACTTTGGTCCCAGCTCTCTGCAGGTCATTCACTAGGTCCCCCCGTGTGGTTCTGGGATTTTTGCTCACCGTTCTTGTGATCATTTTGACCCCACGGGGTGAGATCTTGAATCTTCAATTTTGTTTGTGGTGTCCTTTGACAGCTCTTTTGTTTTGGCCATAGTGGAGTTTGGAGTGTGACTGTTTGCGGTTGTGGACAGGTGTCTTTTATACTGATAACAAGTTCAAACAGGTGCCATTAATACAGGTAACGAGTGGAGGACAGAGGAGCCTCTTAAAGAAGCAGTTACAGGTCTGTGAGAGCCAGAAATCTTGCTTGTTTGTCGGTGACCAAATACTTATTTTCCACCATAATTTGCAAATAAATTCATTAAAAATCCTACAATGTGATTTTCTGGATTTTTTTCCCTCATTTTGTCTGTCATAGTTGAGGTGTACCTATGATGAAAATTACAGGCCTCTCATCTTTTTAAGTTGGAGAACTTGCACAATTGGTGGCTGACTAAATACTTTTTTGCCCCACTGTATATACTGTAGAGGAAGGGACCAAGAGACAACAAAAATACTATTTACACACTATTCATATATATATATATTATATATAGTACGGTTCATTTAGATCTTTAGAAAGCAGAGAGGCGCTGTGATGCAAGATGTTTTTTAAAGCTAAACTTGCTTTTTGCCTGGGTAACATCTGGCGGCAGAGCATTCCAGGATGACATGGCTCTATACATAACTGAGCAACACATGTTTTTGGTTTGGGTAACGTCTAAGACAATTGTGTAGTCTAGAGCGATTTTCTAGGTTAGCTAGCCAGCTATTGTCGTTCTTTTAACGTAACGTAACGTAATCAACACTGCTAGCTAGCCAGCTAGCCAGCTAGCCCCCGAATAGCAGCACTGTAGAAACTATTACACTCGACGGACGACTTGATTAGTGTAGTGTCAACAACGCAGCCACTGCCAGCTAGCCTACAAAGTCAACAATGCAGCCACTGCCAGCTAGCCTACTCCAGCAGTACTGTATCATTTCAATCATTTTAGTCAATAAGATTCTTGCTACGTAAGCTTAACTTTCTGAACATTCGAGACGTGTAGTCCACTTGTCATTCCAATCTCCTTTGCATTAGCGTAGCCTCTTCACCGCATGGCCGCTCCACACCGCATGGCCGCGGCCACCCTAATCTGGTGGTCCCAGCGCGCACGACCCACGTGGAGTTCCAGGTCTCCGGTAGCCTCTGGAACTGCCGATCTGCGGCCAACAAGGCAGACTTCATCTCAGCCTATGCCTCCCTCCAGTCCCTCGACTTCTTGGCACTGACGGAAACATGGATCACCACAGATAACACTGCTACTCCTACTGCTCTCTCTTCGTCCGCCCACGTGTTCTCGCACACCCCGAGAGCTCCTGGTCAGCGGGGTGGTGGCACCGGGATCCTCATCTCTCCCAAGTGGTCATTCTCTCTTTCTCCCCTTACCCATCTGTCTATCGCCTCCTTTGAATTCCATGCTGTCACAGTTACCAGCCCTTTCAAGCTTAACATCCTTATCATTTATCGCCCTCCAGGTTCCCTCGGAGAGTTCATCAATGAGCTTGATGCCTTGATAAGCTCCTTTCCTGAGGACGGCTCACCTCTCACAGTCCTGGGCGACTTTAACCTCCCCACGTCTACCTTTGACTCATTCCTCTCTGCCTCCTTCTTTCCACTCCTCTCCTCTTTTGACCTCACCCTCTCACCTCCCCCCCCTACTCACAAGGCAGGCAATACGCTCGACCTCATCTTTACTAGATGCTATTCTTCCACTAACCTCATTGCACCTCCCCTCCAAGTCTCCGACCACTACCTTGTATCCTTTTCCCTCTCGCTCTCATCCAACACTTCCCACACTGCCCCTACTCGGACCTTCTCCTCCCTCCTGAATCCTCCTCCCCCTCCCCCCCCTCCTCCCTCTCTGCAGATGACTTTGTCAACCATTTTGAAATGAAGGTCGACGACATCCGATCCTCGTTTGCTAAGTCAAACGACACCGCTGGTTCTGCTCACACTGCCCTACCCTGTGCTCTGACCTCTTTCTCCCCTCTCTCTCCAGATGAAATCTCGCTTCTTGTGACGGCCGGCCGCCCAACAACCTGCCCGCTTGACCCTATCCCCTCCTCTCTTCTCCAGACCATTTCCGGAGACCTTCTCCCTTACCTCACCTCGCTCATCAACTCATCCCTGACCGCTGGCTACGTCCCTTCCGTCTTCAAGAGAGCGAGAGTTGCACCCCTTCTGAAAAAACCTACACTCGATCCCTCCGATGTCAACAACTACAGACCAGTATCCCTTCTTTCTTTTCTCTCCAAAACTCTTGAACGTGCCGTCCTTGGCCAGCTCTCCCGCTATCTCTCTCAGAATGACCTTCTTGATCCAAATCAGTCAGGTTTCAAGACTAGTCATTCAACTGAGACTGCTCTTCTCTGTATCACGGAGGCGCTCCGCACTGCTAAAGCTAACTCTCTCTCCTCTGCTCTCATTCTTCTAGACCTATCGGCTGCCTTCGATACTGTGAACCATCAGATCCTCCTCTCCACCCTCTCCGAGTTGGGCATCTCCGGCGCGGCCCACGCTTGGATTGCGTCCTACCTGACAGGTCGCTCCTACCAGGTGGCGTGGCGAGAATCTGTCTCCTCACCACGCGCTCTCACCACTGGTGTCCCCCAGGGCTCTGTTCTAGGCCCTCTCCTATTCTCGCTATACACCAAGTCACTTGGCTCTGTCATAACCTCACATGGTCTCTCCTATCATTGCTATGCAGACGACACACAATTAATCTTCTCCTTTCCCCTTCTGATGACCAGGTGGCGAATCGCATCTCTGCATGTCTGGCAGACATATCAGTGTGGATGACGGATCACCACCTCAAGCTGAACCTCGACAAGACGGAGCTGCTCCTCCTCCCGGGGAAGGACTGCCCGTTCCATGATCTCGCCATCACGGTTGACAACTCCATTGTGTCCTCCTCCCAGAGCGCTAAGAACCTTGGCGTGATCCTGGACAACACCCTGTCGTTCTCAACTAACATCAAGGCGGTGGCCCGTTCCTGTAGGTTCATGCTCTACAACATCCGCAGAGTACGACCCTGCCTCACACAGGAAGCGGCACAGGTCCTAATCCAGGCACTTGTCATCTCCCGTCTGGATTACTGCAACTCGCTGTTGGCTGGGCTCCCTGCCTGTGCCATTAAACCCCTACAACTCATCCAGAACGCCGCAGCCCGTCTGGTGTTCAACCTTCCCAAGTTCTCTCACGTCACCCCGCTCCTCCGCTCTCTCCACTGGCTTCCAGTTGAAGCTCGCATCCGCTACAAGACCATGGTGCTTGCCTACGGAGCTGTGAGGGGAACGGCACCCCAGTACCTCCAGGCTCTGATCAGGCCCTACACCCAAACAAGGGCACTGCGTTCATCCACCTCTGGCCTGCTCGCCTCCCTACCACTGAGGAAGTACAGTTCCCGCTCAGCCCAGTCAAAACTGTTCGCTGCTCTGGCCCCCCAATGGTGGAACAAACTCCCTCACGACGCCAGGACAGCGGAGTCAATCACCACCTTCCGGAGACACCTGAAACCCCACCTCTTTAAGGAATACCTAGGATAGGATAAAGTAATCCTTCTCACCCCCCCTTAAATGATTTAGATGCACTATTGTAAAGTGGCTGTTCCACTGGATGTCAGAAGGTGAATTCACCAATTTGTAAGTCGCTCTGGATAAGAGCGTCTGCTAAATGACTTAAATGTAATGTAAATGTAAATGTGTAGAAACCCATAGTGGCGTGTCTGGTGGGGTATGTAGGTCTGTTTGAAGAGTATGCAAATAGATTATCCAAGTGGTTAGGCATTTAACACACAAATGTTTCTTAAAAAGACCAGAAGAGAAGTAGTCAATTTCTCCTCAACCATGAAAGAATATCATGCATGTTGTTGTTAGTTCTGTGTGTGCAGTTAAGGGCAAGACGTTCTGCTTCAAGCCAGCTGCAACTTTGCTAGGTCCATCTTTGCTGCACCTGACCATATTGCCTGACAAGATCAGAGCTTGAACAATTAGTACAGTTGATGTGTAAATAACACAAAACATCTTTTTATAAATCAGACATACCTGTCCCCATCTTCACAACAACCTTTTCAATATGACTTGACCATGATGTTACTCCTAGGAGTTCAGCTTTTTCAACTTGTTCAGGGGTCACACCCTTTATGCACAACTCCAGATGAGGTTTAGGTCTAAGAGAATGCTTTGAAACAAATACTATGCTTTTTAGATGTATTTCAGACCAGTTTATTGTTGAATGCAGTTCCCCGTATGTATGCTGAAAGCCAGTAGTTAAGTATTTCTCAGAAAAATAGCATTGTATTTATTCAAACCATTCTCTCCATCCATTTACTAAGAACAGGCAGCAAACTGATTGGGTGGCTGTTAGAGCCAGCAAAGAGTGCTTTACAATTTTTAGGTAGTAGAATTACTTTAGCTTCCTTCCATGCCTGTGGACACACACATTCCTTTAGGCTTTGGTTAAAGACATTTCAAATAGGGGTGGCAATACAGTCTGCTACCATTCTCAATAGTTTCCCATTTAGGTTGTCTATGCCGGGTGGCTTATCATTATTGATAAATACTGTTTGTCCACCTCTTCCACACAAACTTGACCAAATTCAAAATGTCAAATCTTCTCTTTCATTATTAGATCTTCAAAACACGTATGATGGTTCACTGTTCAATGTTGTCATTTCACTTCTCAGTTTGATCACTTTACCGATAAAAATGTAATTGAAATGATTGGCTATAGGCCTCCCGAGTGGCACAGCGGTCTAAGGCACTGCATCGCAGTGTTGCGGTGTCACTACAGCCTGGGGTTTGAACCCAGCGACTCCGTGTGGCGGACTGGGCACCTGCAGGCTGACTTCTGCCCTCAGTTGAACGGTGTTCCCTCCGACACATTGGTGCGGCTGGCTTCTGGGTTAAGCGAGCGGGTGTTAAGAAGCGTGGTTTGGCAGGCCATGTTTCGGAGGAAGCATGACTTGACCTTCACCTCTCTCTCGAGCCTGTTGGGGAGTTGCAGCGATGAGACAAGATCATAATTTGATCGCAATTTGATATCACGAAATTGGGGAGGAAAAGGGGGTAAAATAATAATTTAAAAAAGTGATTGGCTATAGAAAAGGTTTTGTTATAAATGACACTTCAATGACACTGAATGGAGATTAATTAGGTACTCTGCCCATAATATCATTTAACCTTTCTAGCGCAGGTGTTCTGCTAGCGGACCCCCTCGACAACATTCCACTGAAAAGGCAGCGTGCGAAATTCTAAAATATTTTTTAGAAATATGTAACTTTCACACATTAACAAGTCCAATACAGCATATTAAAGATAAAACTTCATGTTAATCTACCCATCGTGCCCAATTTCAAAAAGGCTTTACAGCAAAAGCACAACATATGATTATGTTAGTCACAAAAAGTCACAAAAACACAGCCATTTTTTCCAGCCAAAGATAGGAGTCACAAAAAACAGAAATGTACATAATATTAATCACTAAACTGTGATGATGACACTCATAGGACATCATGTTACATGTATGTTTTGTTCGATAATGTGCATATTTATATCCAAATTCTCAGTATACATTTGCGCGCTACGTGCAGTAATGTTTTGAAATCAAATCCCAGAAATACTCATAATACTCATAATAAACATTGTGTGTTATTCACAGAATTAAAGATAGACTTCTCCTAAATGCAACCGCTGTGTCAGAATTTGAAAAAACTTTACGGAAAAAGCATAATCTGAGTAGGGCGCTCAGAGCCCAATCCAGCCATGTTGGAGTCAACAGAAGTTAGAAATAACATTATAAATATTCACTCACCTTTGATGATCTTCATCAGAATGCACTCCCAGGAATCCCAGTTCGACAATAAATGACTGATTTGTTCCATAAAGTCCATCATGTATGTCCAAATAGCCACTTGTTGTTAGCATGTTCAGCCCAGTAATCCATCTTCATGAGGCGCGAGCACTACGTCTAGACAAAAACTCGAAAAGTTCCATTACAGGTCGTAGAAACATGTCAAACGATGTATGGAATCAATCTTTAGGATGTTTTTAACATAAAACTTCAATAATGTTCCAACCGGAGAATTCCATTGTCTGTAGAAAAGTAATGGAACGAGAGCTAACTCTATCGGGACTGCGCGTCACCAGCCTGAGACACTCTGCCAGACCCATGACTCATTCAGCTCCCATTCCCCCCTCCTTTATAGCAGAAGCCTGAAACAAGTTTCTAAAGACGGTTGACATCTAGTGGATGCCTTAAGAAATGCAACTTGACCCCATAGACACTGTGTAGCCCAAGCTTTGAAAAACTACAAACCTCAGATTTCCCACTTCCTGCTTGGATTTTTCTCAGGTTCTCGCCTGCCATATGAGTTCTGTTATACTCACAGACATCATTCAAACTGTTTTAGAAACTTCAGAGCGTTTTCTATACAATACTAATAATATGCATATATTAGCTTCTGGGACAGAGTAGGAGGCAGTTTACTCTGGGCACGCATTTCATCCAAAAGTGAAAATGCTGCCCCCTATCCCAAACAGGTTTTAAGATGCTCCAAAGGCACAACTTTTTTCAATTGAGCAGCCTGCCACCTTTTTTGCATAAATTCTTTGAACCATTCAACTTTTCAATTAATCGTTGAATCGTGGGCTCTAACAGTTCTCACAATTAGTTTCTTAATAGGTGCATGTTTATCAACTGGAAATAATATTTTTTACAAATATTCCAAGTGCTGCATCTAGATTCTCCTCATACGTATGAGTCCCGAGAAAACATTTTGTATGATGTCTTATAAAATACTTTAGGCCCTGCCTTTGATACTTCAGCTTTCCTTGTTATTGCCACAATGTTATGGTCCCTACAGCCAATGGGAACTGATATTGCTTTGGAGCAGCATTGGTGAAGATATAATCAATACAAGTGGATGTCACAGATCCAACACTACCGGTATACACTCTAGTGGGTTGAGTGATAACCTGGGTCATAATACAGGCATTAGTCAAGGAAAGAAGCTTCCTCTTGAGAGGACAGCTAGACGATAACCAGTCAATGTTCAGGTCACCAAGAAAATACATTTCTCTGTTAGCATTAGAGACCATCAGACACATTCTCCAGACACTGACAGTTTGCACTTGGTCTATTGCAGCACCCTAAAAGAAGAGGCTTCAGATGAGACACAAACCTGCAACCACAGCACATCTACTTAATTCTTCATGATATCCTCTCTGAGCTTTACAGGAATATGGCTCTGAATATGTACAGCAACCCCATAGACATTCCTGTCTTTTCTATAGAGGTTATTTCCTAGTATTCTTATTGCTGTATCAAAAGGTGTTGTCTGATCAAGTCTCAGAAATGACGAATATATTAACATTATCAAAGTTTAGCAAATTACTAATCTCATGAACTTTGTATCTGAGGCTACCTATATTAATATGAGCTAACTTTAAACCATAACTCATAATGATAATAGGTTGTACTATTGTTTCTTGTTTTTATTGTTTATTTCACTTTTGTATATTATCAACCTCACTTGCTTTGGCAATGTTAACACATGTTTCTCATGCCAATAAAGCCCCTTGAATTGAATTGTAATAACAAAGAAGGAATAACTGGATTTTTGAGCACATCATGTTCATCAGATGCCTTACCTGGTTTAGCTCGCCAGCAGCAGGGTGTTCTATTATTCGTGCCACTTCTGCATAGCTGTCTTGCTGGACTGTGGTTCTCTTCTGATTGGGGTGTTGTCCTGTTAGCGTGGGTTTTAGTGGGGGGGGGCACCCTGTTTGTTTAAGTATGCTTAAGTTTAAGTATGCTAGGGCGTACATCAGCTGGGGTGAACATCACGGTTGTTTCGCTAGGTAAACATTGTATAACAGAGCACAGCCTCTGGACAGCTCAGCATTGTTGCTCTGAATAAATGTGGAAGGGTACATCGCCACATGGTGGACATAGTGATTTTGGTGTTAGGAAATTTCACTGCAGCTCTGGCTGCCACTTGGTCCATTGCAGGAGCTACATGTCCTTGCATTGCCATCAAATCATCAGTACCTGTGTGAATTACAATGTTTGGCCCCATTTAAGTTGTTGCTTGACAAACTTCTGGGGATCTACCGCTTCGCGGCCGAGCCGTTGTTGCTCCGAGACTTTTCCACTTCACAATAACAGCACTTACAGCTGACCGGGGCAGTTGAAGCAGGGTAGAAATATGACAAACTGACTTGTTGGAAAGGTGCCACGTTGAAAGTCACTGAGCTCTTCAGTAAGGCCATTCTACTGCCAAATTAATATATTTCACCTCACAGTGAAATACTTATAAGCCCTTAACCAACAATGCAGTGAAGAAAAATACCTACAAAAAAATATAAATAGATAAAAGTAACAATAAATTAAAGAACAGCAGTAAAATAACAATAGCAAGGCTATATACAGGGGGTACCGGTATAGAGTCAATGTGCGGCGGCACCGATTATTCGAGGTAATTGAGGTAATATGTACATGTAGGTAGCGTTAAAGTGACTATGCATAGATAATGACAGAGAATAGCAGCAGCGTCGGGGGGGGGGGGGTGCAGAGCAAATAGTCTGGGTAGCCATTTGATTAGATGTTCAGGAGTCTTATGGCTTGGGGGTAGAAACTGTTCAGGAGTCTTATGGCTTGGGGGTAGAAGCTGTTTAGAAGCCTCTTGGACGTAGCCTTGGCAGTCCAATACCACTTGCAGTGCGGTAGCAGAGAGCTCTGGATTTTCCCCTTAGCAGCTTTTGTTTGTGATGCTGTTTAGAATTTCCGAGGTATTTTCTACAGGTAGAAGAGCCAAGCGCCTGCTACTGTTGCCAATGTTTTTTGTTTTTTTTAGCAATGATGCATGTAACTTTTTAAATAATGCACTTTTTTATAATGAAAATATAAAGCTATTAAATGTGTAATTTAGTGTAATTAACACTCTAAACCTAATTTACAATGTCCAGAACAATAATATTATTATAATTACCTTACCAAAATAAGATAAATAACAATACGGGCCCAAAAAATAAATACATCTTCATTGTTCATTGAAGTTGATGTATTTAACCAAAGCCTAAAGGAGTGTGTGTTCCCACAGGCGTGGAAGGAAGCTAAAGTAATTCCGCTACCTAAAACTAGTAAAGCTTTGCTGGCTCTAACAGCCGTCAAATTAGCTTGCTGCTGCCTGTTCTTAAAAAACGGATGGAGAGAATTGTGTTTGAACAAATACAATGCTATTTTTTAAGAACACGTGAACAACTGACATGCATGTAGGGAAGGGCACCCAAATTGTACTGCACTGACTCAGATGACTGGCTGATATAAATTGAAAATAAGATGATTGTTGGAGCTGTATTGTTAGATTTCAGTGCAGCATTTGATGTTCTTGATCATTTGTTATTGGAAAAAAACTCACTTATGGCTTTACCATATTATGACCTCACCATGTTATGACCTGTCATCACATGGTGAGAGTTACTTATCCAATAAAACTCAGTATTATTAAATGGAAGCTTCTCTAACATTAGATATGTACTGTGCAGTATCCCTCAGGGCAGTTGCCTTGGGCTATTACTCTTCTCTATTTTTACAAATGATTTGCCACTTGTCTTACAAGAAGCTAAAATGACTGCACACTCTACACATACAGTGGCTTGCAAAAGTACTCACGCCCCTTGGCATTTTTCCTATTTTGTTGCTTTACAGCCTGGAATTAAAATATATTTTGGGGGGGTTTGTATCATTTGATTTACACAACATGCCTACCACTTTGAAGATGCAAACTATTTTTTATTGTGAAGCAAACAAGAAATAAGACCAAAAAAATTAAAACTTGAGCGTGCATAACTGTCCACCCCAAAGTCAATACTTTGTAGAGTCACCTTTTGCAGCAATTACAGCTGCAAGTCTCTTGGGATATGTCTCTATAAGCTTGGCACATCTAGCCACTGGGATTTTTGCCCATTCTTCAAGGCAAAACTGCTCTAGCTCCTTCAAGTTGGATGGATTACACTGGTGTACAGTATTCTTTAAGTCATACAACAGATTCTCAATTGGATTGAGGTCTGGGCTTTGACTAGGCTAATCCAGACATTTAAATGTCCCCCCTTAAAACACTCAAGTTTTGCTTTAGCAGTATGCTTAAGGTCATTGTCCTGCTGGAAGGTGAACCTCCGTCCCAGTCTCAAATCTCTGGAAGACTGAAACCTGGGGGACATTTGGGGCATCTAGTGACCAAAAACCGGAACAACCCTGGCCAAATCCTGACAGAGAACAACTGCGACCTGGCCAAGATAAAGCAAAGCATTGTGACACAGACAACAACACAGAGTTACACTATACACTACTACTAGTTACATTATCATGCTGAAACATGAGGGGATGGCTGTGGATGAATGGGACGACAATGGGCCTCAGAATCTCATCATGGTTTCCCTGTGCATTCAAATTGCCATCGATAAAATGTAATTGTGTCATTTTGAGTGAGGTTATAGATTATATTCTGTCCAAATGGTTTGTTGTATTATTTATCACAAATTTTTTTTTCCTTGGTACATAAGACATATTTAAATGTGTTACATTGTCAACAGATATCGCTTTCCTACCCCCTCCTCCAGGTTTGGTGTATGGACCAACCAGACCCTCAAGACTTCCATGGGCAAGTCCCTTGATTGGTACCAGGAAGGGTGGGAGAACAACCTGAAGGTAATTCTCTTTTGCACACAACAGCAGCATCCAGGCCGAGTACAGACGGGAGTCGCAGCTGTTGACAGAGGTAAACAATGCAATTGTATATACAATTATAGCATACACTGTAGTCTTTCAAATTTGTGATTGACTTAGTGTTGTCTGTCTATTGCTATTTTTGTATAACGTCACTTTCAGATCACTGAAACCCCACCTGATGTGGTGGAAGTTGTCGAACCAGATCAGAAAGCCATAGAGAACCACATTCAGGACCACCTTCAGGCACAGACTGAGAAGGATGTGGAGGTTTTTGACCAGGTAAAAATGATTGTCCGCTGTTAATTTAAAATCAGTCTTATTGTGTTTTTTACATTCGATAAAAGCAGAGACTCAGAGCTACAAAATTATATATCATACACAACAGTTGAGGAACATTGGGAAAGTAATTTAGCTTTGAAAGTTGATAAACTTGTAAACTCACTTTTGAGAAAATGGTCTTTGAATATTTTGGTACTACTACTGGAGAACCCTTCATTGTCTAGACCCATTCAACATAATTCACACCCTCTTAAGCCTAAGACCCGCCCATCTCTTCAAGGCTTGACCCAAGCGTTCCGTGCTAACAGAAGTCAAGCACCAAGCTAACTTGATAGCTACTTCCAGACACAAATGAGAGAACAGCTCACTGAATATTACTCGCCCTAGCAGAGCTGGTTAGGCTGTCATGTTATCTAGAACGTTGGTGACTTCAACTGTGCTGTCAGATTGTCCGTTCGTGTATTCAAAACGTTTTGATCTCAGAGCGTTCAGAGCGCACACCGGACGCTCTGGCCAATGAGTAGGGCTGATTGAACGTTCTGAACTCACAACGGCAGTCAAGCACCCAAGAATAACTGGCTAATATTGGCTAGCTTGCCAGCTACTTCCAGACACATAATGAGAGAACACCCCACTCTGACCATTTTACTCACCCTAGCAGAGCTGGTTAGGCTGTTTTCATGTTATCCAGAGCATTGGTGACTGTAACTGTGCAGCTTGCAAGAATTTAATTACGCTTTTTTGCCGAGTCTATTGACACCGGTCATGTTCAACAGCTGTTGAGCGTTCTTAAATTCATCAGTTATTCTGCTCTCTGGCACACTCAGACGAGAGTTCTCTGAAATTGGAGTAGATGGCTAGACTGAATTTACAAACACACCCAAAATGGTTACTTGCATAGTGGAGTCTTTTGTTAAGACGTAGCTAGTTAGCTAGGTAAACACTGGACCATAATCCCAACTCATGACGTTACTATACTGCATGAATCTGCAGGTAGCTAACCAACCATGTTCAATGTTAGCTAGCTAACATTAGCCATTTACTTAGCTAGCTATAGCCTACGAGATACGAATAATAAGGCCATGCACGTAACGTTAGCTAGCGAGCCAGCCAGCTAATGTTAGCAATCTAGGTAAACAATGAACCAATCACAACTCATGATGTTACTACCCTGCAGGTAGCTAACCAACCAGGTTCAATGGTAGCTAGCTAACATTAGGCTATAACTAGCCAGCTAAGCAAATGGCTCTTTCAATCAAAATTAGAAACGTGTAATATCTGAAAATGTAGCTAGCTAGACTATCTTACCCTTATACATCATTCATGGGTTGGACGTGTCTCCTGTTGGATGCCATGGTTGCCATTAGTTTAACGATGTAATCCTAGACAGGTGTTTTCTCCATCTCCTTAGCTATCATACTCGAATTCCACTGATTTCAAAACTCTTTCCTCCAGAAAGTGGAGAGCAACACTAAACAATATTTGAAAAAAAGCCATTTTAGACAGGATTACCTAGACATACTGACCAGCTCAATTAGTCATAAGCATGCTATATGGCAGACCAATCCAAACTCATCTCTCAGCATGTCTAGCCCACTCCTTATCTCAGCCAATAATGGCTAGCGGGAAGGTTGCTGACTTTTTCTGTGGCTTAACTAACTTGGCTCATAATTTAACAATTATATTCGTATTTACAGATGGCTTACAAGTTTGTTATTATGGCACGTGAAAGTTCACATGTTCAAGAAGGCATTTCTGCCAAAAAACGCATTTTGATTTTTTTTAAACGGCTCTACTGTTAAATAGTGACCCGTGACATACACCTCGTTTACTGAAATATTTGAGAAAGCAAGAAATTATAGTTATGCTCAGCTTATGAGAATGTACCTCTCCAAATGACTTTAGGACCATCGGCTGTCTGAGCCCCCCAGGAGGTAACCCATCCACCAGAACCAGTGAACTGGTTCTGAGCAGAGGAGGACCAGAGAAGGTGAAAATCTACAGCTGTGAATGGGCTTCCTGGGTGGACGACACAAAAAACAAGCGGCCGCTTGTTAAGACGATAAACTGAGTTCTTACTTATAGTAATAGAGTTCTTGTGTAGTCCACTCTAGGATCCTGTTTTCAGAGGTCGGTCACAATAGGTCTCTCCAAATTTGACAAACCAACGAAATATTGGGAGCTTAGAGCCGCCAGTCTGCAAGAAGCCGCCAGTCAGCCAGGAGCCGCCAGGGCCGCCAGTCAGTCAGGAGCCGCCAGAGCCTCCAGTCAGCCAGGAGCCACCAGTCAGCCAGGAGCTGCCAGACAGCCAGGATCCGCCAGAGCCGCCAGTCAGCCAGGTTCCGCCAGAGCCGCCAGTCAGCCAGGATCCGCTAGAGCCGCCAATCAGCCAGGATCCGCCAGACCCGCCAGTCAGCCAGAATCCGCCAGAGCCACCAGTCAGTCAGGAGCTACCAGAGTCTTCAGCCAGTCCGGAGCTGCCCTTCAGTGCGGAGCTGTCCTTCAGTCCTGAGCTGCCCCTCAGTCCGGAGCTGCCCTTCAGTCCTGAGCTGCCCCTCAGTCCGGAGCTGCCCCTTAGTCCGGAGCTGCCCCTCAGTCCAGTGGGGCCCTTTAGTAGGGTTGCCAGTCCTAGGTTGGTGGCGAGGGTCGCCGTTCCCAGGAGGCCACAAAAGCGGACTAAGACTATGGTGGAGTGGGGTCCACGTCCAGCGCCAGAGCCGCCACCATGGACAGACCCTCCCCTATAGATATAGGTGTGCGGCCGGGAGTCCGCACCTTGGGGGGGGGGGGGTACTGTCACACCCTGATCTTAGTATTCTTTGTTTTCCTTGTTATTTTGGTTAGGTCAGTGTGTGACATGGGTGAAATATGTGGTTTTTGTCTTTTCTAGGGATTTTGTATGTTTATGGGGCTGTTTCCTTTTTAGGTAAATTGTATGTCTATGGCTGCCTAGATTGGTTCTCAATTGGAGGAAACTGTCTATCATTGTCTCTGATTGGGAACCATATTTAGGCAGCCATATTCTGTGGGTACTTTGTGGGTGATTATCTATGTCTATGTTAGTTGCTTGTGTCAGCACAGTTGTCTTATTATAGCTTCACGGTCGTTATTAGTTTATTGTTTTGGTTCAGTTTACTTCATGTTCTTTCCTCAATAAAGAAGAATGTATAATAAACACGCTGAGTTTTGGTCCTCACCTTCTAATCCATACAACGATCGTGACACGGGCAATAACTAATAGTCTGAGTACAATAATCAGAGAGAGGAAAATAACATGGATATAAATAGGAGAGAAAAGGGCTTGAACAGATCATTACAGTTTTAGTCCTGGATCTGTAGGGAGTTATATAAGAACAAGATAGTGGTTTAATAAGGGAATCGCACAATAAAACAAAAATAGGAAGTAAAGAACAAATATGAATATCACAGAAAGCTAAAGGAATAAATACAAAATAAACCCGGAAACAAGAATATCCATAGCATTAGTGTCACGTTCTGATCATAGTTCTTTTGTGTTTTCTTTGTTTTAGTGTTGGTCAGGACGTGACCTGAGTGGGCATTCTATGTTGTATGTCTAGTTTGTCTATTTCTATGTTTGGCCTGATATGGTTCTCAATCAGAGGCAAGTGTTAGTCATTGTCTCTGATTGGGAACCATATTTAGGTAGCCTGTTTTGTGTTGGGTTTTGTGGGTGGTTGTCTTCTGTCTTTGTGTCTATGCACCAGATAGGACTGTTTCGGTTTTTAACATTTGTTGTTTTGGTATTTTGTAGTGTTTATGGTCTTTATTAACTTCTTCGATATAGGGGGCGCTCTTTTAATTTTTGGATAAAAAAACGTTCCAGTTTCAAACAAGATATTTTGTCACGAAAAGATGCTCGACTATGCATATAATTGACAGCTTTGGAAAGAAAACACTCTGACGTTTCCAAAACTGCAGAGATATTATCTGTGAGTGCCACAAAACTGATGCTACAGGCGAAACCAAAATGAAATTTCAAACAGGAAATGGCCCAGATTTTGAAGGCGCTGTGTTCCAATGTCTCCTTATATGGCTGTGAATGCGCCAGGAATGAGCCTACACTTTCTGTCGTTTCCCCAAGGTGTCTGCAGCATTGTGACGTATTTGTAGGCATATCATTGGAAGATTGACCATAAGAGACTACATTTACCAGGTGCCCGCTTGGTGTCCTCCGTCGAAATTATTGCATAATCTCCAGCTGCGTGCATTTTACCATTTGCTTCAGAGGAGAAAGCCAACTGCCATGAATGACTTATCATCGAATAGAAAAACACCTTGAGGATTGATTCTAAACAACGTTTGCCATGTTTCTGTCGATATTATGGAGTTTCAGGGTTTTTTCTTAGCCAAACGTGATGAACAAAACGGAGCGATTTCTCCTACACAAATAATCTTTCTGGAAAAACTGAACATTTGCTATCTAACTGAGAGTCTCCTCATTGAAAACATCCGAAGTTCTTCAAAGGTAAATTATTTTATTTGAATGCTTTTCTTGTTTTTGTGAAAATGTTGCCTGCTGAATGCTAGGCTAATGCTATGCTAGCTATCAATACTCTTACACAAATGCTTGTGTAGCTATGGTTGAAAAGCATATTTTGAAAATCTGAGATAACAGTGTTGTTAACAAAAGGCTAAGCTTGTGAGTGAATATATTTCTTTCATTTCATTTGCGATTTTCATGAATAGTTAACATTGCGTTATGGTAATGAGCTTGAGGCTATGATTACGCTCCCGGATACGGGATTGCTCGACGCAAGAAGTTAAACATGTTGAACTCTAACCACGCTGCATTTTGGTCCTCCTCTCCTTCAACGGAAGAAAACCATTACAGTTAGAATAGATAAGGAAAATTACACGAAAGAGCAGCAATTATTAAAAAAAAAATACAGTCTATAGACTAATATTAAAGAAAATATTAGTACTTGTACTTACAGAAAAATGAATACAACAGACTGACGGTAGAAAGACAAACGATGCAGGCCGCAATAATGAGTAAAACGGCAGTAGACTTTCGGAGCGTTAGTTTTTTTTTGCAAAGGGGATGTCTAACAGAAATGGATAAAACGCACCAGGAATATGGGTACTAAATGGCCAAAAGAGGTAACATTTGATGTCTCAGTGTGTGAGGAAATGGAAACTCTAATAAAAAACATAAAGCAAAGGACACCGGAAAGAAAAGGAAAAATAAAAGAGCGAGAGAAAGGTGATGAAAATGTTGAGGTGATGAAAATGTTCAAAGTAGAAGGAGAGGGATTGTTAAAAAGTACAAATACAGCAAGAAGAATGTTAGAGAAAGTCAATGAAAAGTCAGACATGAAGAAGGTGGAATGGTTTACAGAACCTCCACCATACACCAATGGACAATTCCCGCTGGTGTCTGGAACAGTGGAAATAAATGGGGAAGTGGGATTAGAGGACGAGGTGGTTGTTTCCTCTACACTTCCTTTAGAGGGAAGAAAGGACAGTGGAGATTGAGCAAGGTGCAGGAAGGAACCCAGAAAAATTGAATTGTTATGAAGGGTTAAGTAAGGCCTCAGCTAAAATAAATGTTAAAAAGGACAGAGACGAAGATTCACTGGATGAAGACATAGTAACTGAAATAGAAGCAAGAAACAGGAGAGTGGATGGAGAAATAAGAGAAATAGAAAAATGCTTAAGTGAACAGAGGGAGAGAGTAAATGTAAAGAAACAGAGAGAACAGGCATGTAGGATACAAGAGGGGAAAAGTGAAGAAGATATAGCCAGTTTTAGGAACATGGGCTATGATGATGAAAGAGAGAAGAGAAGTAGTAAGAGGAAGATGAAAGAACCTGAAAAATGTGGTACACAATACCCGATTTTGATTAAAGGGACCCAAGGGCAACACGTTCCATGGGGATCACAGGACCTGGAAGGGTTGGTTACCCGTCTACCTGAACTCCATGACGGAGCTGGAAAATGGATCAGAACATTTGAAGAGCAAACCATGAGGAAACTACTGGCTGTGGGGGATCTGAGGGCACTGCTGACGGGAGTAGCAGGAGCGGCAAAAATGGAGGATGTACTGGATGCCAGTGGCCTGAGAACGGCAATAGGGGATCCAATGAGGGATGGAATGGACTTTGATACATACCGTCCAGGAGTCTGGAGAGCCCTAAGAGATGAGTACCCTGCACGGACGGACACAAAGTCACTAAAAGGAGAGCTACTGGGGGTGACAGAGAATCCAGCTGCGTATCTACATGGACAGCTGAAACGATGGAGGCAGGAAACAGAACAGGATACAGAGTGATGACAACTGTTCCCAAAACTCAGTGATAGAAGCCATGCCCCAGCCAGTGAGAAGCAGGCTGGAGGATGTAGTGGGACTGACTTCAAAACCACACACACAATTCTGTGACCATGTGATCCATGCAGTGGAAACATACAGAAAGGATGAACAGAAACTCACAGAACAAGAAAAAAACATTCAGAGAATAATAGCTCACCTTCAGCTGGAAGAATTGACCTACAAATAAAAAAAAGAAAATCCAGTCTCCAGTGACAACACCTGTGCCGGAAGTAGGGACTATAGCTGCAGTCTCCCCGGGAGGGCCGCAATTGCCTCCCGTCCAGCAGGCCCAAGTGCAACCCACACCACCAGTAGTAAATGTGTATGCACAACAACCCCAACAATTTAATAATGGCAATGGGCAACAATAGACATCCACAGAACAATCAGAGAAAAGGATTTAGCAGGCCAGAGGGGCCGCACGGGACCTGTTGGGGATGTTACCAGCTAGGACACTTCAAAATAAAATGCCCTACAAATTCATGAAAGATACAAGGAAACCACAAAAAATGGGTATCAAAATAAATGGAACCAAGAAGGAGGCTGGCAAAATAATCAGAGACAACTACAGGGCCCTGTGTGTCCATGGGCGGGGCCAAATCAGGGTTACTAGGGGTGCCCAGTGAATCCTACAGGGGAGGGTCAGTTTCCAATTATAACCACGAGAGCTGATCAAGAACCTATGCTGCAGGTTCAAATAGAGAACAGAGGCACACCTATGATGATAGATACTGGAGCCACTTACATATGTATAAATCCAAATTATGCCTCTCATCTCTGGCAAATATGCTAAAACTATAGGATTCTCGAGACAAACGCAGCTAATTCCAATAACAGCTCTTGTACATCTGACGGCTGAAGGTAGCTCAGCAACACTCCCTATACTAGTGTCAGAACAAACTCCAATAAATTGACTGGGTAGGGATGCTCTATGCAAAATGGGAATACAAATTAAGTGCTCACCTGAAGGGGTAATTATTGATAGAACAGGAGTAAATCTACAAATGGTAACGACAGGAAAGACAGCAAATGTGTATTGGTTAAGGGACATTAAGTCAGAGGTAAATAAAACCATAGAGAAATGTGGAAGGTTTATTCAGGCCCAAATACCTGAAGCTAGTAGAGCAACTTCTGAGTATGAATGCACAACGCAGTATGATCCCTTTCCAAGACCATTAATTAGAACAGCTTTTGATCATGAACTCAAATGGAAAATCAGTATCAATTATGTCTCATAATTATAGGGAAACAGGGAGCAACAGTAGATGTAATGGCTTTGTAGGGGAATGGTATAATGTTGGTAAACAAAGGGCTCAAAGGAATTGGGACCCATGGTGAAGAAAGCCAAGAATTGTAAATGGAATAAAACAGACAATCCATTGATTTTCCACTCTAAAGATAAAGCTTTTATCAAAACACTGACCACAACAGTAATGAATGGGGATCCAATGGTAGTAGAGGTTACAGCTAATCAACAAATACAATTAGGAGATAATATTGAATCAATAAGTGAACAGAGACAGGAAATGGGAAAAATGTACCTGAAGGGGAACGGTCGCAACATGACACAGACGTAGGATTGGTTAAATCAGCAAATCCTGTATGCATCAAAGTAAACCCGGATGCTAAACCCCCTCAGAAAGCTCAATATTATATGAAGCTTGAAGCTGAGGAAGGCGTAAAAGCATGACAATTGAGGGACTAATCAAAGCAGGGGTTTTAATAGAGACACAAAGTAGCTGTAATACACCTTTATTACAGGTGCTTAAAGCAGATGGTAAACAAATGGAGACTGGTACATGACTTAAGGGCAATTAATGACATCTGGGGGGACATTGGTCAGCAATGTGTGAGGGTTAGGAACTTCTGCATCCCAGTCCAGTGCTAAGTACTTGACAGTGATTGATCGATGTGGAACATTTTTTTAGTGTGCCCATGGCGGAAGAGTGCAGACATTTGTTTGCGTTTACATACAGAAAACAGAAATGTACTTATACTCAGATTCTACAGGGATTTAAGTACTCTCCTCATTTATTCAATCGAGTGCTGAGATTTGGTGCAACGTTGATTCAATACATGGGTGACTTAATAATCTGTTCTCCCTTTCTAGAACAGTGTTACACAAACTCCATGAATGTGCTGCAGAGATTGCCAGAGGGATGACATAATGTCTCAAAGACAAAACGTCAATACTGCCAGCCTCTCGTCAGGTACCTAGGAAGAACCATAGCTCATAGAACCAAGGCAATAGCACCAGGACAGCTGGAAGGAATCAGTAAAGCACCATTGCCACAAACAGTAGCTCAAATGATGATGATGACCTTTTTAGGGATGACTGGATTTAGCTCAGACTGGATAGAAGAATATGTAGTTAAAACAGCCCCTTTATGAGGGATAATGAAAGAAGCAGGACAACTTGATCTCAGGGCTAAACTAGACTGGAACAATGATGCTCTGGGTGCATTTGAAACATTAAAAAAGAAATGCAGACAGCACCAGCCTTAGCGGCCCCAGATTACACAACAACCATTTTTGTTTTATTTAACAAACAGGTGCGATGGTTATGCAGCAGCAGTACTTATGCAGAATACATGTAGTGGAAGGTGGAAGCAACCCATTGCTTACTACAGTACTAAACTGGACCATGTTGCCCAGGGATATCCTCCTTGTTATCAGGGAGTGGCAGCATTGCAGTACGCGTATGATAAAGCATCAACCATAACTATGGGATATCAAGTAACACTCCTCACTCACACCATAAAACAGTAGAGTTTATAATACACATTTTCCCTGTTCTCACCAATGCAAGACCTTTTCAAAACAGGACCCTACTAAATTATCCAGATGTTTATTTTAAACGATGTAATACAGTAAATCCAGCTGAAAGAATTCCATTGGAATTCAAAGGAACAGCACATGATTGTTTAGCAGTATCTCTAACATTTACCAAACTAAGACCAGATCTTGAGTCTACGCCTTTTCTGGACATGGAGTGTGCCACTTATTTGGAGCAGTGTGGAAACAAAGCTACTGGTCACCATACCTACAGGCAATGGCGGATAAGGCATTAGCAAAATGTGAGATATGTGCGCAAAACAATGTACAAAAAGGGATAACCACACCCATAGGCCATATACCAGTCCCAGAAGGACCATTCCGACACCTAGTAATGGACTGTGTGGATATGATAAGGATGGTAAATGGCAAAAGATATATGCTGGTTATCATAGACAGGTTCAGCATATGGGTAGAAGCAGTACCATCAGCAGATCAGGGATCAGGAACAGTCATAAAATTCTTAACCAGAGAAGTAATACCCAGGTTTGGAATACCAACAGAAATTAGTTCAGACAATGGAACAGCATGTATTCAATAGACAGTAAAACAGGTAATACAGCAGCTAAGGATTAATAACTTGTTGAGGATAGGGGGCAGTATTTTCACTTTGGGTGAATTGCGTGCCCATAGTGAACTGCATCCTACACTGTCCTAGATTGCTAATATGTGCATAGTATTATTACTATTGGATAGAAAACACTCTGAAGTTTCTAAAACTGTTTGAATTATGTCTGTGAGTATAACAGAACTCATAGGGCAGGCAATCTTCCAAACAAGAAGTGAAATTCTGAATGTGGGGCAACTTTGACGTCATCGCCCCCTCCTTTCCCAACAAAAAGATATGGATCTGCTAGCACTTCCTACGCCTTCCACTAGATGTCCTCATTCAGTAGAAAGTGGAATGGAGCATTTGCTGTGAACTTTGACCTAATGGGAGGGGAAATAGTCAGTGTCCCGACAGAATGCCATTTTCCTGTGGCGCATTTCTCTATGGGTGCTATCGCCGTTCCATTTGGCTGCAGCTGAAAACGTATGATCCGGGTGGAACGTTATTGGATATATATGATAATAACATCCTGAAGATTGATTTTCTACTTAGTTTGACCAGTTTATTCGACCTGGAATATATCTTTTTGAAGTTTTCGTGCGAGTTATCCTGGACCAGCAGTCAGTTTTTGGGCACGTGAGCTAAAAGTGATAGCAAATGCAGCTACTTGGACACTAGTATTGGACATTATGGAACAAAACAACGATTTAATGTGGAACTAGGACTCTGATGAAAGATCATCAAAGGTAAGGGAATATTTATGTTGTAATTTCGTATTTCTGTTGACTCCAACATGGCGGAGAAGTACTTTTACATCTGAGCGCTGTCTCAGATTATTGCAATGTTAGGCTTTTTCCGTAACGTTTTGAAAAAAACTGACACAGCGGTTGCATTAATAAGAACCAGTGTATCTTTAATTATATGTAGAACATGTATCTTTAGTCAAAGTTTATGATGAGTATTTCTGCTATCTGGCGTAGCTTTCTATAATTCCTCCGGATATTTTGGAGGCAGTTCTGAACATGGCGTCAATGTAAACCGAGATTTGTGGATATAAACATGCATATTATCGAACAAAACATAAATGTATTGTGTAACATGTCATATGAGTGTCATCTGATGAAGATTTTCAAAAGGTTAGTGATTCATTTTATCTCTAATCCTGCTTTTGTGACTATCTTTGGCTGGAAAAAATGGCTGCGTTTTCCCTTTCATTTGGTGGTGGTCTAACATAAATATATGTTGTGTTTTTGCTGTAAAACATTTTAAAATTCGGACATGATGGGTAGATGAACAAGATGTTTATCTTTCATTCGAGGTATTGGACTTGTTAATGTGTGAAAGTTAAATATTTCTAAAGAATATTTTTGAATTCCCTGCGCCACCTTTTCAGCTGAATGGGGGGATGGAGTTCCCTGAGGGGAACTCCTTGCCATTACAGGTTTTAAGCAAAGGCTGGGATGTGTTTATCACCCCCAGTCACAAGGAATGGTAGAAAGGATACATGGAACCCTTAAGGCTAAGATAAATAAGATTTGTGCTAGTGCAAGGCTTAATTGGTTGGATGCACTACCACTTGCTCTAATGAGGTATCGCATGCAAACTAACAGAATTACGCATCTAACACCGCATGAAATGCTAACTGGTTGACCTATGCCAGTGCCCTATAAAGGACCCCCATTAGAACAATTAGAAATTGAGTTAAAAGCATATATGAGACAACTAACTGCCATACATAAAGTTATGTATGGTTATCTATCTCCAGGAAAAAGGGCGAGAACCTGAACCAGGACCAGAGTTTCCCTGTCAAGTGATACCAGGAGATCGGGTCTACATCCGTGTGATCCGAAGGAACTGGAACGAGCCAGTTCTCTGTGTTTGCACCAGATAGGGCTGTTTTGGTTTTCCACGTTTGTTGTTTTGTATTGTATTATATTATTGTTTAGTTGTCTTATTAAAAAACATGAATAGAAACCACACTGCATTTTGGTCCGCCTCTCCATCACACCAAGAAAACCGTTACACCACAGCTCATCCATTTATATGTACATATTCTCATTCACCCCTTTTAGATGTGTGTAATTATGTAGTTGTTGGGGAATTGTTAGTTTACCTGTTAGATATTACTGCACTGTCGGAACCAGAAGCACAAGCATTTCGCTACACTCGCATTAACATCTGCTAATCATGTGTATGTGACAAAATATGATTTGATTTGTCCTGATGAAAAACAAAATAATAGGACTAAGAGTAAACCAGTTGAGATGGCGTATCGCTGTGAATGATGTGGTATCACTGTGAATGATGTGGTATCGCTGTGAATGACGTGGTATCGCTGTGAATGATGTGGAAGCCATGCAGATTAAGTGCATTGTGAATTTTTTATAATTCACCGACAGTGTCACCAGCAAATCCCCCCCACACCTTCTCCATGCTTCATGGTGGCAACCACACATCCGTTTACCTACCATGCTTCTCATAAAGACACGGTTGTAACCAAAAATCTCAAATTTGGACTCATTAGACCAAAGGACAGATTTCCACATGTCAAATGTCCATTGCTCGTGTTTCTTGGCCCAAGCAAGTCTTTTCTTCTTATTGGTGTACCTAAGCAGTGGTTTCTTTGCCGCAATTCGACCATGAAGGCCTGATAAACGCAGTCTCCTCTGTGTTGGCTGAACTGGAATACCAGTGCGAGGCCATTACAAATGAATAGAAACTAAGCAAAGCTGAGCCTCTGACTGCAGTGAAGCTTAGAATTCCACTTTCCCGAAATGGCACCAAAACATTGGTCCCTTTTTATTTTACCACGACAACCTGTTCTTAGGACGAAACTGAAAAATCACTTGTGTCGAAACTAAACATCCACACCTCGGTGTCAAGTGTACTTAAGTCTGCGAAATGAGGAAGTAGGAAAGAAACAAACTTCTGACCAAAATATACAAGTTGAAAGAGAGCGACTCTGTTAGAGGGGAATAAAGCAGTCCAAGAGGTACAGTAACCTACAGAAACACAGGAGAAGAGGAACATGGGGATGTACATGGGTATGGTTCTGTAACAGGTACAAAAACAGAGATGATACATATGAACAGAGCAGGATGAACGTATGCATATCAAATGAGCTACAACAGAGAACAAAAATGGAACAGAACTGCAAAAGCACAATAGGTAAGGACTGTATCTAATAACCAGGAATTACATAACAGTACAATAATAACAGAGTTCAAATGTAAACATCTTTCCTAATAGCATACAATGAGGCTATACAAATGGGAAACACAAATAGCAAGCATTACACTAAATGTAATAGAAACTTCAGCATATAACAAAGTAATAGCTACATAGTGATATACAAAGCCAAGTTAAACAACAATTGACTCTGTGTACACGCATCCTATGTGCATATGTCCACCCACAAACTGGGATAACACTGATCAGCTAAGGCAATATTTACTCCCTTTGATAGTGTGGGTCAGGCTGGCTAGCCAATCAGGACCATGGAGAGACTGCATGGAGAAAGGCTGAGGATGGGTGAGTCAGACAGCACGGCTCCAGAAAGCAAATAAACAAATGCTCACACGAACTTAAGGGCTGTAAGTAAGGGCTGTCAGTAAGCATTTCACGGCAAGGTCTACACCTATTGTATTCAGCGCATGTGACAAATACAATTTGATTTGATTTATATAGCATCTATAAACACAGAGATATTTGGCAAAAAGACAGACATGTCCGTGTAGAATTTCCCCATTGGGAAACAATGGGGCAGCCTCAGAGTTCCCATTGTAATACGGAATGTCTGCCATTTTAAAAGGCTAGCATTTGATAACAGCAAAGCTCGCTGCCTAGCCTTACAAAGATTAAAGTTCTAAGAGCAGTTTTTTTATTTAACCAACTAACTATTTATCTACTACCATTTTAGTGTTTTACATTTCGTGGTATGAACTAGGCTTCTATGGGAGTGTGGCAATAACTTATTTACTTTCATTATTCACAGGTCAACACTTCTGATTGCTGGCAAACAGGCGGCACCCTTCTGAAAACGAACTGCTCAGCTCTTTTGAGAGCCATCAGATGAAAAGAAACAAAGAGGGGGAAAAAACAGACGTTCAGTGTGTTTATACAGTTGAAGTCAGAAGTTAACTTAGCCAAATACATTTAAACTCAGTTTTTCACAATTCCTGACATTTAATCCTAATAAAAAAAACTGTATTAGGTCAGGATCACCACTTCATTTTAAGAATGTAAAATGTCAGAATAATAGTTGAGACAATTATTTATTTCAGCTTTTATTTCTTTCATCACATTCCCAGTGGGTCAGAAGTTTACATACACTCAATTGGTATTTGGTAGCTGTCAGACATATGTGTATAGGTGGCAGGGAAGTCAGGCGCAGGAGAGTCAAACGGAGTGTAAAATGGAGTCTTTTAATAATATCCAAGTAACATGCTCCATAACACTAAATAGAAAAATGAATATAAATAAATATGGGTACGAAGACCCGTCGCGTACCTATACAAAAGAAACCTACACTGACGATAAACAATCTCTGACAAAGACATGAGGGGAAACAGAGGGTTAAATACACAACAGGTATGAATGGGATTGAAAACAGGTGTGTGGGAAGACAAGACAAAACCAATGGAAAATGAAAAATGGATCAATGATGGCTAGAAGACGGGTGACGTCGAACGCCGAGCACCGCCCGAACAAGGAGAGGCAACGACTTCAGCAGAGGTCGTGACAGTAGCATTGCCTTTAAATTGTTTAACTTGGGTCAAACGTTTCGGGTAGCCTTCCACAAGCTTCCCACAATAAGTTGGGTGAATTTTGTCCCATTCCTCCTCACAAAGCTGGTGTAACTGAGTCAGGTTTGTAGGCCTCCTTGCTCGCACATGCTTTTTCAGTTCTGCCCACACATTTTCTATAGGTTTGAGGTCAGGGCTTTGTGATGGCCACTCCAATACCTTGACTTTGTTGTCCTTAAGCCATTTTGCCACAACTTTGGAAGTATGCTTGGGTTCATTGTCCATTTGGAAGACTAATTTGCGACCAAGCTTTAACTTCCCGACTAATGTCTTGAGATGTTGCTTCAATATATATATCATGATGCCATCTATTTTATGAAGTGCACCAGACCCTCCTGGTTCTATTTTTGTTTCATCAGAACAAAGGATATTTCTTCAAAAAATGTGCAGTTGTAAACCGTAGTCTGGCTTTTTATGGCAGTTTTGGAGTAGAGGCTTCTTCCTTGTTGAGCAGCCTTTCAGGGTATGTCGATATTGGACTCGTTTTACTGTGGATATAGATACTTTTGTACTTTTTTTCTGAGGTCTTGGCTGATTACTTTTGATTTTCCCATAATGTCAAGCAAACGGAGTTTGAAGGTAGGCCTTGAAAGACATCCACAGGTACACCTCCAATTGACTCAAATGATGTCAATTAGCCTATCAGAAGCTTCTAAAGCCATGACAACATTTTCTGAAATTTTCCGAGGTGTTTGAAGGCCCAGTCAACTTAGTGTATGTAAACTTCTGACCCACTGGAATTGTGATACAGTGAATTAATCTGTGTGTAAACAATTGTTGGAAAAAATATTTGTGTCATGGACAAGTAGATGTCCTAACCAATTTGCCAAAACTATAGTTTGTTAACAAGAAATTTGTGGAGTGATTGAAAAACAAGCTTTTATGACTCCAACCTAAGTGTGTAAACTTCAACTGTATATTAAGGGGTTGTTACTTTGGCAAATAATGTTACCATCTAAAGAGTGTTTTTTAATAATTAACCAAATGTATTGTGTTTTTGTTTTACATGCATGGCCCATTAGTTTCATTATTTATTTTTATCCTGTGAATTGGTATTTTATGGTTGTAAGCAGTGGCAATTTTAGCATGTAAATCTTGGTGGGGAAAACTCAATTCTACCATTTTTTTGATGCATGCCAGCAGAAACACTACACAACATGTTATTTTATTCAGCCTATGTGATTGAAAAGGGAAGGAAAATACAATACAAGATCAACGTTCAAACAATATACAGACAGACAGTGCATTATGCAAACAAAAAACAATCCTTGCAATATCAACTGGAATTACATGAGTCTATAAATGAAATTTTGTTTAAAAAAAAAAAAAACATTATGGGAAGTGTCACTGGCAAACATGGTTACAGACCCAACAACATATATAGTATCCCCTCATGAAGAAAATAATGAGCTAATTATAATACAAAATAAATCAAATGAAATAATTCCAACATTGGCTAAAATGAATAAGATAATGAGAAAATGAAAAAGCAACATAACCATTTTGACCAAACAAGAACGAATCATGACGTCAGTGATCGTCAGGTCGGAGCTCTAGAAAGAGGCCCGAGTTCTACACTTGGAATTCAGAGTTGGATGACCATTCAAAATGTACTTTCCCAGTCCGAGCATGTTCTTTCCCGAGTTCCCAGTTGTCTTGAAGCCTGAGATTTCCCAGTTCAGTTTCCTGTTGTTTTGAACGTGGCAGAAGTCATGCTGGATTGACAGCATTGCCAACATATTTAACCATTTCTGGCCCATCGTGTTGCATGTGAAACGTTTATCCTTCTAACTTTGAAAACAGATCCTTTCAGACAGATGTTTTGAGTTCTTAAACCCAGACATGGACCACACACCCTCTCCACCCGAATAGCAGGCAGGGGAAACAAAATAGTGACGTCTTTGCGACGCTTGCAGTTTGCCATTGATCCCTTACCAACTACTAATTGTTGAATTAGCGATTTCCGATTTGTGATGTTTACGTCCAATGGCTGATGAGCACCGATACGTTTAATCTCGAATTTCTCTTCATATTACAAGGAATGAAAAGGATTTGCCAGTAGATTTTTCGACATGATTCATGATGACTGCGTGTCTAGCTAAGATTGTGTAAGTATGACGTTGGCACGATCAGTCCAATCAAAGCTACAGTAGATTTAACGTGTTTTGATGTCATTTTATCTGTGGCCAATGACCTTCAGCGTTCTTGGTTGTCTGTAGCTGGGTTGTGAACATTGAAATGGCAGGTTATCATAACTTTGGTCATTTGATTTGAGTTCTAATATTTAGATTGGTAGCTCTTCTGAACCCAAAACAAAGGCTATTATAAGAGCCCATTCCCACCCTGGAATTCTACTCCATTTACAGGACTGTGTGTATGTATTACTTTTACATGACTTATTTGTATATTGTTTTAAACGTCTGCCTCTCACTCGCTCTAGTTGGGGCTCTATTGAAATGCACCAATAACCTTTGTGATTACATTCACTAGCATATGAGTGTCTGTGCTACAATCTTGAACACAATATTCCTTCAAAAAACCAAAAGCTGTTTTCAGAGCCGAATCATTAATAATTAAGGGATCATTTCCATCGTCTGTGTGTGTGTGTCTGTTACATTTTAGATATTACCCAGCTACAATGTGTTTATCATAATTATTATAATTACCAGTTAAATGTTTAGAAATTATACTCGATTACTATTTCAATAACGATTATCAATAATCATGAACATTAATTCAGTGTCCTCTGGTCATGAAAAACATTTTCCTAACCAGGTACTGCAAATCTCAATTATACCACAAGGTGGCAGCACGACTACAAATTCAATTCTCTGACGTCTCTAAGATTTCAGACACTTGCTACTGACAATGCTAATCCAAATTGCTAATCCAATTAACACCGTTCACTGGATATATAAATAACATTGAAATGGCATGCCATTGTCTTAAAATCAAATGTAAAATACTTTTTTAAATGGAAAAAGCAGTGCAATGCTTGCATGCCGCATGCAAGATTCGAACTTGTAAAGTATCTGTCACGAGTCGAGAGAGCAAATCCACTAGGCACTCAAAATGCATGCAACTCACATTATCGACAGTTTCAAGAGGGCACATGAGAAGGAAGATTCCCGCCTGGGAATAGTAGCCAATCAGATGCATACATTGGAGTTGCTCGAGACCATTGCCCGAGTCGTGACCGACTGAATGCGATTAGCCAAGGAAATACACGCAAAATATGTTTACATTGTTTATAAACATTGGCATAAAATAAACTTGTATTTTGGGTTCTTATGGGGTACATGTAATATTGTTCAAAAATCAAAAGGGATCAATGGTATTAATCATTACTTTATAAGTCCAAAAATGGATGTAGCAACTACGAATTCTAGCTTTAACATACAGTGCATTCAGAAAGTATTCAGACCCCTTCCTCCACATTTTACGTTATAGCTTACTCTAAATTGTATTAAAATAAAAAACGTAAATCTACACACAATACTCCATAATGACAGTGAAGGTAGGATTAGACATGTTTTCACATGTATTAAAAATAAACAGAACTACCTTATTTATATAACTATTCAGACCCTTTAGTATAAGACTTGAAATTGAGCTCAGGTGCATCTTGCTTCCATTGATCATCCTTGAGATGTTTCAACTTGATTGGAGTCCACCTGTGGTAAATTCAATTGATTTGGCATGATTTGGAGAGGCACCTACTCGTCTATATAAGGTCCCACAGAGCAAAAACATAGCCATGAGATCAAAGGAAATTGTCAGTAGAAAAGTAAATTTCTGCCACATAAAGGCTTCTATCATTCTTAAATGGAAGTTAATATCCACCAAGACTCTTCCTAGAGCCGGCTGCCCAACCAAACTGACCAACCGGGGGAGGACCTTGGTCAAGGATGTGACCAAGAACCCGATGGTCATTCTGACAGAGCTCCAGAGTTCGTCTGTGGAGATGGTTGTCCTTCTGGAAGGTTCTCCCATCTCTGCAGCACTCCACCAATTCGGCCTTTATGGTAGTGGCCAGGCAGAAGCCACTCCTCAGTAAAAGGCACATGACAGCACACTTGGAGTTTGCCAAAAGGCACCTAAAGGACTCGGACCATAAGAAACAAGATTCTATGTTTCTGATGAAACCAAGTCTTTGGCCTCAATGCCAAGCTTCAAGTCTGGAGGAAACCTGGCACCATCCAGTGAAGCATGGAAAGTCTCCGTATGTTATACCTGGCTTAAATGCCCCATGAGCAAAAATGCTGTCTTCAATTTATTTTTCCAGCTTCTACATCACCAACAGCTCTGGGTAACTTCCCTTCTGTAATCTAATCTCTTTCATATACATTAATTGACTTCAACAACAAATTGTTCTTTACCGTTTTTATTTGTGTTTCAAATACAGGAGAGTTATTTAAGGTAGACTCAGCGATATGACGTGGATGCAGAAAGTAAACAGCATAGTGGGTCAATTTCCGCACCAACTAAAAGGGTTGAAGCGCGAGGCTCAACTTCTCCACTGTTTTGGTCCCGTGGCTACCAGGCTGCAACAGTGTGAAGCGAACCCGTTCACATGCTCAGATACTGTATATGACAGAGAGAAGTCTTGCATCTCACTCATCTCAATATCTGCGATGCTGCTCGTGGCAAAACATTTCGCTGAGTATCTAATGTATAAACAAAGATTTGTCAAGAACTGTACAATATTTACAGACTGTCTTTCCAAGGAAAAATGCCCCCCCCTCCCAAAATATATCATCGTAATATGCAAAACATCAGACATAAAAATGAAATGACCATTTTCTCTTTAAATATTACTCATTTATAACCATTCCTGTAAGGGAACTTGATAATGTTTCTTTCTCTTTGCAGCTGCATGATTCTGATGACCTAAAGCACTACAATGTCGGTTTTAAATATACCCATTCTCTACAGACAAAGTTGATGCCACGTTTCAGTCTCATCCATCTTTTGTGTCAAAGAAAAAAACAAGACAGCTCGGATATGTGGGTGTACGTACAATTAAACGTTTAACGTGAAAAATGTTAATGCCAAGGCGGCATCCCAGCACTTGTGAGAGTTTGTTCAAATCCTCCTCATAGAAATAATTTAAATGGGTTTATATATTATCACATAGCTCACCGGTGCCGCTGCCTACTGTCGCATAGAACGAGTGAGAGAATTAACACCGTTATGTTGCATCCTTTCCACAGACAAGCCATATATTCACACCGCTCACTGCACTCCTCTAATGCAATGTTTAAAAACAAATCATTTATGTAAAAACAGACAGTAATAGATTCTCCGAAACGTTTCTGTCTGACGCACAGTTTTACGATGTCTGTGAGGCAATCCACGTGACTAGGTGCAATAGCTCCTCCTTCTGCCTTCGGTGTATTTTCTCACCTTGGTCTTTGCCTCCTGATTGGTCAGTGTCTTCTTGACCAATGAGGTACAACACCAGCTCCTGTGGGGTCATCATCCATTCTCAAGGTCAAGTCAATTAATTGCTATATTTTTGTCAATGAACTAAGGAGGTCACTCTCCAAGGTCACACCTACCGACCCTCTTGTTCCTCGAGTTTCAAGTTGTCCGTCGGACCCACACGACTCCAGGTGGGATGGGACCTCTTACCTCGTGCCCCTTGTTTGCCCACCTCACCGTTCCTGGGGCCTAGTTTCTGTGCCTTTTGTTCTTTCGCTTTCTCTTCTCTTTCTGTCTTCCATCCCCTCTGTCTGTCGCTCAGGCCTTGGCGCTGAGTGTGAGCAGCTCGATGAAGGAGTTGAAGAGGGTGTCCAGCCAGCCCTGGTTGGCCATACACTGCTGCACCACCTCCTCCTGCCCAGGGTCCTCAGCTGCCTGCTCTATAGTGTTGGTCTGCCAGGGAAACACAAATATAAACACAATATACAGTATATTTAGACTATGGTAACATGTCTATTTGGCAAAATAGAAGTACATGTGTCAAGGCTATGGTGTGTCTACCCATGGAATAAACATTATCTATGCTGGGTAAACACAATATTAATATAAACTAGGGCTGTCAAGGTTTATATGTTAACGCGTTACAGTTTATGACTAGTTCATGTTGAAGAACACGGATAACCTAGGCCTGGCTGCTCTGTTGTCTTCTGTAGAACTGACAACATAGTTGGACATGTTGATATGCTCCTCGTTTCAGAAATTGGGAGAACACTCATTTAGAATGCCTGAAGCTTTAACCGTGTGTGTGTGACTATGTGCAAGTCTTCAACTTCAAGAACATTGATACGAGGGAGTGAGCCTACTTAAACATTGAGAGCATTTTGTTTCTGATACAGATAATTGTGTGTTTCTGGCCCTTACAATCAAAGTATAGTATGCCTGTAACTCAATGAATGCCCTGCTTTTTAGAGACAAATTTGAGCAATTTCAAAAATTGCAATTAAATCGTGATTAACTACTGAAAGATCACGCAATTCTTTGTTTGTTTGACAGCGTTAATATAAAGACAATATTTAGAATTCCTATCAACCATTGTTGATTAGCAAATTATTTACTCTATGTCAGCAGGGGATTTCAACCACAATATATTTGGTGTGTTTAAGCAAGGATAAAAGAATAAATTACATTTGGGTAATATTTCTGCTGGGTAAATTGAAACAATATTTAAATAAAACCACAGTAGGGGAGACGCATAACTGTTCTTGATACACCTGTTTGATATATATTTCTCTTGTTGATATTGTATCTATTACAATAATATAAAATACATGTCCTTACCTCTTTCTTGCAGTGTAAGAAAGTATGATATTTATAATGATGCAGGGAGTGATAGAGGCTGTAGATCCGACATGACTCTGTTGACAGTTTAAGGTCCTGGGGGAAGACAGATTAAAAACAATATTTGGAGAGAATAAAATCCACCTATATAATCAAGGTTCAACAGTGCGACATGAGAATGCACATGACACGCACACCTGCAAACAAACTATCAACTTATGGGAGAGATGGGCAACGTAACCTAGCAGCTGTTGAACGGATTGTTGGTAATGCCTTTAACACAAAACACCCACTCACTGCAAATACCCACAGACACACCCGCCCCCTCAAAAACACATACACACAAAATACTTCATTTGAATCCACAAATTACATTACAGTCGAAGAATTGAAACAATTCAACGGACAAACAATGCCTTCAGAAATGATCCACACCCCTCAACTTATTCCACATTTTGTTGCATTACGGACTGAATTCAAAATTGATTACATATTGTTTTTCCTCTCACTCATCTACACACAATACCCCATAATGACAAAGTACAAAAATGTTATTATTATTTTGTGCAAATGTATTAAATTAAATGCACATCTCAAACACCCCTGCCTCCAAACATGTTAGAATCACTGTTGGCAGGGATTACAGCTGTGAGTATTTCTGACTAAGTCTAAGAGCATTGCACACCTGGATTGTACAATATTTGCTCATGATTCTTTTTAACATTTTTCAAGCTCAGTCAAGCTGGGTGTTGATTATTGCTAGACAGTCATGTTCAAGTCTTGCCATAGATTTTCAAGCCGATTGAAGTCAAAACTGTAACTCGGCCACTCAGGAACATTCAATGACGTCTTGGTAAGCAATTCCGGTGTATATTTGGCCTTGTGTTTTAGGTTATTGTCCTGCTGAAAGGTGAATTCGTCTCCCAGTGTCTGTTGGAAAGCAGATAACCCGGGTTTCCTCCAGGATTTTGCCTGTGCTTAGCTCTATTCCGTTTCTTTTTATCTTAAAAATCTCCATAGTCCTTGCCGATGACAAGCATACCCCATATCATGATGCACCCACCACCATGCTTGAAAATATGATGAGAGGTACTCAGTGATGTTTTAGTGTTGGATTTGCCCCAAACATAAGGCTTTGTATCCACATTTTCTGCCTCGTTGCAATCAGGATGCATGTTTTGGAATATTTGTATTCTGTACAGGCTTCCTTTTTACTCTACCATTTAGGTTAGTATTGTGGAGTAACTACAATGTTGTTGATCCATCCTCAATTATCCTATTACAGCCATCCAACTCTAACTGTTTTAAAATTCAGCATTGGCATCGTGGTAAAATCCCTGAGCAATTTCCTTCAGCTCCGGTAACTGAGTTAGGAAGGACGCCTGTATCTTTGTAGTGACTGGTTGTATTGATACACCATCCAGCGTGTAATTCAGATCTTCACCATGCTCAAAAGGATATTCAATATTTGCTTCTTTTTTTCTACCAATAAGTGCCCATCTTAGCAAGGCATTGGAAAACCTTGCTGGCCTTTGTTTGAAATTCACTACTCCACTAAGGGACCGTACAAGATAATTTTATGTGTGGGGTACAGAGATGAGGTAGTCATTCAAAAATCTTGTAAGACAGTATTATTGCACACAGAATGAGTCCATCTAACTTATGTGATTTACACACATTTTTACTCCTGAACTTATTTAGGCTTGCCATAACAAAGCGATTGAATACTTATTGACTGAAGACATTTCAGCTTTTTAGTTTTAATTAAATTTGTAAAAGATTCTAAAAACATAACTCCATTTTGACATTATGGGGGTATTGTGTGTTGGCCATGACACAAAATATCAAATTAATCCATTTTAATATTCAGGCTGGAACAACAAAATCTGAAAGAAGTCTAGGGTTGAGAATACTTTCTGGAGTCAATGTATATGGACACTCAGGGATACAGAAAGCACATTTCCAATACAGCTTAGCTGCCCCTGACAGCTGACACGGAGCAGTATCTAGCTAGCTGCTTTGCCTGTCTTATGCAGGCCTGCAATCTCAAGGCCATGTTACTGTCAAGCCTATGTACACGGCCGAGGCTCCCAAATATCAGTACCACCACTTTGCACTGGTAACTGGTGTACAAATTACCTCGACTAACCTGTACCCCTGCACATTGACTCAGTAGTGGTACCACCTGTATATAGCCTCGTTCTTGTTATTGTGTTACTGTAGTTTATTTGGTAAATATTTTCTTAACTCGTTCTTGAACTGCACTGTTGGTGAAGGGCTTGTAAGGAAGCATTTCACGGCGCATGTGACAAATAAAATTTGATTTGAACGTTTCAACAAAATTGGGATCCTTAACGTTAAGAAGAATCCCTAACCCAATTTTTATTATGTACGTAGATGCAGAAAGTTAACATAGTGGGTCAATTTCCACAATTGCTAAAAGGGTTGACGCCCGAGGCTCAACTTTTCCGCTGTTTCGGTCCCATGGCAACCAGGCTGTGAAAAGCGTGAAGCGAACCTGCACACATACTGTGTGTGAAATGTATCTCAATATCCTAGCCTATTCATTGATGATAGGTCCCGCTTTACAGAATTTGAGAGACATTGTGAGATAGAAACTGTGAGATACAGCTATTGATTGCCAATAGACAGGCCTAGTGCATGGTTCTGAATGTCTGCCTGGTGGCCGACTTGACTATCGTGACCCTCCCCTCTCTCTGTCCCTTGCTAGCTCGCTATGAAAGATGCAAGTGTTTATGTTCTCGAAAGTACAGCATCTAAATTTGCCTCCTCTGTTAAACAAATACTGGATCTTGACACTTGGGAGTTGACGTCGGAAGGCGACGTGCAAGGAGTCGAGGAATCAATTATTTTGGAGACGACTCCACCCCTTCGTCATCGTCGGTAAGAGTTTGAAAAATGGCTGAGAAAGGCAAGCAACAGCAGCAAAGTCCTGTGTGGCAATACTTTTATGAATTTCTATCGTTTTAATGGAAAACCGATAAAGCAGTTTAAACATTAAATAAATGTTTTCCATTTGTCACATCTCTACTGGTAATCAAGGCGGGTGATAATTCAGCAACTTGGCAGCAAAGGTCTGCTCCATATAGGAATCAACTCACCTCCAAAATGAGCAACTCCCTCTGGCCTCCCCCCACAACAACATCTGGCAATTTGGTATGCAAAACAAGCCACATCAGAACTGCCGACAAACACACACCTGTGGTTTGGGTAGGCTCTTCTTGACTCTGTTAAGGGTCTTGCGGTTGTAGCCCTCCCCACTGAGCCGCATCCACACAGCTCCTGAATCCAGGGGGTCTGCCGCCATATGAGGATACATGTGCAGGGTCTCCTACGAGAGAAAATGGAAGGAAACCACACACACAACCAGTCAAAGGTCTGGATATAACTATTGAATGAGTAGATATTTGTACTATTGTCTACACTAGAATAATAGTGAAGACATCAAAACTACAAAACACATGGAATCATGTAGTAACCAAAAAGGTGTTAAACAAATCAACAAAATATTTTAGATGAGATTCTTCAAATTAGCCACCCTTTGCCTTGGCAGCTTTGCACAGTCCTGTCATTCTCTCAACCACCTTCTTGAGGAATGATTTTCCTTCCGTCTTAAAAGGAGTTCCCACAAATGCTGAGCACTTGTTGGCTGCTTTTCCTTCACTCTGCGTCCAACTTATCCCAAACCATCTCAAATTGGGGTGAGGTTGGATGATTGATGGAGTGCTGCATCAGATGACACTCCTTGGTCAAATAGCCCTTACACAGCCTGGAGGTATATTTTGGGTCATTGTCCTGTTGAAAAACAAATGATAGTGGGACTAAGAGCAAACCAGATGGGATGGCATACCACTGCAGAATGCTGTGGTAGCCATGCTGGTTAAGTACGCCTTGAACTAAAAAAAAAAATAAAAATAAAAAATAAATCACAATCAGTGTCACCAGCAAAGCACCCACACACCTCCTCCATGCTCCATGTGGGAACAATTGATGCGGAGATCATCCGTTCACCTACTCTGCGTCTCACAAAGATACGGCGGTTGGAAGCAAAAATCTCAAATTTGGACTCATCAGTCCAAAGGACAGATGTCCACGGGTATAATGTCCATTGCTTGTGTTTCTTGGCCCAAGCAAGCCTCTTCTTCTTATTGGTGTCCTTTAGAAGTGGTTTCTTTGCAGGAACTCAACCATGATTCACACAGACTCCTCTGAACACTTGATTTTGAAATGTGTCTGTTACTTGAACTCTGAAGCATTTATTTTTGCTGCAATTTCTGAGGCTGATAACTCCAAAAAACTTATCCTCTGCAGCAGCTGCAACTCTGGGTCTTCCTTTCCTGCGGCGGTCCTCATGAGAGACAGTTTCATCATAGCGCTTGGTTTTTGCAACGGCACTCGAAGAAACTTTCAAAGTTCTTGAAATTTTCGGTATTGGTATCTGCTGGTCCATCATTAAAGCCGTCAATCATGTAATGTGTTGATCCATCATTAAAGTAATGAAGGAGGAAATGCATTTCACAAATTAACTTAAGGCGCACCTGTTAATTTAAATATATTCCAGGTGACTACCTCATTAAGCTGGTTGAGAGAATGCCAAGAGTGTGCAAAGCTGTCAGAGGCAAAGGGTGGCTACTTTGAATATGAATATAAATAAATATAGGTGTATGTCAACTTCAACTGTAAACATCTTTCTTTTGTTTTAGAACACCTACTCATTCAAGGGTTTTATATGTTTTACTATTTTCTACATTGTAGAATAATAGTGAAGACATTACAACTATGAAATAACGCACATGGCATCATAACTTTTAAAAAGTGTTAAACAAATCCAAATATATTTTAGATTCTTCAAAGTGTGTGCGTGCATGTATTCTTGCCCACTCCCGTTCAAAGGTTAGGGGTCATTAAGAAAGTGGTAGGCATGCTGTGTAAATCAAATGATACAACCCCCCCCAAAAAATCTATTTTAATTCCAGGTTGTAAGGCAACAAAATAGGAAAAAATGCCAAGGGGGTGAATACCTTCGCAAGCCACAGTAAAAACTATAGATTAGGGCAGATTTTTTTTTTTTTTTTTTACTGATTTTCTTATATGAACTGTAACTCAGTAAAATCTTTGAAATTGTGGCATGTTGCTTTTATATTTTTGTTCAGAATATATACACATTTACAGTATATTCAGAGCAGGTTACCTGGTGCTGAGTACTCATGTTTACTCTCCTCATCAGTCTCCTCTTCTGTTCCACGATGATGCCATCAATCTTCCTCATTCCAGGGAGGTACAGCTCATCTGAGGGAACCAATGGAGATGGAGAGGATAGCCTGATTAAATGGATATGTTTCAAATGACTGTCAATCATTCCAAACCTGGGGAGGCTAACTAGGGGCATATTCAGTTGATTAAATTTTTTTCTACATTGCGAAACGGTTTGTACGGAACCTAACGCTTTCCCACAATGCTGTGCACTGTTCAACATTCCTCAAGGTATGTTTGGTGTGTGTGGCCTGATCAATATGGGTGTAGGGTTGCACATTTTGGGGAATATTCAGAGGTGGAAACTTTCCATGGGAACATATGCAAATTAATATTAATACCATTTAAAATGTAGATGTTGTTTGCATTGGCTATATTTACCTATATTAAACCTTTCCCTTATCATAAGTAGACAATTGCAAATAATTCAATCCTTCCAATAGAAATTAAAAAACAAAACAATTTAGCTACGTATTGAACTTTAATTAAATTAGTTGACTCTTCACATGGGATGACTTCACTGAACAACAAAAGGGAATATTGAATGATCCCCAATGATCCATCGCATCTCCCAAAAACATTTAACATATACATCTGTAGAATGATAGTCTAGAAACTAAAGCTTTGGTTGTCCTCCTCTCAGGTTTCTATATCTTCTCCCTGGACCTCCTCAATGTTCACCTCTTGAACATCAGACTCTGAGGCCTCATCTTCACTGTCACTTTCCAACCTTGTTGAGGATGGCTCGTTGTCAGGCTCAAAAAAAAAATCAAATTTGCCCTATAGCCACCAATTTCTCAACCCTTGTATTGGTCAGCCTGTTGCATGCTTTGGTGTGTGTTCCCAAACAAGGACCTGTTGCACTCTGATGTGGCTGATGTTGGTGGGATTTGGAGGATGATGGAGGCAACAGGGGAAAGCGCCTCAGATCCACAAAGTCCCTTCCACCAGGTGGCTGATGAGATATGTTGGCACGACTGCCATATTTCATCTCCATCCCAAAGCCCTTGCTTGGAAGTGTACTTCGCCAGACTGCCAAGAACATTGCCCTCATCCAGGCAAAGGCGGCGAGACACAGTAGTGATGACACCATAGGCCTTGTTGATCTCTGCACCAGACAGGATTCTCTTGCCAGCATATTTGTGGTCCAACATGTACAGTGCCTGTTTTTTAAAGCTTGGGAAATCTTTTTGTATCCAAATCCGGCTTTAAACTTCTTCACAACAGTATCTCGGACCTGCCTGGTGCCCAAACCATGATGCTGCCACCACCATGTTTGACAGTGGGGATGCAGATTGGCTGTTGTGGTATGAGCTGATGAGCTGTGTTGATACTCCTTCCATTTCTTCGCTTGCACACCAAACTTTTTGTATAACGGCTTTAAACTTTTGTTCCTTGTTCTTCATGATGCTCTCTGCGCTTTTAACGGACCTCTGAGACTATCACAGTGCAGGTGCATTTATACGGAGACTTGATTACACACAGGTGGATTGTATTTATCATCATTAGTCATTTAGGTCAACATTGGATCATTCAGAGATCCTCACTGAACTTCTGGAGAGAGTTTGCTGCACTGAAAGTAAAGGGGCTGAATAATTTTGCATGCCCAATTTTTCAGTTTTTGATTTTTTTTTAAAGTTTGAAATATCCAATAAATGTTGTTCCACTTCTTGATTGTGTCCCACTTGTTGTTGATTCTTCACAAAAAAATACAGTTTTATATCTTTATGTTTGAAGCCTGAAATGTGGCAAAAGGTCGCAAAGTTCAAGGGGGCCGAATACTTTCGCAAGGCACTGTATGCATTGTTTATGGGCTTCAGGCAGAAGTCTTCACGCTTTTTGATCATTTCAGAACTGCAGTTTCCTCTGCTTAGAGCACCAGTGTAGTGGGCAAGGCAGGTATCTTCTCTTACATCTGAAAGCAGAGTCTGAACATCAGACAGAATGGCAGTCTCCCTTAATCCGTGCAATGGCTACGGTTTCAGGAGTTTCAGGCTGCTTACCACTCTCTCCCAAAATACATCATCCAGGAGGATCCGCTTGATGGCTGTCCATAATCGGCAGACTGTGATACAGCTTGGAGAGACTCAACGGGTGTTGCTGGGCAGCTTCAATGTGGTGTTCTTACTCTTCCAACTTTGCTTGGTGAGGTAGATAGCTGCTATAACTAGATGACCCTTCACATACCTAACCATTTCATTGGCTCTCTTGTAGAGTGTATCCATTGTTTTCAGTGCCATGATGTCCTTGAGGAGCAGATTCAATGCATGAGCAGCACAGCTAATGGGTGTGATGTGAGGGTAGGACTCCTCCACTTTAGACCAAGCAGTCTTCATGTTCGCAGAATTGTCAGTCACCAGTGCAAATACCTTCTGTGGTCCAAGGTCATTGACGACTGCCTTCAAATCATCTGCAATGTAGAGACCGGTGTGTGTTGTCCCTTGTGTCTGTGCTCTTGTAGAATACTGGGTGAGGGGTGGAGATGTAGTTAATTATTCCTTGCCCACGAACATTCGACCACCCATAATTGATGATTGCAATACAGTCTGCTTTCTCTATTTACTTGAACTCTGTTGAACTCTGTTGAACTCTGTTGAACTCTGTTGAACTCTGTTGAACTCTGTTGAACTCTGTTGAACTCTGTTGAACTCTGTTGAACTCTGTTGAACTCTGTTGAACTCTGTTGAACTCTGCGTCCAGCATATGAGTTGTTAAAGCATGTCTGTCTGGAGGAGTGTATGCTGGGCAAAGAACATTCACAAATCTCTTACATTACACATTGCCTGTGAGCAGAGGTGAACCAGTTGCATACACAGCTCGAGCAAGACATTCATCAGCATTTCTGACAACCTTCCTCCATTGGGTAAAAAAAACATCTGATTCCAGGAGGACCATGAGCTGTTGCTATTGATAAGGTGTCCGAGTCATCATTTTCACCTCAAATAGAAGTAGAGGGACTTTTGTCAGAGGTTGGTTGTTGTGAGCGCAGAGGGAACTTTACGCACTTGGCCAGATGATTCTGCATATTTGTTGCATTCTTCACATATGATTTGGCACAGTATTTGCAAATGTACACAGCTTTTCCTTCTACATTAGCGGCAGTGAAATGTCTCTCCACATCAGATAGTGCCCGTGGCATTTTCCTGTAAAGATTTGGGGAAAAAAACAAGTAAAAAAAATACATGCAGATAAAAAGTTAAGCAGTTAGATGAAACAACTCCTTTGTATAATTGTTTTTTTATGAAACATGTATGGAATTAACACTCAGTTAGCAGGCTCAAGCAAGCTAAAACTCACATGGTACCAAAAACTAAGTAGCAGAAATGGTTAACAAGTTATAAATGACTTACACTTTGCTGAAGGCCACTATTTACTAGTTCACAAAACCAATCATGCATGTCGTATAAAATATATTCACCCCACCCAGTATTGTAATCAAAACTTACCCGAAAGCACATAGTCCTTGGCTCAGACAGTGTAAGTGTGGGCTCAATAGCATCTCATCAATGTGCAAGATCTTGAGAATCAGCTGTACATGTGATGAAAGAATGCACAGTGCATGCAGAGGGTTGCAATTCCATTGAATTAGGGATAGTTTAACCAAAATATGCCACAAGACCTAGAATTGCCATGTGTATCCCACAAAAAAAGGTTCACTGTTATAATTTAAGCAAAATTCCAGGGCTTAACTTCCCATGGAAAATGTCCGACCCTTTGCAACCCTATATGGGTTTGAGCATTTGAAATCTTAAAACCGAACACAATCACAACATTCACCTGGTCGTTCAAAATAGCACTTTTGTTTCCATTCAAATGAACGTTGCACGTTTGGCACTGCCTTCCCTTATCAAACTCTTTACCGACATATTACAGCTGATATGACAACACTAGTTGCTTTTCAGAAATGAGCACGAAACAATCAAGGTAAAAGGTCAGAAACTATCCCTAACCTTATTCACACTGTATGGCCGACCCAAATCACACTGTGCTGACTCATATACTTTCTTCTTGCCTAGTCCTTTCTAGAATGGTTCCAGCAGCAGGGCCAAACCCTCAACTTGGGATACGCATGAGGCAACTTGTGCTTGACAAAAATCTTTGACGTATTGCAAGATTAATGTCCATTGCTTCAGTGTTGAACCTCTCTGCCCCAAGGGGCATAGGAAAGTTAGGGTTTGTTCAAAGGGTGGCGGGAAATTTAGGATTTGTCCCAAACAGGTGCAGAAAGTCTAACTTTAAATCTCTGGATGCCACTGGGATATGAGGTGAAATGTTATGAATAGATCAGACATGATTGATCATTATATCTGAACACTGTAACTTTGAGCGCTCCGTGTTCATTAGGACACACCGAGATCAGTTCCAAATTGTCCCTACCCATTTCAGTCCAATTTCTTCCATTTGAAGCCAAATGAACATTTTTATTTTTTTATTTTACCTTTATTTAACCAGACAAGTCAGTTAAGAACAAATTCTTATTTTCAATGACGGCCTAGGAACAGTGAGTTAACTGCCTGTTCAGGGGCAGAACGACAGATTTGTACCTTGTCAGCTCAGGTGTTTGAACTTGCAACCTTGCGGTTACTAGTCCAACGCTCTAACCACTAGGCTACCCTACCGCCCCGATGGACCTAGGCTAGGGCTACAAAAAATGTAATTGCCATTTCTTTTACCAAATATAGCGGCCTGATTTGCGATATAGATCGAAACACGAGTCTACTGTTGGAATCATAGAAGTAGAATGGCATTTAAGAAGCAAAGTGGAAAGCAGCATTGTTCTTGTTTGGAACAATCGGTTAACTGCATTTGACCTAACAGAGCAGCATGCAAACTTATTTTGAATCTAACAGTGGGGAGGAGGAACTGCGCTACTTGAGTGCGCTGCAAAGCTTTTTGTGTGTGGGAAGCAGCTGCAACAGAAGACAGGGAAAGAGACGACAGAATAAACTGACGATATTGACAAAAATCCATATTACGATAAAATAAATTTTTTGCAATACTGATCAATAATTTGTTTGGGAGGTGCGCAGTAACTCTCTGCCTTTTTTACATAATCTCAAAGAAATGTCCATAATATATTAGCCTAAGTCATTTGGTTACCAGGTGGATCCAGCAAAAGGCTGCAAAGGAAAGGAAGGCATAATAAACATTTTCCCCAACTCAACTTTATTCAGAAAAGTGTCACTCACATTAAATTGAGAAGTGGACAATTGACATGGACAAAGTTCCCAGCGTTATGTCAAAATCCTTCTGGGTAACTTTACTTTTCATTGTAAACAAAAAATACATTTTCCAAACCCCTGATTACAACCTGATTACTAACTGTATTAGTTCTTTAGTTTCAACCATTTGAAATGAGTAGCTAAATAACAGGCTGAATATTATCCTAAATAATAAATATCAGCAACAAAAAGCGCTGTTCCGCTTCTCTTAAATACACTGACCAAAAGTTTTTTTTTTTTTTTTAAAAGCGCTGTTCCTGACCAAAAGTATAAAAACAGAACTTGTGTTTTATGAGCTGAAATAAAAAAGACTGCAGATATTTTCCAACACAAAAAAATGAGCACAAATTTGTTTACATCCCTGTTAGTGAGCATTTCTCATTTGCCAAGATAATCCATCCACCTGACAGGTGTGGCATATCAAGAAGCTGATTAAACAGCATGATCATTGCACAGGTGCACCTTGTGCTGGGAACAATGAAAGGTCACTAAAATGTACAGTTTTGTCACACAACACAATGCAACAGATGTCTCAAGTTAAGGGAGTGCGCAGGAATGTTCACCAGAGCTGTTGCCAGATAGTGAAATTAACATTAAATTACCATAAGCCGCCTATCGTTTTAGAGAATTTGCAGTACGTCCAACTGGCCTCACAACCACAGATCACGTGTAACCACGTCAGCCCAGGACTTCCACCCGGACAGCAGATGAAACTGTGGGATTGCACAACCGAATCATTTCTGCACACTGTCAGAAACCGTCTCAGGGAAGCTCATCTGCTTGCTCGTCGTCCTCACCAGGGTCTTGACATCACTGCAGTTCAGCGTCATAACTGACATTAGTGGGTAAATGCTCACCTTTGATGGCCACAGGCACGCTGGAGAAGTGTGCTCTTCACGGATGGGTCCCGGTTTAAACTGTACCGGGAAGATGGCAGACAGCTTGTACGGTGTTGTGTGGGCGAACAGTTTGCTGATGTCAACGGTGTGAACAGAGTGCCCCATGGAGGCGGTGGGGTTATGGTATGGGCAGGCATAAGCTATGGACAACGAACAAATTGCATTGAAGGCGCAAAGATACCGTGACGAGATCCTGAGGACCATTGTCGTGCCATTAATCCTCCAGTCATTCATTTTACGAAATTAAAATGAAAGACAGGTTATCCTGCAAATTCAGCAGGATATGGTGGGAAATAGGCTATTAGAAGTGCCATCATTATTTAATGAATTATATTGTTAATGTTGTCTTTGGTGTGCTTATCAATGTTCTTTCCCCCCACTCTTAATTAAAATAATTATAATATTGATAGGTCATACGAAAGTTTTACAGCGCATGAAGTTTCAAATGCATGTATTTTAATATGACTATTTTTAGTAACAAAAGAACACCTGACTAATAAAAATATTTTATGTGTTGAGCGCTCACCTTCTGTATCCTCCAGGGCTTGGGTCATGTCGGGATCCAGGGCCGTGTGTGTGTGCATGTGTTGAGCGCTCACCTTCTGTATCATCCAGGGCTTGGATCATGTCGGGATCCAGGGCAGTGTGTGTGTGTGTATGTGTTGAGCGCTCACCTTCTGTATCCTCCAGGGCTTGGATCATGTCGGGATCCAGGGCCGTGTGTGTGTGTGTTGAGCGCTCACCTTCTGTATCCTCCAGGGCTTGGATCATGTCGGGATCCAGGGCCGTGCTGACCAGCATCTCCACATAGCTCCTGAACATCTCCCGCATGGCCCGGTTGTTCACCCTGCCTTGCACTGTCACTGCATAGAGGTTACACACACACACACACACACACACACACACACACACACACACACACACACACACACACAGGGTTGTCACAATACCTGTAGCAGAAAAAACAGGCATAATGGTTTCTTATGTTGTAACTAGAGGTCGACCGATTAGGATTTTTCAACGCCGATACCGATTAATTTCGGCCATTTTTTTTTTTTTACATCTATTTGTAATAATGACAATTACAACAATACTGAATGAACACTTATTTTAACTTAATATAATACATCAATGAAATTAATTTAGCCTCAAATAAATAATGAAACATGTTCAATTTGGTTTAAATAATGCAAAAACAAAGTGTTGGAGAAGTAAAAGTACAATATGTGCCATGTAAAAAAAGCTAACGTTTAAGTTCCTTGCTCAAAACATGAGAACATATGAAAGCTGGTGGTTCCTTTTAACATGAGTCTTCAATGTTCCCAGGTAAGAAGTTTTAGGTTGTAGTCATTATAGGAATTATAGGACTATTTCTCTCTATACGATTTGCATTTCAAATATCTATGACTATTGGATGTTCTTATAGGCACTTTAGTATTGCCAGTGTAACAGTATAGCATCCGTCCTTCTCCTCGCTCTTCCCTGGGCTCGAACCAGGAACACAACGACAACAGCCACTCCAAGTCTCAGAGCGAGTGACGTTTGAAACGCTACTGGCGCGCGCTAACGAGCCAGCCATTTCACTTCGGTTACACAAGCCTCATCTCTGGAGTTGATAGGCTTGAAGTCATAAATAGGGCCATGCTTGACGCACAACGAAGAGCTGCTGGCAAAACGCACAAAAGTGCTGTTTGAATGAATGCTTACGCACCTGCTTCTGCCTACCACCGCTCAGTCAGATACTTGTATGCTCAGTCAGATTATATGCAACACAGGACACGCTAGATAAACTAGTAATATCATCAACCATGTGTAGTTAAACTAGTGATTGAAATCGGCCCTAATTAAATCTGACATTCCGATTAATCAGTCGACCTCTAGTTGTAACCCAGTGTCACATTTGTTTAAACTCCACGCTATAGCACATAATGTAACATAACACTCCTAAATGGCCAAAGAGCTTAGTCTGCATTCTGTTTTCCTTTCTGCCATGGAAAATGTTGTAACGTATTATCATGACAACCCTACACACACAGCTCGACCTATTTGCCAAATACATTCCTGAAAGCTTCTCTTTTCACCTTCCCTTCTATTCACTGCCTGGCGCACCCAAACAAATACACACCCCTTGACTTGTTCCATATTTTGTAGTGTTACAGCCTGAATTTATAATGGATTAAATTGAGATTTTTGTCACTGGCCTACACACAATACCCCATGAAGTGAAATTATGGGTTTTGAAAAAAAATGTAAAGCTTAAATGTCTAGAGTAAATAAGTATTCAATTCCTTTTGTTATGGCAAGCCTCACCCAGTCACTACGAATATACAGGCGCCCTTTCTAACTCAGTTGCCGGAGACGAAGGAAACCACTCAGGGATTTCACCATGAAGCCAATGCAATAATAGTGTTTAACATAAATGTTGAATGACTAACTCATATCTGTACCTCGCACACACAGATAATTTTAAGGTTTCTCAATCGAGCAGTGAATTTCAAACAGATACAACCACAAAGACCAGGGAGGTTTTCCAATGCCTTGCAAAGAAGGGTACCTTTTGGTAGATGGGTAAAATTTGTATAAGCAGACAATTAATATCTGTTTGAGTATGGTGAAGTTACTAATTACACTTTGGATGGTGTATCAATACACCCAGTCACGACAAAAATACAGGTATCCTTCCTAACTCAGTTGCTGGAGAGGAAGGAAACTGCTCCGGGATTTCAGCATGAAGCCAATGGTGACTTTAAAACAACTACAGTGTTGAATGGCTATGATAAGAGAAAACTGAGGATGGATCAACAACATTGTTGTTACTCCACAATACTAACCTAATTGACAGAGTGAAAAGAATGAAGCTTGTACAGAACAAAAATATTCGAAAACATGAATCCTGTTTGCAACAAGGCATTAAAATAATATTGCAAAAAATGTGGTAAAGAAATTAACTTTTTGTCCTGAATTTTTGTTTGGGGCAAATCCAACGCATTACTGAGTACAGTGGTGGCTGCATCATGTCATGGGTATGCTTGTAATCGTTAAGGACTGAATAATTTTTCAGGATAAAAATAAATAAACGGAATGTAGGCAAAATCCTAGATGAAAACCTGGTTCCGTCTGCTTTCCACCAGACACTCAGAGATGAATTCTCCTGTCCGCAGGACAATAACCTAAAACAAGGCCAAATCTAAACTGGAGTTGCTTACCAAGGAGACAGTGAATGTTTCTGAGTGGCCGAGTTACAGTTTTGACTTAAATCTACTTGAAAATCTATGGGAAGACCTAAAAATGGTTGTCTAGCAGGGATCAACAACCAATTTGATAGAGCATGAAGAATTTAGAAAAAAAATAATGGTCAAATGTTGCACAATCAAGGTGTGGAAAGCTCTAAGAGACTTACCCAGAAAGAGTCTAAGCTTTAGTCACTGCCAAAGGGTGCTAATACAAAGTATTGACTAAAGTGTGTGAATACTTATGTAAATCAGATATTTCTGCATTTCATTTTCAATGAAATTTGCAAACATTTCTAAAAATATGTTTTCACTTTTTCACAATGAGGTATTGTGAGGAGATAGATGGGTGAGAAAAATATAAATGTAATCCATTTTGAATTCAGGCTTTAACTACAAAATGTGGAATAAGTCAAAGTCAAAGAGTATGAATACTTTGAAGGCACTACGTTCCAATTGGCACCATGATCCCTTTATAGTGCAGTAGTTTTTTACGGGGGCCCATAGGGCTCTGGTCAAAAGTAGTGCACTATATAGTGTAACAATCAATAATCAGTACAAGACTGCTTCACAAAATAATAAAGTATTACAGGCTACATTCACAATGGAAATAGCTTTTTACTCCGAGAATCTCCATTGAGAATGCGTTTTAGTCCTGGACTAGGCTTAATCTGTCTAAGAAACTGGCCCTACAGGCAAAAAAACGCTTCTTACTCTCATCCTCGCTGGCTGCCTCCTCAGATGAGTCGGAATCAGACGACGAGGGGACCCCCTTCAACCACTTCCTCTTCTTCGGAAGAGGTTCCGCCTTGACCTTGGCTGGCTTCGACTTGGGAGGGCGCTCTACCGTCTTCCCTTTCTCCACTCCCCCTTTCTTATCCTTCCCTCGTTCTGTCGTTGCCACTGTGGCGGCCCGTTTCTCGGGCTTCTGAGACGGCTGCACCCTCTTCTCTTTCTCCCTCTGCTTCTCTTTCTCCAACTCCTCTTTCACTACCGCAGCCGCCTTCTCCTTCTCTCGCTGTTCGTTCTTTGCCCTTGTTCTCTCCCTGGGCTCACGCTGCACCGGCTCTCGCGCCGGTGCCACTCGCTGCTCCCTCTCCTCCTTCTCAGCTCGGGGCGGGGTCTGGGTGGTGAGAGGCGGGGACGCCATTTTGGGGAGGACCTGTTGCCTGTTGAAGAAGAGTAGAGAATTGAATAAAGAAAAAGCAACCATATTCCAGATACCCAGTTCTATAACCACCCACTTCCAACCAAATAGATGACTACTAACCCTAATTTTGTGGGGGTCATGCCCTCTCACCCCCCTAGCTGGCAACTTTTTTCAGTATGCTGGCTACTTCAGATTTTTGGGAACACTGGATGGCTAGATGGAAGTACAAACACCATGTTAGCTCTTTAGGCTAGTATTTTCCTCTTATGCCTTGTCCTTGGACATTGAACAGGACAGCACGCTCTGAAATGTATATTTAAAAGGTGCAAGTAATACAATTTCGGACAACACTATGAACTGTTCAATGACAAGGTGGAAGAAAACCTTTGAGAAGTGAATGCATATACAATGTACAGTTGAAGTCGGAAGTTTACACACACTTAGGTTGGAGTCATTAAAACTAGTTTTTCAACCACTCCACACATTTCTTGTTAACAAACTAAAGTTTTTGCAAGTTGGTTAGGACATCTACTTTGTGCATGACACAAGTAATTTTTCCAACAATTGTTTACAGACAGATTATTTCACTTATAATTCATTGTATCACAATTCCAGTGGGTCAGAAGTTTACATACACTAAGTTGACTGTACCTTTAACCAGCTTGGAAAATTCCAGAAAATTGTCATGGCTTTAGATGCTTCTAATAGGCTATTTTACATAATTTGAGTCAATTGGAGGTGTACCTGTGGATGTATTTCAAGGCCTACCTTCAAACTCAGTGCCTCTTTGCTTGACATCATGGGAAAGTCAAAAGAAATCAGCCAAAACCTCAGAAATAAAATTGTTGACCTCCACAAGTCTGGTTCATCCTTGGGAGCAATTTCCAAAACACCTGAAGGTACCACGTTCATCTGTACAAACAATAGTACGCAAGAATAAACACCATGGGACCACGCAGACGTAATACCGCTCAGGAAGGAGACGTGTTCTGTCTCCTAGAGATGAGCGTACTTTGGTGCGAAAAGTGCAAATCAATCCCAGAACAACAGCAAAGGATCTTGTGAAGATGCTGGAGGAAACAGGTACAAAAGTATCTATATCCAATATAAAACGAGTCCTATATCAACATAACCTGAAAGGCCGCTCAGCAAGGAAGAAGCCACCATAAAAAAGCCAGACTACTGTTTGCAACTGCACATGGGAACAAAGATCGTACTTTGTCACACTTTTTGGAGAAATGTCCTCTGGTCTGATGAAACAAAAATAGAACTGTTTGGCCATAATGACCATCGTTATGTTTGGAGGAAAAAGGGGAAGCCTTACACGCCGAATAACACCATCCCAACGTGAAGAACGCGGGTGGTAGCATCATGTTGTGTGAGTGCTTTGCTGCAGGAGGGACTGGTGCACTTCACAAAATGGATGGCCTCATGAGGAAAGAAAATTATGTGGATATATTGAAGCAACATCTCAAGACATCAGTTGAAGCTTGGTCGCAAATGGGTCTTCCAAATGGACAATGCCCACAAGCATATTTCCTATATCGTGGCAAAATAGCTTAAGGACAACAAAGTCAAGGTATTGGAGTGGCCATCACAAAGCCCTGACCTCAATCCTATCCTAAATTTCTGAAGAAGTGTGTGCGAGCAAGGAGGCCTACAAACTTGACTCACTAACACCTGCTCTGTCAGGAGGAATAGGCTAATTGAGTTTGTAAACTTCTGACCCACTGGGAAGGGAATTAAATAAATAAAAGCTGAAATAAATCACTCTCTCTACTATTATTCTGACATTTCACATTCTTAAAATAAAGTGATGATCCTAACTGACCTAAGACAGGGAATTTTTACTAGGATTAAATGTCAGGAATTGTGAAAAATGTATTTTAAATGTATTTGGCTTAGGTGTATGTTTACCTCCAACTTCAACTGTACATGTCTAAAATAAAGCCATTTTCACGCAAGACCGACGGCTATAGGCATGTATATTATTGTTCTGGCTTTATCTAGCTCTATTTGTGATTTTACCTTAACTGACTGGCTTGCTAGGTAATCAATCCTCTGACGATAACCATCTGATTATGCGTTAACTTGCACAAGGTGCATTTGAAGTTGAATGTGATCGTATGCACTGCTACGTTTCTGATGAAGACCTACGCATGCAACGTTTCATGACGCAGTCGGGAAATAGGTGTATAGATGGGTACCTCAGTCCGGATGGTCTGTGCCAGGGTCGTCGAGAGCACACTCTCACATAGTCCTTCTTGTTGATGTTCTCCAGGAACTTGACGTACAGGCGCTGGTATCGCCTCTTGGCGTCACCAAAGTAGCCCAGATACTAAGAAAAAGAAAGAGCAGCCATTTTGTTTATTGGGATGCCTAATAAGCTACTTATTTAACAGATAGTCATCCTGGTGTCCACACAAATCAGTGGGTCTCTTCCAGGTCATTTTTATTGCAGTCGTGCTGCAGTTTATTTGGTTCTATATTCATAGTGTCTCAGAGTAGGAATGTTGACCAAGGACCAGAATCCCACTGTCCATTTCTTATCATCCAAAACGAAAAATAGTCAGCATGCTGATCTAGGAACAGTTTTAGATCTCAGGAATCACGTTAATATGATATAGCACTCGTAAGATGCTCAGCGACTGCAATTAAGAAGACCTGAAACCAACAATCACACTGTCGGGCAAAGCAGTGATCTTCATGTGGAACGTCAGTGGAACCTTAGGCACTTAATTGTGGAAAAGGTACTGGAAGAGACTATCCGAACTTGTCCTATGCAACATTTCCATTTAGAAATGTTTAAGACATTTTCCGATGCGTGCCCGCTCTGCTGATAAGACAGAAACATGCATTCTGTGTTGACATTGAGCAGTGATCTTCATGTGTTGGGTCAGTGGAACACAGAATTAAGAGTACACATTATTGTATGGGAAAATATTCAAAAGTTTCCGAGAAAGATCATTTGAAAAATACAATCGTATTGAGTGAATGTATTTATTGAGATGAAAACGCAATGAATTGATGGTTCTATGTTGATGTAAAAATATAAATTTACAGATTAAGGTTGTGAGGTCCGGTGACAAGAAATTCTTTGAGGCGGAAAAAAATGGGGTATGAATAGTATGAAGGGTGGACAGACCAACTGACTCACGTTGCTGGTGGCACAGAACTGCCTCTGTCCGTTCTTAATCTCAGGGCTGAACTTCTGCAGCAGGGCTTTCTGCACCCTCCAGATGGGGGGAGGTTCTCGACCGGTCTTCAGGGCCAGCTGGGGAAAGAGGGGTGAGGGATTTAATGCATACTGAACACACACACAATCAACTTATGGAACAGATGGACTACATTGAGAAACAATCTAACTGTTGAACTGGTGGTTAGTGATGCCTTTATTATGTTACACAAAAACGCAACACACACAAATACCTTCATAGTTCCGATGTCTTCTACGCGCACCACAAACTCGTCCCTCTCTCGGAAAATGCCTTCTCCTCCACTCTCGCTCTTGTCATCCTCGCTCTCTCCAGCAATGGCGGCATCCTCCTGCTTCTGGGCCACATGCAGCGAGGTGACCTGAGGGGCGGGGGTGTCTTCCGGGGACGCGGGGGGCTCCAGTGCTGGCTCGGGGGAATCCGAGGCCGGGGGAGTCTGGGAGGAGGGAGGGAGGGTGGCGGGAGCAGGAGGAAGAGAAGGAATGGAAGGAGGGAGGGGGCTCGGAGGTTGGGACTGCTTCTGTTGTGCCGCCTCTTGTGGGGGCAGGGGTGATGAAGGGAGAGAGAGGAGAAGTAAGGGGGAAGGTGGGGGAGAGGGAGAGAAGGACTGAGCGGGGGAGGCGGAGAGAGGTGAGGGACCGACTGGTGCCACTGGTGCTGTGGCTGGAATAAAAGGAGATAAGTGGTGATTTTTCGTCAAGAATCAAAATGCGATTCCACACCATATTCCACAAAATATTTTTCAGATCATAGAATATTCTGTCAATTCTCATATAGAAACTACACTGGGAGGAGGGATGTTAAACATGCTTTTCAAATTTGTAACAAACACACAAAAAAAACTAAGAAAATCATGATGAAAGTGGTCATTTTAGGCCCTTTTTAGACCTCTACAGTGCATTCGGAAAGTTCAGATCCATTTTTTCCACATTCTGATATTTTACAGCCTTATTCAAAAATGGATTACACCCCAACAATCTGCACACAACACCCCACAATGACAAAGTAAAAACCATTTTCTATAAAGTTTTGCAAATGTATATTTAAAAAGAATTCTGAAATAACATTTGCATGAGTATTCAGACCATTTACTCAGTACTTTGTTGAAGCATCTTTGGACGTGATTACAGCCTCGAATCTTCTGGGGTATGACGCTACAACCTTGGCACACATGTTTTTGGACAGTTCGTTTTTAAATTTATTTAACCTTTATTTAACTAGACAAGTCAGTTAAGTGCAAATTCTTATTTACAATGACGGCCTACAATACCTCATAATGACAAAGCGAAAACACTATACGCTTGGCGCACCTGTAGTTGGGGAGTTTCTCCCATTCTTCTCTGCAGATCCTCCAAGTTCTGTCAGATTGGATAAGGAGCGTTGCTGCACAGCTATTTTCTGGTCTCTCCAGGGATGTTCGATTCGGTTCAAGTCCAGGCTCAGGCTGGGCCACTCAAGGACATTCAGTGACTTGTCCTGAAGCCACTCCTGTGTTGTCTTGGCCGTGTGCTTAGGGTCATTGTCCTGTTGGAAGGTGAACCTTCAGCCCAGTCTGCGGTCCTGAGTACTCTGGAGCAGCTTTTCATCAAGGATCTCTGTACTTTGCTCTAGTCATCTTAGCCATGATCCTGACTATTCTCCCAATCCCTGCCACTGAAAAACATCTCCACAGCATGATGCTGCCACCATAATGCTTCACCGAAGGAATGGTGCCATGTTTCCTCCAGACATGACACTTGGCATTCAGGCCAAAGACGTCAATCTTGGTATCATCAAGATTCATCAGAGAATCTTGTTTATCATAGTCTGAGAGTCTTTAGGTACCATTTGGAAGACTCCAAGTGAGCTGTCATGTAAACGACTCCTCAGTAAAAAGCACATCTGGCCACTCTACCATAATGGCCTGATTGGTGGAGTGCTGCAGAGATGGTTGTCCTTCTGGAAGTTTCTCCCATCTCCACAGAGGAACACTGTCAGAGTGACCATAGGTTCTTGGTCACCTCCCTGACCAAGGCCCTTCTTTGGGACCACCAGCTCTGTGTTCTTCGGGACCTTCAATGCTGCAGAAATGTTTTGATACCATCCCCAGATCTGTGCCTTGGCACAATCCTGTCTCGGAGCTCTACGGACAATTCCATCGACCTCAGGGCTTGGTTTTTGCTCTGACATGCACTGTCAACTGTGGGACCTAAACACAGGTGTGCCTCTTTCCAAATCATCTGAAGGATGAACAATGGAAACAAGATGCACGGGAGCTCAATTTCAATTCTCATAGCAAATGGTCTGAGAACTTATGGAAATTAGGTATTTTTTTAATACATATAGTGGGGCAAAAAAGTATTTAGTCAGCCACCAATTGTGCAAGTTTTCCCACTTAAAAAGATGAGGCCTGTAATTGTCATCATAGGTCCACTTCAACTATGACAGACAAAATTGGTATGCTGTTGCTGGTATTTTGTCCCATACCTCCATGCAGATCTCCTCTAGAGCAGTGATGTTTTGGGGCTGTTGCTGGGTAACACAGACTTTCAACTCCCTCCAAAGATGTTCTATAGGGTTGAGATCTGGAGACTGGCTAGGCCACTCCAGGACCTTGAAATGCTTCTTACGAAGCCACTCCTTCGTTGCCCGGGCGGTGTGTTTGGGATCATTGTCATGATGAAAGACCCAGCCACGTTTCATCTTCAATGCCCTTGCTGATGGAAGGAGGTTTTCACTCAAAATCTCACGATACATGGCCCCATTCATTCTTTCCTTTACACGGATCAGTCGTCCTGGTCCCTTTGCAGAAAAACAGCCCAAAAGCATGATGTTTCCACCCCCATGCTTCATAGTAGGTATGGTGTTTTTTGGATGCAACTCAGCATTCTTTGTCCTCCAAACACAACGAGTTGAGTTTACCAAAAAAGTTATATTTTGGTTTCATCTGACCATATGGACATTCTCCCAATCTTCTTCTGGATCATCCAAATGCTTTCTAGCAAACTTCAGACGGGCCTGGACATGTACTGGCTAAAGCAGGGGGACACGTCTGGCACTGCAGGATTTGAGTCCCTGGCGGCGTAGTGTGTTACTTATGGTAGGCTTTGTTACTTTGGTCCCAGCTCTCTGCAGGTCATTCACTAGGTCCCCTCGTGTGGTTCTGGGATTTTTGCTCAGCGTTCTTGTGATCATTTTGACCCCACGGGGTGAGATCTTGCGTGGAGCCCCAGATCGAGGAGATTATCAGTGGTCTTGTATGTCTTCCATTTCCTAATAATTGCTCCCACAGTTGATTTCTTCAAACCAAGCTGCTTACCTATTGCAGATTCAGTCTTCCCAGCCTGGTGCAGGTCTACAATTTTGTTTCTGGTGTCCTTTGACAGCTCTTTGGTCTTGGCCATAGTGGAGTTTGGAGTGTGACTGTTTGAGGTTGTGGACAGGTGTCTTTTATACTGATAACAAGTTCAATAACAAACAGGTGCCATTAATACAGGTAACGAGTGGAGGACAGAGAAGCCTCTTGAGAAGTTACAGGTCTGTGAGGGTCAGAAATCTTGCTTTTTTGTAGGTGACCAAATACTTATTTTCCACCATAATTTGCAAATAAATTCATAAAAAAATCCTACAATGTGATTTTCTGGATTTTTTTTCTCATTTGGTCTGTCATAGTTGAAGTGTACCTATGATGAAAATTACAGGCCTCTCATTTTGGGGCGGCAGGGTAGCCTAGTGGTTAGAGCGTTGGACTAGTAACCCAAAGGTTGCAAGTTCGAATCCCCTAGCTGACAAGGTACAATTCTGTCGTTCTGCCCCTGAACAGGCAGTTAAGCCACTGTTCCTAGGCCGTCATTGAAAATAAGAATTTGTTCTTAACTGACTTGCCTAGTAAAATAAAGGTAAAATTAAAATAAAAAATCTTAAGTGGGAGAACTTGCACAATTGGTGGCTGACTAAATACTTTTTTTGCCCCACTGTATGCAAAAAAATATTAACTGTTTTCATTTTGTTATTATGGGTTATTGTATGTAGATTGACAACAAATGGGTTTTATTTAATCCATTTTAGAATAAGGATGTACCGTAACAAAATGTGGAAAAAGTCAAGGGGTCTGAATACTTTCCGAAGACACATTACATGCTTCCTGTAAGACACTATGAACCGTGACCGTACATGATACAGACCACATCTTTGTGTCGTTATAGTCTTTTCTAACATATGGAGTACATCTAGATTCAGAAATAATTTATCACGTTCATTTATTCAACATTAAAAATATTAACATCTCAAAGTACCCGATTTGATTTTGTTCATTTTATGGAACAATAAACTTTACGGGTACATCACATTTCCAGAATGGGCTCTAATTTTGAAGTTATGATAAATGGTATGTGAACGGGAAAATTGATTAAAAAGGAAACATCTTCTGTTGGCGATTTGCCAAATGTGCAATCCTAAGGGCTGTGACTGGTTAATGACCTATAAATGTCAATTTCTATGTCTGAAATGGGTCATATGTACCAGAGCCCACTTTAGAAATGGAGTGTTTGAACAGTATATTGTTCCAAACAATGGTTTAAAAACGGTACTTCTGAGATATTAAATATGTTGAAAAAAATGAATGTAAAAAATTGTATTTCAGAATTAAGACATACTCCATTTGAGAGCCCACTATAAAAAGGTAGGATTCCCAAATGGCAGCCTGAATTTGGCCCACTGGGGATTTTATTTGGTCCCCGCAAGTTTAGCAAAAAGGTATTAATTAGTAGTTGTTTTTTTAATTGTTGGACATAAGACTGTAAAACCAACAGCAAATCAGCTCCAAGTGATAAACATTTTGGAAATCTGCTCCAAAGTATTACGTTTTAGTCAAATATTAAAGCCGTTTGGACTTCTTGCAGTCAATTTGCGGTCTACAAATACATTTACATTTAACAGACACTCTTATCCAGAGCGACTTACATGAGCTATTAGGGTTAAGTGCCTTGCTTAACAGACAGATTTTTCACTGAGTCAGCTCAGGGATTAGGTCCAGCAACCTTTTGATTACTTGTCCAACACTCTTAAATGATTGGTAATCATGTTCCTGCCCCCTGACCATCCGTTCAAAAAAAGGAAAATCGTCCAACAGCTGAATCTAGTCGATGATCCTTGCTATAAGGAGTATAATTACAAAGATGTCTGTATGATGTATGGTTCGGTTCACAGATCATAGGGTCTTACAGAAGGCATGTATAGGTCTAAAATGGGCCTAAAATAAACCATGTTTGTGACACAAATGTAAAAAGCATGTCAAAGTTCCTTCCTCCCGATGAAGCTTCTATGTGACAATTTCCAGAACAATCTGAGACAAAACATATTTTTGGGCTGCCTTGGTGTGGAATAGCTCAGTGGGTATCTATCATTCCTTTAAATAACCAAAAACAGCTGTAAACATCAGTGGGTCTGATTTAGTTCAAGCTATCAGAAATATAACAATTGGGCTATCGTTTCTTTTAATCAGTTCTTTACTATGTGTGCACAGGAAATGGAATCAATGACTGAATTCTACAGCAACTGCTAAGCCAGAGGCTAAAATAATTATTTTCCATGAGCTATGCCGTGAAATTAATTCTAAGACAATTGGGGCATGAGCTGAAACAACAAGACTATGATGAAAAGTACTGTAATAAATAAGAAATATATTGTGGTTCCACAAAGAGATGCACAATGTAACAGCCTACATACATTCTCTGCCAATAAAATATATAGTCTATCAGTACCAGACGACAGTCGATATTATAGGACAGTTATGTATACTATTACATCTCAGACAAAATAGTGAATATGTGGGGAATGTCCCAAAAATGACTAAGTGATCGTTTGCAACATCCACTACCTGAACAAAAGAAACAAAAAGTACATCTCGAACATCTGATTCCAAAATCATTACTATGTCGCCGGTCGCCTCTTTCCTACTATAACAGCCTCCACTCTTCTGGGATGACTTTTCACTAGATGTTGGGACATTGCTTTGGGGACTTTCTTCCGTTCAGCCACAAGAGCATTAGTGAGGTCGGGCAGTGATGATGGGTAATTAAGGCCTGGCTCGCAGTCAGCACTGAAATTCATCCCAAAGGTGGTTCGATGGGGTCGAGGACAATCAAATTCTTCCACACTGATCTTGACAAACCATTTCTGTATGGACCTCGCTTTGTGCACAGGGGCATTGTCATGCTGAAAGAGGAAAGGGCATTCCACAACCTGTTGCCACAAAGTTGGAAGAACAAAATGTCATTGTATGCTGTAGCATTAAGATGTCCTTTCACTATAACTAAGGGACCTAGCCGAACCATGAAAAACAGCACCAAACCATTATTCCTCCACCACCAAACTTTACATTTGGCATTATGCAGAGAGACAGGTATCGTTCTCCTGGCATCTGCTTAAACTAGCTTTTTCCATCGGATTGCCAGATGAAGTGTGATTCATAACCACAAAGAAAGTATTTCCACTGCTCCAGAGTCCAAGCTTTATACCACTCCAGCCGACGCTTGGCACTGCGCAGGGTGACCTTAGGCTTGTGTGCAGCTGCTCAGCCATGGAAACCCATTTCAGGAAGCTACAGACAAAAAGTTATTGAGCTGACACTGCATTCAGAGGCAACTTGGAAATCGGTAGTGAGTGTTGCAAACGAAAATACGATTTTTACACTATGGGCTTCAGCACTCTGCGGTCCTGTTCTGTAAGCGTCTGTGGCCTACCACTTCACAATAACAGCACTTACAGCTGACCGGGGCAGCTCTAGCAGGGTAGAAATTTCACTAACTGAATTGTTGGGTGCCACTTTGAAAGTCACTGAGCTCTTCAGTAAGGCCATTCTACTGCCAATGTTTTTCGATGGAGATTGCGTGGCTGTGTGCCCAATTTTATACACCCGTCAGCAATAGGTGTGGCTGAAATATCCACAAATTTGAAGGGGTGTCCACAAAGTTTTGTATATACAGTGCCTTCGGAAAGTATTTCGACACCTTGACTTGTTCCACATTTTTTGTTACATTACAGTCCAATTCTAAAATAGATTTTTTTTTTTAAATACAATCTACCCACAATACCCCATCATGACAAAGCAAAAGCAGGTTTTAATTTTTGGCTAATTTATCATTTAAAAAAAACAGAAATACCTTATTTACATAGGAATTCAGACCCTTTACTAGACTCGAAATTGAGCTCAGGCACATGCTGTTTCCATTGAACGTCCTTGTTTGTTTCTACAACTTGATTGGAGTGCGCCTGTGGTAAATTCAATTGATTGGACATGCTCTGGAAAGGCACACACCTGTCCATATAAAAAGGTGCCACAGTTGACAGCGTATTTCAGAGCAAAAACCAAGCCACGAGGTCGAAGGAATTGTCCGTAGAGCTCAGAGACAGGATTGTGTCGAGCTCGGCACAGATTTGGGGAAGGGTACCAAAACATTTCTGCATCATTGAAGGTCCCCAAGAACACAGTGGCCTCCATCAATCTTAAACGGAAGAAGTTTGGAACCACCAAGACTCTTCCTAGAGCTGGCCGCCCAGCCAAACTGAGCAATCTGGAGAAAAGGGCCTTGGTCAGGGAGGTGACCAAGAACCCGATGGTCACAGAGAGTTCTCGAGTTTCTCTGTGGAGATGGTTTTACTTCTGGAAGGTTTTCCCATCTCTGATGCACCAAATCAGGCCTTTATGTTACAGTGGCCAGACGGAAGCCACTCCTCAGTAAAAGGCACATGACAGCCTGCTTGGCATTTGCCAAAAGGCACCTAAAGACTCTCAGACCACAAGGAACAAGAGACTCTGGTCTGATGAAACTAAGATTGAACAAGCGTCAAGTCTGAAGGAAACCTGGCACAATTCCTACGGTGAAGCATTGTGGTGGCAGCATCATGCTGTGGGGATGTTTTTCAGTGGCAAGTACCTGGGAGACCAGTCAGGATCATGGCTAAGATGACTAGAGCACAGAGATCCTTGACAAAAACCTGCTCCAGAGTACTCAGGACCGCAGACTGGGCTGAAGGTTCACCTTCCAACAGGACAATGACCCTAAAGCACACGGCCAAGACAACACAGGAGTGGCTTCAGGACAAGTCACTGAATGTCCTTGAGTGGTCCAGCCAGAGCCCGGACTTGAACCCGATCCAACATCCCTGGAGAGACCTGAAAAAAAAGGCTGTGCAGCAACGGTCAGAAGAATGGGAGAAACTGTCCAAATACGTGTGTGCCAAGCTTGTAGCGCCATACCCAAGAAGACTCAAGGCTGTAATCGGTGCCAAAGGTGCTTCAACAAAGTACTGAGTAAATGGTTTGAATTAGGGATGCACGATATACCGGTGAACATACCAGAAATTGGCCAATATTAGCTAAAAATGCCAACATCAGTATCGGCCCAATGTCTAGTTTAACGCCGATGTTAAAAACCGATGTCAAAGGTACCATGCATACCTATATAACGTAATAACGCCACATAAAATGTTGCGCTTCACGTGCAACACAGCATTCCTAACCTAGCCCACAAGATCTGCTGTGTGGATCGAGCAGTCAGCAAGTCAAGCAGTCATTTGAAAGAGTAAGAACATTTCGGCGAGGCAACTCAAAGGCGAAATCCAATTAAGCCAAGATAATGGAATTCAGTTCTCTGTCGTGGGTGATGTTGACTTTCGCCGACTGGTCGAGCACCTGTACACACTACCAAGCACGCCATTTTTCAAATGTTGCCCTACCGGAGTTACACAGTAATCAGTAAGCGTCACTGGAATTAGCTTCACAACATACATACTGTGGAATGCGTCACTGCAATTAGTAAGCGTCACTGCAATTAGCTTCACAACATACATACATACTATGGAATCCCATTACTTTGTGTGTCAAAAAAGATACTGTAGCACTGTACCAAAAAACGTCTGCAAACAAGCGAACACCAGCCACGAACGATGTGTTTACAATAAAGCATAATTTGTTTGACTGCAACTTCTAGGGTAGCTAGCTTTAGCTTGGTACCTAACTAGCACCAATACAACCAGCCTGAAAACAATGACCAGTAGAAAAAGCAGCCAGTTAGCTTCATCTGGCTAGTGAGGCTCAACCGGACCAGGTTGTGAAGCTAGCCACAATAAGGCACAAAGTGGAATTTGCGGTTGTGCTGTGAAAATAAAAGTACATCATTGACAGTGATGCAAATGAACACAAATTGTAGAATTATGTCATGCTTTTATTTTGAAGGCTAACTGCAAAGTCCAGTATTGTGACTAATCCTTATTGTGGCTAACTTCACATAGCCTGGGTCAGACCACCATTAATCAAATAAGAACTGTCTTATGAATTAGGGTTATTTTAGATGATACCGAGCTAACTATAGCTACTGAAACAGATTGTTTGCATCCATGAGCTAGCTGGCTTTTTTTTATGACCAGCACTATAAGGTGCGTGAGACAACTTTACCAGCATCATAGCATAGGTATCATTGTGACATATGAAATACGAGTGAAACTGTAATCAATGTGTAATAACTACGTAAAAAATTATTCACATTCATTTAAATTGTGTGACGTGCAGTCATATTCCTGATTGGTCAACAAGCTTATTTGGCACGTCAAATAATGTAATTTGACGTGTAGCTTTTTTGACACACGAAGACCCAAACGGCGTTCCCAAAAAATTCTGGTTGAGAATGAAACGACTGAACAAATGAAAAAAAGAAAAAAAATCTTATTTACAATGACGGCCCGGACGACGCTGGGCTAATTATGCGCCGCCCTATGGGACTCCCAATCACGGCCGGATGTGATACAGCCTGGATTTGAACCAGGGACTGTAGTGATGCCTCTTGCACTGAGAAGCAGTGCCTTAGAACGCTGCGTCCATGTGTAGGTGTTAACTATTTAACTGTACTAGAATGGTTAAAAGACCACTAAATTTAAAATGTCTGTATCGGTTTTTTTAGGCAAGGAAAATATTGGATATCGGCCAAAAATGTCAGATCAGTGCATCACTAGTCTGAACAATTATGTAAATATGATATTTGCACAATTTTCTAAAAACAGGTTTTTCGTTTTTCATTATGATGTAGTGTGTAGATTGATGATGAAAAAAACAATTTAATCCATTTTAGAATAAAATAACAAAATGTGGAAAAATCAAGGGGTCTGAATATTTTCCAAATGCACTGTATAATAATGTATTTTCTGCTGCAATAACTTTTATTAAAAAGTTTATTCCCCTTTTGTAATACCTGTATTGGCAATCATCGACAACAAGATCATATGATCTGTATCGACCCGGTATTTCCCTTACCTTCCAATCTGGGCTCACCAAGTATCTCCAACTCTGGCTCCTCCTCTGCCATATCATTCACTTCACTCTCCTCATCACCCCCTCCATGGACCTTCCTCTCTTCCTCATTCTCCTCCATCTCCTGGTCCTCTCGCTGTAGTACTGCCGGCTCGGCCGCCTGGGGCTGGGAGTGAGGGTTGAGTGAGGGGGCTGGGGGCTAAGGGCTGGGGGCTGCAGGGTGGTCGGTGTGAGCGGGGCCTGGCTGGGTTGGTCTTGGGACTGGGGTGGGGGAGAAGGTGGGGGCTGCTGAAGCGAGGCCAGCTGCGGCGTGTCGTAGAGAGCTGAGATGGCCGAGGAGATGCTTTTCTGCAGGTCCTGGTTCTTGCCCACCGAATCCTCCTCGTCTGAGGAGAACGAGGGCAGCGTCTCCAAGTTCCTCTTCAGCTCGTCGTCCAGGGTGCGCTTGCAGGGACTGGGGCAGCCCCCTAGGCCGCTGTTGCTCTTGCCCTCACCGAACTGAGGCAGTGTTGGAGGGGGTGCCGGGGACAGGGGACAGAGTCCGTCAGATTTGAGAGGGGAGACGCCACTGTTTCCTGATTGCATTTCCAAGCCCGGAGGTCTTTTTCCCGACTTGAGGAAGTCCATGAAGGAGGCCATGCAGCCTGATTTCTCATTCCCCTGAGAGAGACAGAGAGGGAGAGGTTACGGGGGGAATAGAGAGTGAGAGAAAATAGACAGTTCCTAAGAGAGGGAAATACTGGTTTCCCTCTTCATTTGACGAGCTAGGGCTAACATTTTGTCACATACAACATGCAGGATTAACCATAATTGCTGACTGATTGAGTGGCCAAACAGAGAGTAATAGTCCCTTACCCTTCCATCCATCCCCTCGCCATCCACTCCGTCACTCTGTATCTGGCTCTTCTGCTTGCTCTTGTCCTGGGTCCTGTGGGAGTCGACCCCTTCGCACAGGGGTCCAGGACTTAGGCCAAGGGAGGGAGCAGAGCCCACTGAGCCGTCTGATAGAGCGGGGTCCGTGCCGGACAGAGAGTCGGTCCTCAGCAGGGCTTCGGAAGAGGACATGGAGCCGATGGGCAGTTTGATCTAAGACAGGAAAAACGGCGGAAATGTTTGATTAAAATGCGAAATAATAAAATAGATAAATAAAATAGAGTAAAGTACAATACAGAAAACTTGGCTATTCCCACCACCTAAAGGAACATTACACTCAAATTAAAAGTTGTCAGATGTATTTGGAACTCAAAAGGAGTCTGATGTCCATATGCAATCGCATCCCATGTCATCGGTTATGTTGATCCATATTTACAAGATGTGGTTTAATCTTGACAGACTACTTTAAAGATCTGAAACCATTTGACAAACTTTGATTTAAAAGTGTAATGTCCCTTTAAGTATAAGCCTGCAATGACATGGGACAGAAGGTAGCCTAGCGGTTAGAGCGTTGGACTAGTAACCGAAAGGTTGCAAGATTGAATCCCCGGGCTGACAAGGTACAAATCTGTCGTTCTGCAACTGAACAAAGCAGTTAACCCACTGTTCCTAGGCTGTCATTGAAAATAAGAATTTGTTTTTAACTGACTTGCCTAGTTAAATAAAAGTCAAATAAAAAAAATGACCAACATTTCCCCCTGGGAATTAACAAAGCTCAGTTCCATTATCCACGCCCACCTTGAGATGCGGTATGGGCTCCTGATGCTGTGGGGGTGGAGCCTGGTGGTGAAGTTGATGCTGTTGCCGATTAAGGTGGTGTTGCTGCATCTGCTCCTTCCCAGTTATCTCCATAAACATGTCGTCTCTCCTCCCTCTCCCTCGGCCTCCGCCACCACCACGGCCCCTGCTCCGTTTAACCTCAATTCCTCCTCCATACCCACTTCCTGCTTCGGTTCCTCCTCCCATCTCACCTCCCATCATTCCACGGGGGGCGTGCTGCTCGGGCTGCGGGCGAATGCGAGGCCTACCCCTGGGCCTTGGAGGCCCTGCTCTCTTTGGCTTGGTGGGCTTACGGCCCCTCTTCTTGGGCCCGTCATGCGGCAGGAGCTGGGGAGGGGGGCAGAGGGAGTGGTAGAAGTCGAGGTCGCCCATGAGGGGGCTGAGCGTGCCTCCTCCTCCGGCCCCCCCTCCTGTCTTACGGCAGCTGGAGACCAGGTCGGGGAGGTGGTCAGGGAGCCGTCGGCTGTTCAGACGGATGTCCGCTGGCTGGTTGTCCTTGTCCTCATCATCCTCAAACTCGTACTCCTGCGCGTAGTTCTTTTTGGGCAGTGTGTTGGGGTCTCGGCGCTCCTTGAGCAGGTGGAACGAGCTGGACTTGAGGAGCTTCTTGGGGCGCGATGAGCAGAAGATGGGCGAGGTGAGGCCTCCAGGCCCGGTGCCAGTTCCACCGGTGCACCCGCCTGGACTAGAGGACTGGATCAGGCCCAGCTGCGCCGTGTTAACAGTGGACGGCAGCTCATCCAGGTCCAGGGTGCGGTTGCCGGACTCGGGAAGCCTGTGGCAGTATTGCCCATAGCCCTGGTCGCCCAGCATTTCATACCCGGCTCCTCCGCTTCCCCCTCCTGAATTATCCTTCATGGGCTCCTCATGGCCCCCTCCTGGTCCCTCCTGGTTCATCTCCTCCTGCACTGGGCCAGCGCCACCGGCACAGCTCGACTTGGAGAAGTCGTCTGAGCAGAACATGTCCTCCATGCCGGGGAAGAAGGAGCGGTCCTCGTCCTGCAGGAGCGAGTCCGGGAAGCAGATAGAGGTGAGTGTGACAAAGCGGTTCTGGCTCTGACCACAGCTTTTCTCCACAGGGCTGACCGTGTCGAATGGGTGCTGCTCGGTGCGCTGATGCTGGTCTATTTGGACCTGCTGACCTGGGGTGAGCTGGGACGGGTGTGATTGGGACTCCTGTTGCTGGGAGTGGGTGGAGGGAAGGGGCTGGGGGTGAGTATGAGCCTGGGGGTGAGCGTGGCCATGGGAGTGGGGGTGGTGCCCCGAGTGGCTTTGCTGGTGGTGGGAGTTGGGGTGTTGATGGTGTTGGGGGAGGTGATGCACATGCAAGGGGGCGGATAAGCCCATGTCGGGCTCAGAGAGGAACGAGTGGAGCTCCGAGGCGGAGTGTTGAGGGTGGTGGGACGAGAGCCTCTGCTGCTCTTGCTGCTGCTGCCTGTGGCGCTCTCCGCCTCTTCCTCCTGCACCTCCTCCTCCTCCTCCTCCTCTCCTCTCCTCCACTCCCCCTCCGTCCGCACTGGAGGTCTGGGAGAGCGAGCGGTCAAGCATGTCCAGGGAGGACACCACCGAGCTCTGCTGTCGCTGCTTGGACTGGCTCTGGTCTTGCCGAGGAGGTCCGTGGTTGTAGTGAGCCGCTGCCGCTGCAACCTCCAAAGCCTGGGACTGGAGTTGTAGCTGAAGCTGGGATGCCTGCTGGGTCTGGGACTGGTGTTTGCCCGCGCCCATTCTCCCTGCAGCTCCATCCATCATAGCTTGTTGCTGGCCCACTGAATGCTGCTGCTGATGGGGCTCCATCTTGTTGCGAGTGGTGTGGGACAGCACAGACTGGAGCAGGTGGGGCGGCTGGTGGGACTGGTCTGTGGGGGAATCCATGAGAGAGGCCGAGGACTGAGAGTGCTGTTGCACCTCGGGGTTCTTGCGAGGGTACACCAGCTCGGAGCGCTCTTGTGGATTCTTCTGCAGCTCCATGTGAGCGTGGGACTGTAGGTGGGTGTGAGAGGTGGCGTGTTGCTGCTGCGCGTGGGAGGAGTGTTGGGGGCCCAGGGAGTGCTGGGAGTACGGGTCGCTCCGGCCGTAGTGCACCACCGACCCCAGGGAGTCGTGGTGGTGTAGATGGGGGTGGCTTTGCTCGGCACCTCCTCTTCCGCCACTCCTGCCACCGCCTTCACTGTCATTCCTCTGTTGTTGTTGTTGTTGATGTTTCTTGAGAGACATCTCCAGCTGGCTGTCTAGGCCCGTGACCGCACCCCCAGATCCGGCACCGGCACTGGAGGTGGCGCTGTGGGTGCGGATGACGCTCTGGAGGTGGTACCTCTCCTCAGAGCTCTTGCCGAGCTCGTAGGACGACAGCCCCTTGCCGCCATCCGTGGTAGAGGGGACAGGCTGCAGAGGTGCCTGTTGTTGGGCCGTCTGTTGAGGTTGTTGCTGCTGGGAGTGATGATGGGACGCCTGGGGTGTGGGACTGGCCTGGGCTTGGAGAAGGTGCTGGATCAAAAAGTCGTCATCATCGTCCACATCCTCTTGAGACCTCTGGGAGCCCACACCTAGCATGCGGCTGGAGTCGGACTTGGTCTTGTTGGCGGTGGGGTGGTAGGACTGGGACTGGGGACCTCTGGTGTCGGGGTAGCCCTGAGGGGAGGAGATGAAGGTGGGAGAGAGGACAGAGGAGATGTATTTGTTGGAGGCCGTTCCTCCAGGGGACTGGGTGGGGCAGGCAGGGGTGGGGGAGTGCAACCCTGGACGGATGATCCCAGAGTTAGCCGACGGAGAGGGGATAGACTCAGGGATATGGTAAGGCCCTACTCTGGCGCCACCTCCTCTCTCATTGGCCATACTACTCCCAGCTCCTCCAGAACCGGAGTTCCCACTTCCTGCGGTGCTGCTACCACCGCCTCCTGAGGTTCCGCCCACCGACGACCCGCTCGACTGTAAAAGAGCTGGAGAGTGGCCTGGGCCGTAACCCAGCGATGGACATCCCGCTCCGCCCAGGGAGGAGGGGACGGACCCATAGGCAGAGTCAGCCCCGTAGACCACATCAGCCGAGTACGACTGGCTTCGCCCTCCCAGGCTTCCATAGCCTTTTCTTCCACCGGCTGAGCTCAGGTCCTGGGCCTGAGGGGAGCTGAAACCGCCATAGGACTGGGGTAGGTGGGAGGGAGGGGGCTGGTTGGGAGAGTATGACTGGTTCTGCTGTTGTGGCGGGGTTTGGCCTGTGAGAGCGGTGGCGGGGGTTTCACTGGGGGCACGGGTGAGCCGTAGCCTGAGAGGCTGTGTTTGGGTAAGGGCTGCTGGACAGATGTGGAAGAGGTAGGAGGGGCTTGCTGCTGGGGAGCTGGAGCACTCTGAGGGGGAGGCTGCTGTCTAGACGGGGCCGAGCTGGAGCTGGAGGGGGGGAGTGAGTTGGAGGGGTGGGCTCCCGAGGCAGAGGAGGAAGAGGAGGTCGTTGAAGAGCTGGAGGACGCAGAAGGGGGCGTGTGAGGGGTACGGGAGGAGGACGCCGAGGTGGTCGAGGAGTAGCCGTTGCTAGAGTTGCTCTTGGCGCCCTTTCCTGCTGCTGAAGATGAGGTGGAGATCGAGTAGGGGGGCTGGATGATGGGCCGGTACACCTGTTCCGTCCGGGAAGAGGCCTTGTGGTCCGAGGGGCTCTGGTCACCCAGGGGGCTGCAAGAGAGTCCGGCCTGCCTGTGGTGGGCGATCTGCTGGTACCCAGCCCCGCCACAGCTGAGGTAATGCTGCAGGGAGTGGGCCGCTGAGGAGGAGAGCTGGGACTGGGACGGCGTGGGCCGCTGGTAGTGCTTGATCACGCTGTCCTGCCGGGGCACAGCCCTCTCCTGGATCGAGTTAGACTGGGCCTGAGCTTGGGCTGAGGAGAACACTGAGGCATTGTACAACTGGGAGGACTGGTCCTGCAGCTGAGAGGACAGCAGGTTGAACTGGTGGGACTGTAGGTGCCGCGCTGATGAGGCCTGGACCGACGAGGCGCCTGTGGGGTCCTGGCCGCCCCGGTAGGCTGTGGCGGCGCCCTGGGAGGGCAGGAGGCGGTCAAAGCCCAGGCTGGACTGAGAGGGACCCTTGATATGCAACAGAGGGTCGTGGGGGGATAGGAGTCCGTTGGAGGTGGAGTTGAACGTGGGCGTGTCCTGGAGGGTGGGGAAGGAGCGGCTGGAGAAGGAGGCCGGGTGCTGATATGCGGACAGGGCCGAGGAAGAGGTGAAGGAGCCCGAGCCGGGGAGGGGCCCGGAGATGAAGAGCTCAGAAGGGGCAGGGGTGTGTATCGCTGTCAGGGCCAGATAGAGACAAGACGACTATTATTCAAAGCCCATCAACAGAAAAAAACTGACAAGCATGACTAAATAATTGTACCCCCAACCACTCCCTTAACAAGTAAAAAGCAAAAATAATACAATATGCAAATGAAACCAACATAATCTCACCAATAATGCGGACATTGAAAGAGGAATGACAATTTGATAGAACCTGTGAGGCGTTGGAAATGTGAACGACTTTTGCCACCCCGTTTTGAATGTCAACACAGGGCTGGTCACATGCTCACCCGTCTGCCAGGACGGCGTGCGGAACTGGGAGAGGAGGGAGGAGGCGGAGGGAGGAGCCTGGGGACCTCGCTGTGACTCCAGAGCGGAGATCAGATTCATGACCGAAGCATCTGGACCAGAGGGGCTGGCATGGTGCAGACCTGTTTCAAACAGTCCAGAGAGACCTGATGGGACAACAAATACAACCATGAGTAAACCATGACCACCATTTCCCTTTTCACAGATTATGCAAACTCAACAGGGCATTTAGAGAGATTGCTATATCTATGTGATTAAATGGCATAACTGGGATGAATAGGTCAAGAAGTGTCCATTACAACATAATACAATGATGTAATCCAAACAGATGTTATTAATCTGACAAGTTACCAGGTAAAATACAGGTTTTTCCTGCACACACACAAAAGGGGTTTCCATAGAAACTTAATTTTTCAGTGGCTGCAACCTTAGTGCCAGCAGCATGGCCAGTCATAACACCTGTACTGTGGCGACACAATTAATGGTGTGTGACATATCCCTCACCCAAACTCCGTCCTGCTCCCCAAGCCCCGCCTTGGCCAGAGCTGCCTGGGTGGTGATTGGTCGAATAGCCCTGCAGAGGATGGGGAGTGCCGTAGGTTTGTCGATGGAGAAGTTCCGACTCGGGGTGTGATGATCTGGAACTTCCATAGACGAGACTAGGGAGGAGAAGAGGTCATTTATTCAACTGTTCAAGTCCAATTGCCTTCATTTTCCTAAACCTTTGTTCAAAAGGTGACCTCTGGGAGACCCCACTAAATTTAAACAGATGCAAACCCTATGTAAATAGGCCTACAATGTAAATACACTGAGAACACCGTTTAGCTTGAAGGTCATGACTAACTACAGCACACTCTTCAGAAAACTAAGATCTTAAAGTTATTCAGATGCATTAGTCAACTTCCATCCTAATAAAATGATTACTGTAGCTCACCATTCTTCAAATTGTAAGAATTTAGAATAGTAGACTATGATTACACAAAATCAACTCCGAATGAATACTAAAATATGATTGCCATCTTAATGCCTGTTGTAGACTTCCTTTACAATTCCTGTGTCCAAGATATTTTACCAACACATGACTTTATTCATGGACCTACAATATGGAAGCCCATTAACACCACCCAAAAAATGACTTGATACCATCTCAAAAATGTTATACCATGTCAATTGAGGTAAATCATAGGCCTACATACAGGATATGTTTCTTCATTAGTAGCATTGTGTGGTGTATTCCAACTATCCACATTGCAGAGATCAGCACAGCAATCAAACACAGGCTGACAGAGCTTGCTTTATGCAGGGTTGCATCGTATAGGTCTACAGTGCATTCAGAAAGTATTCAGACCCCTTCCCTTTTTCCACATGTTGTTCTGTTAGACTTATTCTAAAAAATAATTACATAAAATTTTTCCTCATCAATCAAACACAATACGCCTTCATGACAAAGAAAAAAACAGGTTTAGAAATGTAGGCAGAAATACCATTTTTCCATAAGTATTCAGACCCTTTGCTATGAGACTCGAAATTGAGCTCAGGTACATCCTGTTTCCATGGATCATCCTTAATGTTTAATGTTTCTACAACTTGATAAAAAATAAAAAATAAACTATTTCACCTTTATTTAACTAGGCCAGTAAGTTAAAATCAAATTCTTATTTACAACGACGACCTACCGTGGAACTGTGGGTTAACTGCCTTCAGGGGCAGAACAACATATTTTTACTTTGTCAGCTCGGGGATTCAATCCAGCAACCTTTTGGTTTCTGGCCCAATGCTCCAACCACTAGGCTACCTTGGATTCCACCTGTGGTAAATTCAATTGATTGGACATGATTTGGAAAGGCAAACACTTTTCTATATAAAATGGTCCCAAAGTTGACCGTGCATGTCAGAGCAAAAACCAAGGCATGAGGTTGAAGGAATTGTCCGTAGAGCTCCGGGACAGGATTGTGTCGAGGAACAGATCTGGGGAAGGGTACAACAAAAATGTCTGCAGCATTGAAGGTCCCCGGGAACACAGTGGCCTCCATCATTCTTAAATGGAAGAAGTTCTATTCGCCAACGTGCAATCACTGGAAAACAAACTCGCTGATCTACAGTCGAGACTATCCTTCCAACGGGACATTAAAAACTGTAATATTTTATGCTTCACAGTCGTTGTCGCAGAATGACACGGATAGATGGCTGTTTTTTCTGTGTATCACCAGGACAGAGTAGCTACGTCTGGTAAGATGCATTTGTCAATAACTGCAGGTGCGCAATGACTAATGTTAAAGAAGTCTCGAGGTATTGCTCGCCTGAGGTAGAATACCTCATCATAAGCTGAACACCACACTATCTCTATTATTCGTAGCCATCTATATACCACCACAAACAGATGCTGGTACTAAAACGGCACTCAGGGAACTAGAAAAGGCCTTAAGATTTTGAGTGAAAACCTCCTTCCATCAGCAAGGGCATTGAAGATGAAACGTGGCTGGGTCTTTCAGCATGACAATGATCCCAAACACACCGCCCGGGCAACGAAGGAGTGGCTTCGTAAGAAGCATTTCAAGGTCCTGGAGTGGCCTAGCCAATCTCCAGATCTCAACCCCATAGAAAATCTTTGGAGGGAGTCCGTGTTGCCCAGCAACAGCCCCAAAACATCACTGCTCTAGAGGAGATCTGCATGGAGGAATGGGCCAAAATACCAGCAACAGTGTGTAAAAACCTTGTTAAGACTTACAGAAAACATTTGACCGCTGTCATTGCCAACAAAGGGTATATAACAAAGTATTGAGAAACTTGTGTTATTGACCAAATACTTATTTTCCTCCAATTTGCAAATAAATTAATTCATCATTCACTACAATGTGATTTTCTGGTTTTATTTTTCTCATTTTGTCTGTCATAGTTGAAGTGTACCTATGATGAAAATTACAGGCCTCTCATCTTTTTAAGTGGGAGAACTTGCACAATTGGTGGCTGACTAAATACTTTTTGCCCCACTGTATATGTACACACACACACACACACAACGTCGACCGATTATGATTTTTCAACGCCGATAACGATAATTGGAGGACCAAAAAAGCCAAAACCGATTTTTGTTGTTGAAATTTTAAAATTAAAATAATGACAATTAAAACAATACTGAATGAACACTTATTTTAACTTAAATTTAATACATCAATAAAATCAATTTAGCCTCAAATAAATAATGAAACATGTTCAATTTGGTTTAAATAATGCAAAAACAAAGTGTTGGAGAAGTAAAAGTGCAATATGTGCCATGTAAAAAAGTTAACGTTTAAGTTCCTTGCTCAGAACATGAGAACATATGAAAGCTGGTGGTTCCTTTTAACATGAGTCTTCAATATTGCCAGGTAAAAGTACAATTGTACTTTTAAATTCCGTAAAGTTAGTGTGAAAGAGGTGAACAAATGATTGTTGTCTATCACCAATGACAAGCCACCGGGGTCTGACAACTTAGATGGAACATTACTGAGGATAATAGCAGACAATATTGCCACTCCTATTTGCCATATCTTCAATTTAAGCCTACTAGAAAGTGTGTGCCCTCAGGCCTGGAGGGAAGCTAAAGTCATTCCGCAACCCAAGAATAGTAAAGCCCCCTTCAAAGGCTCAAATAGCCAACCAATCAGCCTATTACCAACTTCTAATTGTGTTTGACCAGGTACAATGCTATTTCACAGTAAACAAATTGACAACAGAATTTCAGCATGCTTATAGGGAAGGACACACACCAAGCAAAGCACTTACACAAATTACATGATTGGCTGAGAGAAATTGATGATAAAATTATTGTAGGGGCTGTCTTGTTAGATTTCAGTGGAGCTGTTGACATTATGGATCATAGTCTGCTGGTGGAAAAATGTATGTGTAATTCCTTTACACCCCATGCTATAATGTTGATAGAGTTACTTGTCTAACAGAACACAGAGGGTGTTCTTTAATGGAAGCCTATCAAATATAATCCAGTCAGAATCAGGAACTCCCCAGGGTAGCTGTCTCGGCCCCTTGTTTCTTTCAATTTTAACTAACGACATGCCACTGACTGAGTAAATCTAGAGTTTCTAGCAACAAATGACTGCAACACTCAACAAAGAACTGCAGTAAGTTTCAGAGTGGGTGGCAAGGAATAAGTTAGCCCTCAATATTTCTAAACCTAAAATATTTGTATTTGGAACAAAACACTCACTAAACCCTAAACCTCAACTAAATCTTGTAATAAGTAATGTGGAAATTGAGCAAATTGAGATGACTAAACTGCTTGGAGTAACACTAGATTGTAAACTGTCATGGGCAAAACATATCAATGCAGTAGTAGCTAAGTTGGGGAGAAGTCCGTCTATAAAAAAAAGCGATGCTCTGCCTTCTTAACACCATCAACAAGGCAGGTCCTACAGGCCCAAGTTGTCGCACCTTGACTACTGTTCAATTGTGTGGTCATGTGCGACAAAAAAGGATTTAACAAAATTGTAATTGGCTAAGAACAGGGCAGCACGGATGGCCCTTGGATGTATACAGAGCGATAATATTAATCAAATGCATGACAATCTCTCCTGGCTGAAAGTGGGAGGAGAGATTGACTTCATCACTACTTTTATTTATGAGAGGTTTTGACATGTTGAATTCATTCAATTCAATTCGGACACCCATGCATACCCCACAAGAAATGCCAGAAGAGGTTTCTTCACAGTCCCCAAGTCCAGAAGAATATGGGAGGCACGCAGTACTACATAGAGCCATGACTACATGGAACTATTCCACATCAAGTAACTAACGCAAGCTGTGAAATTTTATTTAAAAATAGATTAAAAATACCTCACGGAACAGCGGGGACTGCAACACAAACATTGGCACACACACATGGATTTTGTCATGTAGATATGTGGCAGTGGAGGAGTAGGGGCCTGAGGACACACAGTGTTGTGAAATCTGTGAATGTATTGTAATGTTATAAAATTGTATAAACTGCCTTAATTTTGCTGGACTCCAGGAAGCGTAGCTAATAGGGATCCATAATAATCCATTGGATCCATTGACTCCCGCAAAGGCGGAGGTGTTGCTAACATTTACGATAGCAAATTTCAATTTCTTGTCATGAAATCTATACAGCCTACTCAATCACTTTTTATAGCTATTGTTTACAGGCCTCCTGGGCCATATACAGCGTTCCTCATTGAGTTCCCTGAATTCCTATCGGACCTTGTAGGCATAGCAGATTTTTTATTTTATTTTACTAGGCAAGTCAGTTAAGAACAAATTCTTATTTTCAATGACGGCCTAGGAACAGTGGGTTAACTGCCTGTTCAGGGGCAGAACGACAGATTTATACCTTGTCAGCTCGGGGATGCAACCTTTCGATTACTAGTCCAACGCTCTAACCACTAGGCTACCCTGCCGCCCCAGATAATGTTCTAATTTTTGGTGACTTTAATATTCACATGGAAAAGTCCACAGACCCACTCCAAGAGGCTTTCGGAGCCATCATCGACTCAGTGGGTTTTGTCCAACATGTCTCTGGACATACTCACTGTCACAGTCATACTCTGGACCAAGTTTTGTCCCATGGAATAAATGTTGTGGATCTTAATGTTTTTCCTCATAATCCTGGACTATCGGACAACCATTTTTTATGTTTGCAATTGCAACAAATAATCTGCTCAGACCCCAACCAAGGAGCATCAAAAGTCGTGCTATAAATTCACAGACAACTCAAAGATTCCTTGATGCCTTTCCAGAATCCCTCTGCCTACACAAGGACGTCAGAGGACAAAGATCAGTTAACCACCTAACTGAGAAACTCAATTGAACCTTTAACCAAAATACCTTAGATGGAGTTGCAACCCTAAAAACATTTCTCATGAGAAATTAGCTCCCTGGTATACAGAAAATACCTGAGCTCTGAAGCAAGCTTCCAGAAAATTGGAACGGAAATGGGTGCCACACCAAACTGGAAGTCTTCCGACTAGCTTGGAAGGACAGTACCGTGCAGTATCGAAGATCATCCTATTTCAAGGTTTTACTGCTAACTTACAAAGCATTACATGGGCTTGCTCCAACTCATCTTTCTGATTTGGTCCTGCCGTACATACCTACACGTACGCTCCGGTCACAAGACGCAGGCCTCCTAATTGTCCCTAGAATTTCTAAGCAAACAGCTGGAGGCAGGGCTTTCTCCTATAGAGCTCCATTTTTATGGAATGGTCTGCCTACCCATGTGAGAGACGCAAACTCGGTCTCAAACTTTAAGTCTTTACTGAAGACTCATCTCTTCATTGGGTCATATGCTTGAGTGTAGTCTGGACCAGGAGTGTGAAGGTGAACGGAAAGGCTCTGGAGCAACGAACCGCCCTTGCTGTCTCTGCCTGGCCGGTTCCCCTCTTTCCACTGGGATTCTCTGCCTCAAACCCTATTACAGGGGCTGAGTCACTGGCTTACTGGAGCCCTTTCATGCCATCCCTAGGAGGGGTGCGTTACTTGAGTGGGTTGAGTTACCGATGTGATCTTCCTGTCTGGGTTGGCTCCCCCCCCTTGGGTTGTGCCGTGGCGGAGATATTTGTGGGCTACACTCGGCCTTGTCTCAGGATGGTAGGGTGGTGGTTGAAGACAACCCTCTAGCGGTGTGGGGGCTGTGCTTTGGCAAAGTGAGTGGGGTTATATCCTTCCTGTTTGGCCCAGTCCAGGGGTATCATCGGATGGGGCCAGTGTCTCCTGACCCCTCCTGTGTCAGCCTCCAGTATTTATGCTGCAGTAGTTTGTGTGTCGGGGGGCTAGAGTCAGTTTGTTATACCTGGAGTACTTCTCCTGTCTTATCCGGTGTCCTGTGTGAATTTAAGTATGCATGCTCTCTCTAATTCTCTCTTTCTCTCGGAGGACCTGAGCCCTAGGACCATGCCTCAGGACTACCTGGCATGATGACTCATTGCAGTCCCAGTCCACCTGGCCGTGCTGCTGCTCCAGTTTCAAATGTTCTGCCTGCGGCTATGGAATCCTGACCTGTTCACCGGACGTACTACCGGTCCCAGACCTGCTGTTATCAACTCTCTAGAGACAGCAGGAGTGGTAGAGATACTCTTAATGATCGGCTATGAAAAGCCACCTGACATTTACTCCTGAGGTGCTGACTTGCTGCATCCTCGACAACTACTGTGATTATTATTATTTGACCATGCTGGTCATTTATGAACATTTGAATATCTTGGCCATGTTCAGTTATAATCTCCACCCGGCACAGCCAGAAGAGGACTGGCCACCCCTCATAGCCTGGTTCCTCTCTAGGTTTCGGCCTTTCTATGGAGTTTTTCCTAGCCATCGTGCTTCTACACCTGCATTGCTTGCTGTTTGGGGTTTTAGGCTGGGTTTCTGTACAGCACTTTGAGATATCAGCTGATGTACGAAGGGCTATATAAATACATTTGATTTGACTCACTGATGAATAACGATGATGAGCGATCGGCAAAGGCAACCTTTGGGCATCACGGCTCAGTAAGAAATGATATATACACACACACATACATAGTTGAAGTCGGAAATTTGCATCCACCTTAGCCAAATACATTTAAACTCAGTTTTTCACAATTCCAGACATTGTTTTAGGTCAGTTCGGATCACCACTTCACTTTAAGAATGTGAAATGTCAGAATAATAGTAAAGAGTTATTTCAGCTTTTATTTTTTTCATCACATTCCCAGTGGGTCAGAAGTTTACATTCACTCAATTAGTATTTGGTAGCATTGCCTTTCTAGAACTCCCCCTTCGACAGGCAGAGTCAACAAACAATACGTGGCGGGTTTTCGGTTCACCCTGACATTTCCATTCCTCTTCTGACAACAGAACGTGACCAAATGTTCACCAGGCACAGCAAGGGACGCCCGGACCATTATGCTATTCCAAGCATGTGTAACCGAAGAGAGATACCACGAGTGGGCACAGAATACATAGCATTCCTGCTGTGGGCGTCTATTTCAGCACCGTTTCGCGCTGCTCTGAGACAAGCCTGCAGAAACAAAAATGTTAAAATATTCCATTTTATGTGTTAAGCAAGTCATGTCTGCTGAATAATCAAGTTAGATTTCTCCAGAAATATAATTCTAAATAACAAACCGTCTTTATTTACAAATTAGTGAGAATGTCTCACCCCATGTTCAAGAATTGCCTTTTTCCTCACTCACTCTCGGTTAAATGAAAACAAAATCTCCAAAATGTTGTTACATTTTAAAGAAAGCAATTATTATTAATTAATTTAGAATGATATCAAAAGCCCCTCCGATATTCAGATATTCTCACAGATCGTAATGAAAAATGCCCCTTAGATATCAATAGACTCCTCCAATCCTCTAAATGTAATTGTTGGCAGAGAAACAAATCATTGAAAAAAAAAATTATTTTTTTGGATACTGTTATAAATGGTGTAGGTCATTTATTTATAGAGCATATTGAAGTTAGAAGCAAAAAAACTATTTTACCACTGTTTCGCGTTGCTCTGAGACAAGCAAGTGACAGGGATTCTTTAGCTAAATAGCCCAGTGCTGTACTGCCGGATATCACGTTGTACAGCGCCATATTTTCCGTTCCATCCTAACAGAAACCCAGAGGGTTTTAAGTTTTTCATGGAATAGAAACACCATAATATTAATCAAATGAATGAAGTACCAGTCTAAAGTCTGGACACACCTACTCATTCCTGGATGTTTATTTTTACTATTTTCTACATTGTAGAATAATAGTGATGACATAACAACTATGAAATAACACATATGGAATCAGTTAAGAACAAATTCCTATTTACAAGGACAGCCTACTCCTTCCTCCCCAATGGGAAACCCCGGTCTCCCGCGTGCCCCGCATTCTGTAGTAGACATAGTCTGCTCTCCCTAATGTAAGGAATTAGGCACTTTCCCATGTTTACTACAGTACGTATTGTAGACTGCACAGTAGCCTAATAAACAATTAAACACATTTCGTTAACAAAATGTAACAATTGTAAAATAATCAGTTGGTCACCGGTTGAACTGATTCTACATTGAATTTAGTCTTTGAGATGCTCAAACAAATGTGTTTATCTGTAGTTTTTCTTCAACAAAAACACAACAGGCAAATGCATATGGGGTCCCAATGTCTAAATAGTGAAGGTAGGGATAGTTTAAACTGCAGTAGGATGGTTCTCAGAGGTGAGATAATCAGCCCATGGTTGGTGAATAGCACTTGGTTGGCACCTTCGATACCGATAACGTGATAGGCAGACGTGATCAGCAGAGAAAGTACACAAGTTTTGATTGGTTTACAGTTTATTACTCAGCTGCGTTTGCCTGTCCAGCAAGCAAAAATAAAAGTGTTTTGAAAAGAATTACAAGAATTGACATTGCCAAAAAACAGAAACGTGTTCAGAAGTAATAAATATAAACAATATGTAAAAACCAGCTTCTCGAGACAGATTGATCATCTCAAAAACTTAAGAAGATAGCTAGCTGAAGGGTTGGGCGGTATCCAGATTTTCATAGTCATACCATCCTTCTCTCATCCCGGGATTTATGGTATTACCAGCGTAGTACACAAGAGGGTGCAACAACAAAAAAACTCAGACCCCCATTGTGTGTTTATTACCAGAATGCTAACAAAATCTGCACAAGTAATAGCAAATATCAATGGAAGCTGCTAGCTAAATATGCTAATGAGCACAAACAAAAATAAACTAATTGCAAAGACATGCAATCCAGCTCAAAGTTATACATATGTAGGTAGGAGCTACCGAATGTCATTGTTGGCTGGTTTGGATATTGACAAGCGAATGTGAATGAGAGACATTGTTGACACAAGCTTGTCTGAAGGAAAAACTGTAATGGCGCTAAAGCAGCATGTGTCTGTGTGGAGTCGCTAGGGTAACAGGCCTGCCTGCTGGCCAAGAACAGAGGAGAAAAATGCAAGGAAATCAAGCAGCGGCAGCTGTTCAGATGTCAAAGCACTTTGGATGAGTTCTCAAACACAGCAAGAAGCAAACACTATATGATGTCACCTTATTAATTCAGCCACTTGATTAGATATCTGAGGGGTCGCGTCAACACAGAACTCTACATTTTTCCACGCAATAAATCATTATAAAATGCATTAGAAATATCATGATGCATTTTGTAAACGGAGATCAACAATTCTTCTTGTAATTTTTTACTTCAGTTGTAATTCTCCACTTGGTTAAGAATTCACAAAAAGGCCATTCTATCAGCAGACAGCGCTCTGACTGATGTGTAGCTACTTTTCTTGGTGTGGCCAGCCTACTTTTCTCCAGTAGATTTAAAGATGAACTTTAAGCAAATCAGTATGAAATGTAGCTGGCGACATTCTTTCTTTTATAAACATGATGTCCATGCATAGTTTTTGCAAAAATGTATTTTTTCATTGTAAGCTAATTTACTGGTTGCCATCTGATGAGAATGACATTTTCTGCCTAATGTGTTGCACTAATGTATTTTCTGTGAAGTTAAAACTGCAGTGCACATCCCTGATCATTATATTTAAGCAGCAAAAAAAACTATTGCCTTTTCAATATAAAACTCGACCACTGTCAATACACAGCTGGACTCCGGCTTTCTCTCGTTGCATTATTACCAAATAAACACGTGACTGGCTCTGTGGAACTACGGTAAGCTTCATAGTGTAACGACCATGGGTTCATAACCGCGGATATCGACTCTGCAGCTGAGCATGCTTTTGCAGCACGGTCGATAGCGTGCTGGACTTCGGGCTAGAAGGTCGAGGGTTCGAGGCCTGCTCCCTGCTGTTTCATTACATTGGTGTCAGAAGGGATCGGACCTTGCATCCACGACAGTGCATGTGCTTGACCGGTGAGCGCGTTCCTGTAAGACGTAGAGTCACAAGCTAGCGCGAGGACGCTGAAAGGAGGGAGTAGTGTATGACCCTGGTTTCATAAGCGCGGATATCGACTCGGCGTCTTGAGCATGCTTTTGCAGCACGGTCGATAGCACACTGGACTTCGGGCTAGTTCAAGACCTGCTCCATGCCTGTTTCATTACAATATTGTAAAATAATGTGACATGAAGAACTCGATCTGCTTTATCTCCTAGCGTATTGCACAAGTTGGCGGCAGGTATTTACTTAAAAAGTAACTACAAATATTTAAATGTATTTTAAAACTTCAATTAAATAGTTAACGGTATCGACAGTATTGAAAAACCATGCCATGTCCATTTCTAAATAACCCAGTATATGGTATATAGGGTGTACCGCCCAAGCCTACTAAATAGCCATGATTCGACCATGTACCATGCTAGCTTTTGTCATTAGCTAGGTAGCCTACTAGCTAGCAAACCAAATAATATCATGGTAGATATGGTATGATGGCATGATGTTGAAAACACTGATAAGATCAATCAAAATAAAGACTTAGCTACCTAATGTATTTGATCTGCTATCAAGACTGGGTGGAATGCATTTTAACTTAACTATGCACAACAACCTAGAGTTATGCAGTTATTTTAGGAGCCAATGTGTTGACTATCAACCATTATCGTTCTTCACAGCACCAAAGCTGGCAACATTCGACGACTGCCACCTCGCGCAAAATCACTGCAAGCAAACAATTTACAGTGTAACAACTTTGCTACATCACAGGCGGAAGCAGCTCAGTTAATATGTGAAACTAACGTATCAAGCTATGTCACAGGAGAAAAAAACTAGAAAGATACAAACTGGGCATTGTAATGACAGTTTCTTGCAAATGCAATAGTCTCGTGTGCATTTACCTATGAATAAGATATGGGCTGTTTTCATAGTCAATGTGTCAAACTATTCTAAAAGGATATACTACTATAATTATTCTAATGGTCCAGACATATACTCCAACCCACCCCCCTCTTTAACCCCCCGGTCTACCTAAAACCATGCTTTTAGTCTGTCAATCGCATTCTATACATTTTCAAGAGCTCTACAAGCTAGTCCACCACCCCCACACGGCTTGCTCCAAACCATTTAGAATACTGGTAACAACGCGATGCTGCCTGTAGGCAGGTTACAGATCGATGTCAATGTACCAAATGAACGACCAATCGATTACATACACGCAAAGAGAATGCAATATATTAGCTAGTGTGCAAACATTTGCAGGACTGGATCAATTGCTTACCTTGCTTTCGCTGATCTCTCATAACTCCATCCGGCTCCTGCGCCCAAATCACCGAACCCTGTTCCCGGGTAATTTCTATCCATTTTTCATTTATAAGAAATGTGTTACAAGGACGAAAACTCTAAGTATTATGAATTTTCACAGACTTGGGGTATCAGTCTTCCCCGTGATCGATTTTAGACTATTTTCCCCGTTTCATTACAAAATCATCGGGATTGGAAAACAGTATATTGAAAGAGAAATGGAGGGGAGGAGAAAACTGGACAAAAAGGGGGGTCAGGGGATGTACTCCAACCACCTCCAAAAATCAGTCTCTCCTTTCCTACACTTTCCTCAAAATATAATTTCCACAACTGCCAAATTGCAACGACGCTATACACGACCATGATAAATTATCGATAAATTGCAGAGAAACATTCATGCCGTATACCATTCCCTTTATTGCTAGAGCAAATGCATTGATCCGCGACTGAAAAGATTAACATCGATATCTCACGACTGTTCCGAATAGGATCAAACGATAAATGATCATAAATCACGATTACTGTTCTATTTAGCATGCAAAATGCCTTCCCATCCTGAAATCGTTGTGGGCTAGCAGATGCTACTAGTTAATAGCTAGCTAGCCCTGTCGACGCATCAAAATAAAACTGGGTTGCTATCTATATAGCCTTCTACCATTCCTTCTCCTTTTTTACATTACAAAATAATGATTACGACGATATCGCGACATCTGGAAACCATCATCTAAATTCCAAAAATCGATGAAGACGGAAAGTAGGCCTCGTTTTCTATATTTTTAGTCTTTTTCCTCGGAAGACGCCATTTTTGAAGGCGGCTGGCTCTCAATCCTTTCTCCCTCCCCTCACCCACCCACGTCGCTCAAACACAGGCGCACTGGGTCTGTTGTGTCCTCCATCCACCGGTTCTCACGGCTCGCCACTAGTTACCACAGTGGCAAAGTCAACACCCCCGCACATTTCCTCTTCTTCAAATCCTAACCTCAACCACACTGCTAACCTTATGACAAACCTTCAATCAAGACCAAAAAGCACGTTTTTGTTTTCATGATTTTTTACGATAAATCCCATTTCGACTTTGTAGCTGTAGGAACTAGTGGAAACCGTTCTCGTGAGAAGGGGAGGGGCTATACCAGTAGGGGCTGGATCCTCTGATGTTACATCCAGTATGGGGCATCCAGCTCAGAGTTACAACTTCCTGCAAAGCATCCGGATGAGTTTTACATACAGCACAGACTTACATGCAGCAGGATGTAACTAGGAACTGAGATACCTACTGCAGCCCTCATCCTCCACCCGTTCTGCCAGTCACGTTCTGTTAAAGGTCCCCAAAGCACACACATCTCTGGGTCGCTCCTCTTTTCAGGTCGCTGCAGCTTGCGATTGGAACGAGCAGCAACAAATACTGAAACTGGACAGTTTTATCTCAATCTCTTAATTCAAAGACTCAATCATGGACACTCTTACTGACAGTTGTGGCTGCTTTGTGTGATGTATTGTTATCTCTACCTTCTTGCCCTTTATGCTGTTGTCTGTGCACAATAATGTTTGTATCATGTTTTGTGCTGCTACAATGCTATGTTGTTGTATGTAGTTGTATGTAGTGTTGTGGTGCCTCTCTTGTCGTGATGTGTGTTTCGTCCTATATTTTTATTTTTAATCCCAGCCCTGTCCCCGCAGGAATCATTTTGCCTTTTGTTGAGCCGTCATTGTAAAATACGATTTTGCTCTTAACTGACCTGCTTAGTTAAAAAAAGATAAAAAAATAAAAACATAAAACAAAACCAGATGGAACACTTCAAAATAAAAATCCCCCGACATGTCATGCTAAAATAAAAAATAACAGTCCTTCAACTTCTCATGCCAAAATAAATCGTTATGTTTCCAATTTCAAAATTAAAGTCCCTCTATTTGTCATGCCAAAATAAGTCGTGCTGTTTCTAATTTCAAAATTAAAGTCCCTCGATTTGTCACGCTAAAATAAATCCTGAAACTCCCATTTCAAACAAAGTCTCGCAATTTGTCATTCCAATATAAAAGTTCTGCGATTTCCAATTTAAAAATAAGAATAAAATCAAATTTTATTTGTCACGTGTTCCGAATACAACAGGTATTACAGCGAAATGCTTACTTATAAGCCCTTAACCAACAATGCAGTTAAGAAAAATACCTACAAAAATAAATAAATAAAAAAGAAATAATTAAATAGCAGCAGTAAAATAACAATAGTGCGACTATATCCTGGGGGTACCCGTACAGAGTCAATGTGCAGGGGCACCGGTGTCAAGGTAATATGTACATGTTGGTAGAGTTATTAAAGTGACTATGCATTTTAATAACAGAGAGTAGCAGGTGCGTAAAGGGGAGGGGGCAATGCAAATAGTCTGGGTAGCCATTTGATTAGATGTTCAGGAGTCTTATGACTTGGGAGTAGAAGCTGTTTAGAAGCCTCTTGAACCTAGACTTGGCACTCCGGTACCACTCGCCATGTGGTAGCAGAAAGAAAAGTCCATGAATAGGGTGGCTGGAGTCTGAATATTTTTAGGGCCTTCCTCTGACACCACTTGGCATAGAGGTCCTGGATGGCAGGAAACTTGGCAGCGGTGATGAACTGGGCCGTACGCACTACCCTCTGTAATGCCGAGCAGGAGGCTGAGCAGTTGCCATACCAGGCAGTGATTCAACCTGTAAGGATGCTCTCGATGGTGCAGCTGTAGAACCTTTTGAAGGGCTGAGGACCCATGCCAAATCTTTTCAGTCTCCTGAGGGGGGATAGGTTTTATTGTGCCCTCTTCATGACTGTCTTGGTGTGCTTGGACCATGTTATTTTGTTGGTGATGTGGATGCCAAGGAACTTGAAGCTCTCAACTTGCTCCACCATAGCCCCATCGTGGAGAATGGGGAGGTGCTCGGTCCTCCTTTTCCTGTAATCCACAATCATCTCCTTTGTCTTGATCACGTTGAGGTAGAGGTTGTTGTCCTGGCACCACATGGTCAGGTCTCTGACTTCCTACCTATAGGCTGTCTTGTCATTGTCGGTGATCAAACCTAACACTGTTGTGTCATTGGCAAACTTAATGATGGTGTTGGAGTCATGCAGTTATGAGTGAACAGGGAGTACAGGAGGGGACTGAGCACGAGGGGCCCTCGTGTTGAGGATCAGGGTGGCGGATGTGTTATTACCTACCCTTACCACCTAGGGGCAGCCAGCCAGGAAGTCTAGGATCCAGTTGCAGAGGGAGGTGTTTAGTCTCATGGTCCTTAGTTCAGTGATGAGCTTTGAGTGCACTATGGTGTTGAACGCTGAGCTGTAGTCAATGAATAGCATTCTCACATAGTTGTTCCTTTTGTCCAGGTGGGAAAGGGCAGTGTGGAGGGCAATAGAGATTGCATCATCTATGGATCTGTTGGTGCGGTCTCCAAATTAGAATGGGTCTAGGGTTTCTGGGATAATGGTGTTGATGTGAGCCTTTCAAAGCACTTCAGGGCTACAGACGTGAGTGCTACGGGTCGGTAGTCATTCGGGTAGGTTACCTTAGTGTTCTTGGGCACAGGGACTATGGTGGTCTGCTTGAAACATGTTGATATTACAGACTCAGACAGGGAGAGGTTGAACATGTCAGTGAAGACACTTGCCAGTTGGTCAGCGCATGCTCAGAGGACACGTCCTGGTAATCAGTCTGGCCCTGCGGCCATGTGATTGTTGACCTGTTTAAAGGTCTTACATCGGCTGCAGAGAGCGTGATCACACAGTTGTCTGTAACAGCTGATGCTCTCATGCATGTTTCAGTGTTACTTGCCTCGAAGCAAGCATAGAAGTAATTTAGCTTGTCTGGTAGGCTCATGTCACTGGGCAACTCTCCCTTTGTAGTCTGTAATAGTTTGCAAACCCTGACACATAAGATGAGCGACGGAGCCGGTGTAGTACGATTCGATCTTAGTCCTGTATTGACGCTTTGCCTGTTTGATGGTTCGTCGGAGGGCATAGCAGGATGTTTTATAATCTTCCGGGTTAGAGTCCCGCTCCTTGAAAGTGGCAGCTCTACTCATTAGTTCAGTGCGGATGTTGCCTGTAATTCATGGCTTCTGGTTGGGGTATGTACGTACATTCACTGTGGAGACGACGTCATTGATGCACTTATTGATGAAGCCAGTGACTGATGTTGTGTTCTCCTCAATGCCATCGGAAGAATTCCCGAACATATTCCAGTCTGTGCTAGCAAAACAGTCCTGTAGCTTAGCATCTGCATCACTTGACCACTTTTTTATTGACGAGTCACTGGTGCTTCCCGCTTTAATTTTTGCTTGTAAGCAGGAATCAGGAAGATAGAATTATGGTCAGATTTGCCAAATGGACTGCTAGGGAGAGCTTTGTATGTGTCTCTGTGTGTGGTGTGAAGGTGGTCTAGAATAATTTATCTGGTTGTACATTTAGCATGCCAATAGAAATTAGATAAAACTGACTTATGTTTCCCTGCATTAAAGTCCCTGGCCACTAGGAGCATCACCTCTGGATGATCGTTTTCCTGTTTGGTTATGGCGGTACACATTGAGTGAGGTTTTAGTGCCAGCATCGGACTGTGGTGGAGTCCCTCGATTTGTCATACATTTTTATTCATGTATATTTTATTTCATTTCAATAGTAATATAAACCCCCAGGGGGGAATATCATAAAATTAATTATCAAGGCACAGATATACATTAAACACAAGATCATGCTGTTAACCCACCCCTTTTTGTTAGCTCAACTCATGTTAAGTGGCTTCTGAAATGAACGGACACATCTATTTTGGCTGCCGATCCATATACAAAGTACCCATAATCCAAAGATGACCTGATCAATGCCTGATACATATACAACAGTGTTTGTCTATCCAACCCCCAATCATATCCTACCACTGCCCTCATTATACTTTATTTCAATATACTCAACATGTCTCTTCCACGTAAGTCTCTTATCAAACCTCATACTTAAATACTTAAACTCAGACACCCTACCTACAGTGCCTTATAAAAGTATTCATCCCCCTTGGTGTTTTTCCTGGTTTTATTGCATTATAACCTGTCATTTAAATTGATATCTATTTGGATTTCATGTCATGGACAAACTCAAAATAGTCCAACTTGGTGAAGTGAAAAAAAAAACTTGTTTAAAAAAAATCTAAAAAATTTTAAACAGAAAAGTGATGTGGGCATATGTATTCACTCCCTTTGCTATGAAGACCCTAAATAAGATCTGGTGCAACCAAGTACCTTCAGAAGACACATAATTAGATAAACAAAGTCCACCTGTGTGTAATCTAAGTGTCACGTGATCTCAGTATATATATACACATCTGTTCTGAAAGGCCCCAGAGTCTGCAACACCACTCAGCAAGCGGCACCACCAAGCAAGCGGCACCACCAAGCAAGCGGCACCATGAAAACCAAGGAGCTCTCCAAACAGGTCAGGGACAAAATTGTGGAGAAGTACAGATCAGGATTGGGTTATAAAAAAATATTGGAAACTTTGAACATCCCACAGAGTACCATTAAATCCATGATTAAAAAACTGAAAGAATATGGCACCACAACAAACCTGGCAAGGAGGGCATTAATCAGAGAGGCAACAAAGAGACCAAATATAACCCTGAAGGAGCTGCAAAGCGCCACAGCAGATATTGGAGTGTCTGTCCATAGGACCATTTTAAGCCGTACAATCCACAGAGCTGGGCTTTCCGGAAGAGTGGCCAGAAAAAAGCCATTGCTTAAAAAAAAAAATAAGCAAACATGTTTGGTCTTCGCCAAAAGGCACGTGGGAGACTCCCCAAACACATGGAAGAAGGTACTCTGGTGAGATGAGACAAAAAATTGAACTTTTTGGCCAACAAGGAAAATGCTATGTCTGGCGCAAACCCAACACCTCTCATCATGGTATGACTTAAAGATTGCGATACACCAGCAGAACCCATCCGACTTGAAGGAACTGGAGCAGTTTTTCCTTGGTGAACGGGCACAAATCCCAGTGGCTAGATGTGCCAAGCTTATAGAGGCATACCCCAAGAGACTTGCAGCTGTAATTCGTGCAAAAGGTGGCTCTACAAAGTATTGACTTTGCTGGGGTGAATAGTTATGCACGCTAAAGTTTTCTGTTTGTTTTTTTTTGTCTTATTTCTTGTTTGTTTCACAATAAAAAATATTTTGCATCTTCAAAGTGGTAGGCATGTTGTATAAATAAAATGATACAAGCCCCCAAAAAATCTATTTTAATTCCAGGTTGTAAGGCAGGGTTGAAGATGTTGAGGAGCCTTTTGGTCCTAGACTTGCCACTTTCCGTGCAGTAGCAGAGAAAACAGTCTATAACTTGGGTGACTGGAGTCTCTGACAATTTCATGGGCTTTCCCTATTATATAGGTCCTGGATGGTAGGAAGCTTGGCTCCCGTGATGTACTGGGCTGTTCGCACTACCCTCTGTAGCGACTTATGCTCAGATGCCGAGCAGTTGCCATACCAGGAGGTAATGCAAACAGTCAGGATGCTCTCGATGGTGCAGTTGTAAAACTTTTTGAGGATCTGGGGTACCATATCAAAAATGTTCAGTCTCCTAAGGGGTAAAAGGTGTTGTCTTTCTCTGTTCACAACTGTCTTGGTGTTTTTGGACCATTCTAGTTTGTTGGTGATGTGGACACAAAGGAACTTGAAACTCTCGACCCGCTCCACTAGAGCCCCGTCAATATTGATGAGGTCCAGTTCGGCCTGCCTTTTCCTGTAGTCTACAATCAGCTCCTTTGTCTTGCTCACATTGAGGGAGAGGTTGTTGTCCTGGCACCACACTGCCAGTTCTCTGACCTCCTCCCTATAGCCTGTCTCGTTGTTGTCGGTGATCAGGCCTAAAACTGTTGTGTCGTCAGCAAACTTAATGATGGTGTTGGAGTCGTGTTTGGCCACACAGTAATGGGTGAACAGGGAATACAGGAGGGGAATAAGTACACACTCCTGAGGGGACCCAGTGTTAAGGATCAGCGTGGCAGACGTGTTGTTGCCTACTCTTACCACCTGGGGCGGCCCGTCAGGAAGTCCAGGATCGAGTTGGAGAGGGAGGTGTTTAGTCCCAGAGTCCTTAGCTTAGTGATGAGCTTCGTGGTGTTGAACACTATGGTGTTGAACGCTGAGCTGTAGTCAATGAACAGCATTCTCATGTAGGTGTTCCGTTTGTCCAGGTGAGAAAGGGTGGTGTGAAGTGTGATTGAGATTGCGTCGTCTGTGGATCTGTTGGGGCAGTATGCGAATCGGAGTGGGTCTAGGGTGTCCGGGAGGAAGCTGTTGATGTGAGCCAGGGCCAGCCTTTCAAAGCCCTTCATGGCTACCGACGTAAATGCCACAGGGCGGTAATCATTCAAGCAGGTTACCTTCGCTTCATTGAGCACAGGGACGATGGTGGTCTGCTTGAAACATGTTGATATTACAGACTCGGTCAGGGAGAGGTTGAAAATGTCAGTGAAGACACTTGACAGTTGGTTCACGCATGCTTTGAGTACACGTCCTGGTAATCCGACTGGCCCGGCCTATTTCTCAGGACCAGATGCTAGAATATGCATATAATTGACGGATTAGGATAGAAAGCACTCTAAAGTTTCCAAAACTGTCAAAATATTGTCTGTGAGTATAACAGAACTGATATTGCAGGCGAAACCCTGAGGAAAATCAAAGCAGGAAGTGGCCTCTATTTTGAAAACTCCATGTTCCATAGCCTCCCATTGCTCAATTTAAAGGGAAATCAACCCGATTCCTTTTCCTATCGCTTCCTCAAGGTGTCAACTGTCTTCAGACATAGTTTCAGGCTTTTATTTTGAAAAATGAGCCAGAACGATAACATCGCGTCAAGTGGTCACATGAGTTTTGCTCGCGCAACAGAATTTGGACAGCTATTATTTTTCCCTCTCCTACTGTGAAAGACATTTGCGGTTGATATATTATCGATTATATACACTGCTAAAAAAATAAAGGGAACACTTAAACAACACAATGTAACTCCAAGTCAATCACACTTCTGTGAAAGCAAACTGTCCACATAGGAAGCAACACTGATTGACAATAAATTTCACATGCTGTTGTGCAAATAGAATAGACAACAGGTGGAAATTATAGGCAATTAGCAAGACACCCCCAATAAAGGAGTGGTTCTGCAGGTGGTGACCACAGACCACCTCTCAGTTCCTATGCTTCTTGGCTGATGTTTTGGTCACTTTTGAATGCTGGCGGTGCTCTAGTGGTAGCATGAGACGGAGTCTACAACCCACACAAGTGGCTCAGGTAGTGCAGCTCATCCAGGATGGGACATCAATGCGAGCTGTGGCAAGAAGGTTTGCTGTGTCTGTCAGCGTAGTGTCCAGAGCATGGAGGCGCAACCAGGAGACAGGCCAGTACATCAGGAGACGTGGAGAAGGCCGTAGGAAGGCAACAACCCAGCAGCAGGACCGCTACCTCCGCCTTTGTGCAAGGAGGAGCAGGAGGAGCACTGCCAGAGCCCTGCAAAATGACCTTCAGCAGGCCACAAATGTGCATGTGTCTGCTCAAACGGTCAGAAACAGACTTCATGAGGGTAGTATGAGGGCCCAACATCCACAGATGGGGGTTGTGCTTACAGCCCACACCGTGCAGGACGTTTGGCATTTATTTGCTAGAGAACACCAAGATTGGCAAATTCGCCACTGGCGCCCTGTGCTCTTCACAGATGAAAGCAGGTTAACACTGAGCATATGTGACAGACGTGACAGTGTCTGGAGATGCCGTGGAGAACGTTCTGCTGCCTGCAACATCCTCCGGCATGACCGGTTTGGCGGTGGGTCAGTCATGGTGTGAGTTGGCATTTCTTTGGGGGGCCGCACAGCCCTCCATGTGCTCGCCAGAGGTAGCCTGACTGCAATTAGGTACCGAGATGAGTGCCTCATACCCCTTCTGAGACCATATGCTGGTGCAGTTGGATTATGGCTGTGCCGGGTGGAGATTATAACAGAACATGGCCAAGATGTTCAAATGTCCATAAATGACCAGCATGGTCGAATAATAATAAGGCAGAACAGTTGAAACTGGAGCAGCAGCACGGCCAGGTGGACTGAGGACAGCAAGGAGTCATCATGTCAGGTAGTCCTGGGGCATGGTCCTAGGGCTCAGGTCCTCCGAGAAAGAGAGAGAAGGAGAGAATTAGAGAACGCACACTTAGAGTCACACAGGACACCGAATTGGACAGGAGAAGTACTCCAGATATAACAAACTGACCCTAGCCCCCCGACACATGAACTACTGCAGCATTAATACTGGAGGCTGAGACAGGAGGGGTCAAGAGACAGTGTGGCCCCATCCGAGGACACCCCCGGACAGGGCCAAACAGGAAGGATATAACCCCACCCACTTTGCCAAAGCACAGCCCCCACACCACTAGAGGGATATCTTCAACCACCAACTTACCATCCTGAGACAAGGCTGAGTATAGCCCACAAAGATCTCCGCCATGGCACAACCCAAGGGGGTCGCCAACCCAGACAGGATGACCACATCAGTGAATCAACCCACTCAGGTGACGCACCCCTTCCAGGGACGGCATGAGAGAGCCCCAGTAAGCCAGTGACTCAGCCCCTGTAATAGGGTTAGAGGCAGAGAATCCCAGTGGAAAGAGGGGAACCGGCCAGGCAGAGACAGCAAGGGCGGTTCGTTGCTCCAGAGCCTTTCCGTTCACCTTCACACTCCTGGGCCAGACTACACTCAATCATATGACCCACTGAAGAGATGAGTCTTCAGTAAAGACTTAAAGGTTGAGACCGAGTTTGCGTCTCTCACATTGGTAGGCAGACCGTTCCATAAAAAATGGAGCTCTATAGGAGAAAGCCCTGCCTCCAGCTGTTTGCTTAGAAATTCTAGGGACAATTAGGAGGCCTGCGTCTTGTGACCGTAGCGTACGTGTAGGTATGTACGGCAGGACCAAATCAGAGAGATAGGTAGGAGCAAGCCCATGTAATGCTTTGTAGGTTAGCAGTAAAACCTTGAAATCAGCCCTTGCTTTGACAGGAAGCCAGTGTAGGGAGGCAAGCACTGGAGTAATATGATCAAATGTTTTGGTTCTAGTCAGGATTCTAGCAGCCGTATTTAGCACTAACTGAAGTTTATTTAGTGCTTTATCCGGGAAAGCCGGAAAGTAGAGCATTGCAGTAGTCTAACCTAGAAGTGACAAAAGCATGGATTAATTTTTCTGCATCATTTTTACCTGATGCTAAGTGTACTTAATGTTTTGTTGTGCGATCGATAAATTTACACAAACACTTGGATTGCTTTCACTGTAAAGCATAATTTCAAAATCTGAGACAACAGGTGGATCAACAAAAGGCTAAGCTGTGTTTTGCAATATTGCACTTGTGATTTTATGAATATGAATATTTTTAGTAATATTATTTGACTGAGGCGCTATGCTATTCAGCGGTTGCTGATGACAATTATCACGCTTAAGGGATGGGTAGCGTCAAGAAGTTTAGGTTTTGTTCACATCGGCTACCGAGAACATTATCACACAGTCATCCAGAACAGCTGGTGCTCTCGTGCATGCTTTAGTGTTGCTTGCTTCGAAGCGAGCATAAAAGACATTTAGCTCGTCTGGTAGACAAGATTTTTTTTTTTGAGAGCCCATGCTCTTCCAATGGAACGTATATGGAAATAATTCAATCTAGCTACCAGTCTGCAATTCCTATGGCTTCCACTGGGTGTCAGTAGTCTTTGTTCAAGGTTTCAGGCTTATTTCTTCCAAAACGAGTAAGAAATATGAGTTTTACTACAGGGACACAGATTTGGAAATTTGTGTATGTGCGCGATGTTGATGAGGACACGCACCTGCTAATATCGCTTGTCTATTGAACATACTTCTTTCCGTATGAAATATTAGTTTAATTACATTTTAGGGTATCTGAGGATTAAATAGAAACATATTTTGAATTGTTGAAACAAAGTTTAGAAGTACATTTTTGGATGTTGGCATGTTGAACGAGTGGATTACTCAAATTGATGGCGCCAACTAAACAGACTTTGGGATTTAAATAAGGATTTTATCTAACGAAACGACACTACATATTATAGCTGGGACCCTTTGGATGACAAATCAGAGGAAGATTTTCAAAAAGTATGTGAACATTTAATCGCTATTTGTGAATTTATGAAACCTGTGCCGGTGGAAAAATATTTTGATGTGGGGCGCCGTCCTCAAACAATCGCATGGCATGCTTTCGCTGTAAAGCCTATTGTAAATCGGCCAGTGCAGTTCGATTAACAAGAAGGTAAGCTTTTAACTGATATAAGACACTTGTATGTTCCTAAATGTTTAATATCCATCCTTTTTATGATTATTTATTTGAATTGCGCGCCCTCCAGTTCCACCGGCAGTTGACAGCTAGCAGGACGCCTAGCCTTAAGGTAAAGTGAGATATAGTAGGGTAAACCTTTTTATTACAACCATTGGGAAAATACACTTCATTGTAGAATAACTGTTGTTACAGCACCTATAACTGCAATTACAATGTACTTTCAATGCAATTACATATTTCACAGGATATATCAAAATGTCAGTTATTACAATGTTTCTACTCAGGAAAAAGTAACTTAATGTAAAGTAAAATACATCAAATCAAATCTTCAAATCCCTCATGTTATTTTTATGTAGTTATTATTTTACAATGATGGCAGACTTGTGATTACAATGATACAGTACTTGTGATTGATAGGAATCCATCTCAATCGCCTGTTGATCGGACAGTGATATGTTTGGAAGCAATGGAATCCAGAGTCTCCCGTTTCCTATGATATCAAATACATTTAGTGGAGTGACCCCAAAAAAACACTGATAGCAACAAAACATGCTTATAACCCTGTCAAAAGAATGAAACATTCATGTGCTGTAAGATAGTAGTTCCAAAGACATCTTAATGGTTGATATAAGAATCTGTTTTTCGGCAAAATAGAGCTTGTAGGGGTCGCGTGGATTTAAAGGGCCGGTATTGACCACTATTTCAATATAGGTGGCAAAGTACACGGGAGTAGGGTACCCACGGCTCCATTTCCTCTAGGGGGTGTATGCTAAGAGTGAAAATCTTACAGCTGATGTACTAATCGGATGTCTTTGAAGAGTTGAGAGAGAATTCCTTATTTTCTTTACCCAACCAGTACATCCACTCAATAAACTTTTTTTTGGTGTGATTGCCCCTTAGCATCCAGACCGACCCCTTTATTGTCTGCCACGCTCTTTCAATGTGTTGCGTGTGACACCCTGTGTGAGGATCTTCAAAGTTTTTGTTATGTGGTTGACTGCCTGGTGATTGTAACCCAGTCTATTCAGAGACTTGACATACACTCTCCAGCAATCACTCAGAATGAACCTCTTTGCACATGTTGTCTGATGATAGGGATTACATTTTCCTGTGAATGGTTTCCCACCATTTTAAGAACTGGGCACCGTCTGTTGTGTTTGACCTCCATCATCCCGAACACCAAACCCTTCTCAATGTTGGCCCAATCCTTCCACGATAGTACTGAAAGATAGGAACAAGTGCATATCGTTATTTTGTGACAGGGAGTTGGCCAGTGGTTAGTTTCCTTGGAATGGCGGGGGATCAGTAAATGCATGGGAACTAGCATGATGTCACTTATAATAAGCAACGGTCTGATGGGTGACGTTATAAAATGTTGAAAGACCCAAAACTTGTTCCTAGGAAACGTCACTGATGATGTGTCCAAGAGCACACAAATGTATTTATAAAATGATTCCAATATATGAAATGGGGAAGCCCTCTATTTTTTATCCATATACTGTATCTACTGAGGCGTACTTTAAAAAGGCAACTGATTACCATTAGTGAAATATATCAACAAATTCTCTCTCAGCTCCCAAGCCCAGATAATGAATGTTACTACATCAAAATAGAGAATGTTATACATTTCTTTTGTGAGAGAACTTGTATTAATCTATCACCACCAATCTCCGTATAGAACTTGACCCAATTTGGAAACCCTTCCTCCTCTTGGACCTCCTCGGGGCTTTATTGCAGACCTTCAATAATGAGAGGTAAGACAAATGTTAGTGATATGAGATGACTTGAGTGTCCCAGGGAAGCATGACCCTCAACTTCTATAGGAGGGGCACCGAATTCAAATCTCACTTAGGGTCTCAGATCGACTTGAGCTGAGACCCAGATGCAGACATGGGAGGCAGATGGTTTGAGTCTTTGATATTCATTAATCAATCCAAAAGAGGTAAGCAAGAGAATGGTTGTGGACAGGCAAAAGGTAAAAACTAGTTCAGACTCCAAGAGGTACAGAGTGGCAAATAGGCCCGAGGTCAGGGCAGGCGGGTACGGAGTCCAGAAAACAGGCAAGGGTTAGAACCGGGAGTACGAGCAAAAAGATAATAGAATCAGGAGTACAGGAAAACAGAAGACAAAGGACTGAGACACAGGCTTAATCCTAGACACATGGAACGTAGGGTGAATATATCCTTCCTATTTGGCCCTGTCCGGGGGTGTCCTCGGATGGGGCCACAATGTCTCCTGACCCCTCCTGTCTCAGCCTCCAGTATTTATGCTGCAGTAGTTTATGTGTCGGGGGGCTAGGGTCAGTTTGTTATATCTGGAGTACTTCTCCTGGCCTATTCGGTGTCCTGTGTGAATTTAAGTGTGCTCTCTCTAATTCTCTCTTTCTTTCTCTCTCTCGGAGGACCTGAGCCCTAGGACCATGCCTCAGGACTACCTGACATGATGACACCTTGCTGTCCCCAGTCCACCTGGCCATGCTGCTGCTCCAGTTTCAACTGTTCTGCCTTATTATTATTGGACCATGTTGATCATTTATGAACATTTGAACATCTTGGCCATGTTCTGTTATAATCTCCACCCGGCACAGCCAGAAGAGGACTGGCCATCCCACATAGCCTGGTTCCTCTCTAGGTTTCTTCCTAGGTTTTGGCTTTTCTAGGGAGTTTTTCCGAGCCACCGTGCTTCTACACCTGCATTGCTTGCTGTTTGGGGTTTTAGGCTGGGTTTCTGTACAGCACTTTGAGATATCAGCTGATGTACGAAGGGCTATATAAATACATTTGATTTGATTTGAATATGGAGGGTACGGGGTAACAACAGATGGACATCAGTGGAACTAAGGACTCTGGAGATGGGAAAAGGACCAATGAAACAGGGGGACAGTTTGCGGGACTCTACACGAAGTGGCAGATCCCGTGTGGACAGCCATACCCTCTGCGGTAGCGGGGAGCTGGAGTCCGGCGGCGGTCCGCTTGTTGACGATACCTGGAGTTGGTCTTGAGAAGTGCTACCTGAGCTCTTCTCCAGGTACGTCAACAGCGGTGAATAAACATTTGGGCCAAGGGTACGTTGACTTCCGGTTCTTGTTCTGGGAAGAGTGGAGGTTGATTCCCCCATGGAGCCCTCAAAAGGGGAGAGTCCTGTGGCTGAACAGGGAAGGGTGTTCCAGGCATACTCCACCCAGATCAGGTGTCGACTCCAGGTAGTGGGGTTAGTTGAGAGCAGGCATCGTATGGTGGTCTCCAGGTCCTGGTTAGCTCGCTCCGACTGGACGTTCGACTGAGGATGAAATCTGGAGGATAGGCTGGCCGACACCCCAATAAGGTTGCAGAATGCCTTCCAGAACTGAGGACCCCAGACAGAAACCATATTCACCGGGAGTCCATGGATCCTGAAGATGTGCTGTCCTATGAGCTGGGCCGTTTCCTTCGTTTCCTTGGAGGTTTGGGAGAGGGATGAAATGAGCGGCCTTTGAGAACCGATCCACCACTGTCAGAATGACGTTGTTGCAATCAGATGGGGGAAGCCCAGTGACAAAGTCCAGAGAGATATGAGACCAGGGACGATGAGGGACCGGTAGTGGCTGAAGAAGGCCAGAAGGAGCTTGCTGTGGAGTCTTGTTCTGGGCACAGACCGTGCAAGCGGCGACAAAGGCAGAGACGTCAGGAACCATTGTAGGCCACCAGGAACGTTGTCGGAGCAATGCTACAGTACGGAGGGAACCGGGATGACAGGTCAGTCAGGAGGAATGAGCCCATTCCAGGACCGGACTGAGTTAGGGACAAACAGCAGGTTAGCTGGGGCCCCCTTCAGGTCCAGGCTGGGAACGTTGTGCCTTGCGAACCAGGGTCTCAATAGCCCAACCCACTGAGGCTGCAAGACAGGTAGGGATAATGGATTTGGAGACTAAGGGTATGGCAGAGGAACTGTATAGGCAGGAGAGGGCGTCAGGCTTCACATTCTTGGACCCTGGTTGGTAGGAAATGGTGATGTTAAATATTGTAAACAAGAGAGCCCACTGGGCCTGCCTGGAGTTAAGGTACTTGGCTGTACGGAGATATTCAATATTTTTATGGTCGGTCCAGACCAAGAATGGCTGTTCTGCTCCTTCCAGCCAGTGTTCCAATGCCATCTTCACCGCCAGGAGTTCTCAGTTGCCTACATTGTAGTTCCTCTCAGCAGGATTGAGACGATGGGACAGGAAGGCACAGGGATGAAGCATTTGGTCCTGGGCAGATTGCTGAGACTAGATGGCCCCCACTCCAACATCAGAATTCTCACCCTCTACCACAAATTTACGGGACGGGTCTGGATGGGTTGAGTGCAGTTGAGTGCAGGGGGGGGGGGGGTGGCAGGGTGCTGTAACCCCAAATTAAACGGCGGTAGAAGTTAGCAATATATATATATATATATACACACACACACAGGGACAACCATGACAAAATAAACCCATGAAATATTGCAACTGCACCCTGGACGTGGTTTGAGGCCTCTGCTTTCACCTTTCCAGGATCCATCTGGACATTTCCCTCAGCGATGACATATCCCAGAAAAGGAGATTGTAGAGCGTTGGAACTCACACTTCTTGGCTTCCACTAACAATTGGTTCTCCAGGAGGCGCTGAAGGACATGTATGACATGAAGAACATGTTCTTGGGCAGACCAGGAAAAAAACAGGATGTCGTCAAGGTAAACGAACACAAAACGGTTTAGCATGTCCCGGAGCACATCTGTTACTAGAGCCTGGAAGACAGAGTGAGTCCAAATGTCCGCTAGCTGTGTTGAATGCTGTCTTCCAATCATCTCCTTCATGTATTCGAACCAGGTGGTAGGCATTCCGAAAGTCCAGCTTGGAAAAAATGGTGGTCCCCCCGAGGAGAGGAGTAGTAGGGGGTAACGATTCTTAACCGTAATGTCATTCAGACGCCGGTAGTCAACGCAAGGACACAGGGTCTTGTCCTTCTTCTCCACAAAGAAAAACCCTGCGCCTGCAGGAGATGCAGACGGACGGATGGCCCCAGGAGCCAGAGACTCCTCTATGTACTCCGCCATGGCCTTGGGCTCCGGCCCAGATAGAGAATATATCCTACTATGAGGTGGCGTGGTGCCTGGGAGGAGATCAATGGCACAATCATAAGGACGGTGTGGGGGAAGAGAAGTAGCCTGTGCCTTGCTGATGACTTCCAGGAGATCAATTCAGAAACTAGGGTAGCATCCATAAAACTCTCATCCGCCCCAGAGTCAATGAGCAACCGGAGAGATTTAGACTGGTCTCCCCAGAGCAGTATCACAAAAAAAGGAGTGCAGTTGATGGGATTTAGAGGATTCCCAGACTGGCTCACCAGAGTACTTGTACCAACTACAGAAATAGGTCTCTTAACAGGGCAGGTGGCTATATAATGTCCCGCTGCCCCACAGTGCAGACAACTGTTGGAATTTAGCCTATGTGAACGTTCCCTAGACAACAATCTAGCTCTGCCCAGTTGCATAGGTTCCGGAGTATCTGACTCACCCGTCACCGATGATTCTCGAGGGAGCTCGGGTGTCTTTGGATCCTCTCAGAAAAACAGCCTTCGGGGACTTCCGGATTCTGAGCGAACCATTGTGGATGAACGGGTGTGCCCTAGGCCAGACCTCCTCTCACTCCTGCGTTCCCATAGACGTCCATCAATTTAAATAAATAAAAATATTTTTAATTTCACTTTTATTTAACAAGGTAGGCCAGTTGAGAACAAGTTCTCATTAACAACTGCGACTTGGCCAAGAGAAATCAAAGCAGTGCGACAAAAACAACAGAGTTACTCATAAACAAACATACAGTCAATAACACAATAGAAAAAAATAGAAAAATCTATGTACAGTGTGTGCAAAGAGTAGGGAGGTAGGCAATAAATAGGCCATAGAGGCGAAATAATTACAATTTAGCATTAATACTGGAGTGATAGATGTGCAGATGATGATGTCTAAGTAGAGATACTGGGGTGCAAGAGGGTAAGTAATAACATGGGGATGAGGTAGTTGGGTGTGCTGTGTATAGTGATGGGTAAACTGCTCTGACAGCTGATGCTTAAAGTTAGAGAGGGAGATATACTGTATATTGGTTCCTGACTTCCCTGAAAGGTTGCACATTGCGGGGGCTATTCAATGCTAATGCAGAATGGCACAGGATGTTTTTGTGCTGGTCAAGGGCAGTCAAGTCTGGGGTGAACCAAGGGCTATATCTGTTCTTAGTTCTACATTTTTTGAATGGTGCATGCTTATTTAAGATGGTGAGGAAAGCTCTTTTAAAGAGCAACCAGGCATCCTCTACTGAAGGGATTAGGTCAATATCTTTCCAGGATACCCGGACCAGGTCGATTAGAAAGTGTTTGGCAGTGATGAGGGCGTTTTTTTTACGCGGAACCATTACTGGACACAGGCAATGAGGCAGTGATCGCTGAGATCCTGGTTGAAGACTGCAGAGGTGTATTTAGAGGGCAAGCTGGTCAAGATGATATCTAAGAGGGTGCCCATGGTTACGGATTTAGGGTTGTACCTGGTGGTTTTCATGATAATTTGTGTGAGATTGAGGGCATCTAGGTTAGATTGTAGTGCGGACGGGGTGTTAAGCATAACCCGGTTTAGGTCACCTAACAGTACGAACTCTGAAGATAGACGGGGGGCAATCAATTCACATATGGTGTCCAGGGCACAGCTGGGGGCTGAGAGGGGTCTATAACAAGCGGAAATGGTGAGAGACTTGTTTCTGGAGAGATGGATTTTTAAAAGTAGAAGCTCGAATTGTTTTGGCACAGACCTGGATATTATGACAGATCTCTGCAGTAGATTGCAACTACGCCCCATTTGGCAGTTCTATCTTGTCTGAGAATGTTGTAGTTGGGGATGGAAATTTCAGGATTTTTGGTGGCCTTCCTTAGCCAGGATTCAGACACGGCTAGGACATCAGGGTTGAGCAGTGTGCTAAAGTAGTGAATGAAACAAACTTAGGGAGGAGGCTTCTAATGTTAACATGCATGAAACCAAGGGTTTTACGTTTACAGAAGTCAACAAATGAGAGCGCTTGAAATATGGAAGGGGTGTTGGGGGCTGCAGGTGCTGGTTTAACCTCTACATCACTAGAGGAACAGAGGAGGAGTAGGATAAGGGTACTGCTAAAGGCTATAAGAACTGGTCGTCAATGCGTTAGGAACAGAGAGTAAAAGGAGCAGATTTCTAGGCGTGGAAGAATAGATTCAGGGCATAATGTGCAGAGAAGGGTATGGTAGGATGTGAGTACAGTGGAGGTAAACCTAGTCATTGAGTGACGATGAGAGAGGTTTTGTCTCTTGAGGCACCAGTTAAGCCAGGGGTGGAACAAAAGGGCTATCTAAGGCATATTGGGCAGGGCTGGGGGCTCTACAGTGAAATAAGACAATAATCACTAACCAAAACAGCAATAGACAAGGCATATTGACATTAGGGAGAGGCATGTATAGCCGAGTGATCATAGGGTCCAATGAGTAGCAATCAATGAGTCAGGGAGCTGATTCAGTAGTTGTTACTACGCTAGGCGAGCTGGAGACATGGCGATTCAGACAGCTAGCGGGCCGGGGCTAGCAGATGGACCGCCGGCGACGTCGCAACGGAAGAGCCTGTTGAAACCACCTCGGACGATTACGTCGGCAGACCAGTCGTGATGGATTGGCGAGGCTCCAGGTCGGCAGTAAAGGGTCCAGGCCAAGCCAGGCCAAAAGGGGTATTGTAGCCCAAGAATTTGCTGGTAGATCTCTTCGGCTAGCCTGGAGATGGGCCTAGCTTGAGGTTAGCTCAAGGCTAACTGGTGGTTGCTTTGGGACAGAGACGTTAGCCAGGAGTAGCCACTTGGATTAAAGCTAACTAGCTGCGATGATCCGGTGTAACGGTTCAGAGCTTGCGGTGGGAATTCAGAGATGTGGTCGGGAAAAGCAGTCCAATATGCTCTGGGTTGATATCGCGCTGTGCAGACTGGCAGGTATTAACTGATCTGAGGCTGGCTGGTGTCCGAGTTAACGGTGAAGACCGCTAGCAGTGACTAACTGGCTACTAGCTAGTTAGCTGGCTAGCTTCTGAAGGGGGTTCCGGTTATAAAGTATAAAAATAGCAGATCCGTACCACATTGGGTGTGGCGGGTTGCCGGTTGAGTATGTTCAGTCCGTAGATGGAAAGTGAGATTAAAATATATATGAATTATATATGAAATTATATTTACACGGGACAAGACAAAACACACGTCCGATAGCTACGCCATCTTGGATCCAGATTCACGTGAGGTGCAGGTGCGCGTAACGATGGTGACAGGTGTGCGCAATAATGAGAAAACTGGTGACAACGAGGACCAGAGAGGTGGAGCGGGTGTAGACGTGACAGTACCCCCTCCTTGACGCGTGGCTCCAGCCACAGGACGCCAACGAGAGGGACGTCCCCGGGAACCAGGAGCGGCCGGTCGCCTCTGCTGAGGCGCGGGAATCTGTAGAATCAGCTTAGGCGTGGGAACCTGCAAATCCAGCTGAGGCGCGGGAACCTGTCAATCTGGCTGAGGCATGGGAGACTGACGAGTGGGCTGAGGTATGGGAACCTGACGAGCCAGCTGAGGCATGGGATCCTGATGAGCCAGCTGAGGCATGGGAGCCTGATGAGCCGGCTGAGGCATGGGAGCCTGATGAGCCGGCTGAGGCATGGGAGCCTGATGAGCCGGCTGAGGCATGGGAGCCTGACGTGACGGCTGAGGCATGGGATCCTGACGAGCCAACCGAGGCTTGAGAACATGACGAGCCAGCTGAGCCTTGGAAGCCTGATGAGCTGGCTGAGGCATCCCCGGTAGCTTCGGCAATGGAAGCCTGATGAGCCAAACGAGGCTTGAGAACCTGTCAAGCCAGCTGAGGCTTGAAAGCCTGTCGAGCTGGCTGAGGCTTGAAAGCCTGACGAGCTGACTGAGGCTTGAAAGCCTGACAAGCTAGCTGCTTGAAAGCCTGACGAGCTAGCTGACGCTTGAAAGCCAGACGAGCTAGCTGAGGCTTGAAAGCCTGACGAGCTAGCTGAGGCTTGAAAGCCTGACGAGCTAGCTGAGGCTTGAAAGCCTGACGAGCTAGCTGAGGCTTGAAAGCCTGACGAGCTAGCTGAGGCTTGAAAGCCAGACGAGCTAGCTGAGGCTTGAAAGCCTGACGAGCTAGCTGAGGCTTGAAAGCCTGACGAGCTAGCTGAGGCTTGAAAGCCTGACGAGCTAGCTGAGGCATCCCTGGTAGCTTCGGCAGCGGCCCATGTACCCGAGGTAACCAGTAAAAAATAAACCGCTGTTGCTTCCCTTTGGTGAGGTGTTATTCTGTAACGTGTACACTAATAATCGGGAAGCAAGTACAGGGAGTGAATTTAACAAATAAACGAACATGGAACAAAACAAGAAACACGAGTAACGTACAGACTTGAAACATATAAACAGGAACAGTCAGTATTCTGAAATGTATACGCTGGGAGTCAGAAAGCAAGGGCAGGTGGTGAGTTTAAATGTTTATTTTGTCATTTATTTTATTTTTATTAATATCTATTTTTTTTTTTTTTTAATGTTTTGCAAGTGCAGGTGGTGAATTGAATTATAAGTGGAACATCGAACAATATAACAAAGAGGAGTAGCATATAGACATGAAACACAAACAGAAACAATAACGCCTGAAAAAAGAACCCACTGTAACTATTAAAACCAGAAACTGTGGAGCTTGAACCACCACATTTACCATGGCAAGGTGACTGGGAATATGGCAGAATACAAACAGGGTAGTCATTCCCTCCGCAAGGAGATCTAACAGGGAAAACGTCAGTATAGAGACAAAGTGGAGTCGCAATTCAACGGCTCAGACACAAGATGTATTTGGCAGGGTCTACAGGCAATCACACACTACAAAAGGAAAACCAGCCACGTCGGACACCAACGTCTTTCTTCCGGACAAGCTAAACACGTTCTTTGCCCACTTAGGGGATAACACAGTGCCACCGACGTGGCCCACTACCAAGGACTGTGGGCTCTCCCTCCCCGTGTCCGATGTGAGTAAGACATTTAAACGTGTTAACCCTAGCAAGGCTGACAGCCCAGACGGCATCCCTAGCCGCATCCTCAGAGCATGCGCAGACCAGCTGGCTGGTGTGTTTATATACATATTCAATCTCTCCTTATCCCAGTCTGCTGTCCCCACATGCTTCAAGAGGGCTATCATTGTTCCTGTACCCAAGAATACAAAGGTAACCGAACTAAATGACTGTCGCCCCGTAGCACTCACTTCTGTCATCATGAAGTGCTTTGAGAGACTAGTATCACCTCCACCTTACCTGTCACCCTAGACCCACTTCAATTTGCTCCACAGACAATGCAAAAGAACCTCTCACTTAACTTTAAAAAAAACAAAAGGAGATGATTGTGGACTTCAGGAAACAGCAGAGGGAGCACCCCCCTATCCACATCGACGGGACAGCAGTCGAGAAGGTGGAACGTTTTAAGTTCCGCGCCATACATATCACGGAAAAACTGAAATGGTCCATCCACAATGACAGTGTGGTGAAGAAGGCGCAATAGCGCCTCTTCAACCTCAGGAGGCTGAGGAAATGTGGCTTGTCACCCAAAAACCTCACAAACATTTACAGGTGCACAATTGAGAGCATCCTGTCGGGCTGTATCACCGCCTAGTGTGGCAACTGCAACACCCACAACCGCAGGGCCCTCCAGAGGGTGGTGCGGTCTGCACAACGCATCACCGGAGGAAAACTACCTGCCCTCCAGGACACCTACAGCACCCGATGTCACAGGAAGGCCACAAAGATCATCAAGGACAACAACCACCCGAGCCACTGCCTGTTCACCCCACTATCATCCAGAAGGCGAGGTCAGTACAGGTGCATCAAAGCTGGGACCGAGAAACTGAAAAACAGCTTCTTTCTCAAGGCCATCAGACTGTTAAATAGCCTTCACTGGCCACTTTAATAAATGGAACACTAGTCAGTTTAATAATGTCACTTTAACAATGTTTACAACTAACCTGTGCCCCCGCAACCGGTACCCCCTGTATATAGCCTCACTACTGTTATTTTACTGCTGCTCTTTAATTATTATTATCTATTTTTTACTGTTACAAGAAAAGTTGTATTAAAAATAGCCGGTTTGATGAACTATTAGCTCAATTCCCCAGCCAAGCAGATACAAACAAGTAGCAGTCATTTTGGTTGTGAAGAGCATTATCAAAAAGCTTAGTCCCTTCTTTATAACAAAATGCAATTTGTTACTTGGCTGTCTATTGTATCACCCTGTCACAGCCCCTCCCAGTCAACACCACCTCATAAGACGAGGAAGTACAATGTTTAAGAGGATTGCCTGCTGCAGCTGTTCGAGAGTTTGCAGCCGAACATGCAACATAGAGAAGACCAGCAAGGGGACCCTCAGGATCACGCAGATATGCCCTCGCTGTGAACATTCCTGTAAATGGAACAGGGAAGACACTTGAATCAGGTTGGTGACAGTTTTGAGTTTTGAGTTTTGTCCCAATTCCCTTTCATAACCTAGCCTGGTGGAATCAGCCTGATTGCTGTGTTTACCATTCTACCCAGGCATGGTCGATTACATTATCGATGGTGGTTATGATTAGCCTGGTGGAATCAGCCTGATTGCTGTGTTTACCATTCTACCCTGGCATGGTCGATTACATTATCGATGGTGGTTATGATTAGCCTGGTGGAATCAGCCTGATTGCTGTGTTTACCATTCTACCCGTTATGGCATGGTCGATTACATTATCGATGGTGGTTATGATTAGCCTGGTGGAATCAGCCTGATTGCTGTGTTTACCATTCTACCCGGGCATGGTCGATTACATTATCGATGGTGGTTATGATTAGCCTGGTGGAATCAGCCTGATTGCTGTGTTTACCATTCTACCCGGGCATGGTCGATTACATTATCGATGGTGGTTATGATTAGCCTGGTGGAATCAGCCTGATTGCTGCATTCACTTTTCTATTTCACATCAGATATCATAATTATATCGATAATGTAATCAGTGTGTGTGTGTGTAAGACCAGTATCTTTGATGAGGGGCCAGGAGCTGATCTACCAGCTATGCCCATCAATGGGGCGCTGGCAAAGACCTCAGCTCCAGTCTCGTCTCTTGCTTGCTTACCAATTGTTGTCGATGGGGAGACCAGAATTAGGAAGGTTTAGGCAAGGACACCCCATTGGCGTTTTTCCTATTTTGTTGCATTACATCCTGTAATTTAAATGGATTTTTATTTCGGACAATATAGTCCAAATTTGTGAAGTGAAAAAAAATAGCTTGCTTGAAAAAAAAAAAAAGAATTAAGAAAAGTGGTTTGTGCATACGTATTCACCCACTTTGCTATGAAGCCCCTAAATAAGATCTGGCGCAACCAATTACCTTCAGAAGTCACATAATTAGTTAAATAAAGTTCACCTGTGTGCCATCTAAGTGTCACATGACCTGTCACATGATCTCAGTATATATACAGCTGTTCTGAAAGGCCCTAGAGTTTACAACACCACTTAGCAAGGGGCACCACCAAGCAAGCAGCACCATGAAGACGAAGAAGCTCTCCAAACAGGTCAGGGACAACGTTGTGGAGAAGTACAGCTCAGAGTTTTGTTATTAAAAAAATATAAAAAACTTTGAACATCCCAAGGAGCACCATTAAATCAATTATTAAAAACATTGAAAGAATATGGCACCACAACAAACCTGCCAAGAGAAGGCCGCCCACCAAAACTCACAGACCAGGCAAGGAGGGCAATAATCAGAGTGGCAACAAAGAGATCAAAGATAAAAATAAGCAAACACAGTTGGTGTTCGCCAAAAGGCATGTTGTTGACTCCCAAAACATATGGAACAAGGTACTCTGGTCAGATGAGACTAAAATCGCGCTTTTTGGTCATCAAGGAAAACTGTCTGGCGCAAACCCAACACGAGAACAGCATCATGCTGTGGGGATGTTTTTCATCGGCAGGGACTGGGAAACTGGTCAGAATTGAAGGAATGATGGATGGAGCTAAATACAGGGAAATTCTCGAGGGAAACCTGTTTAAGTCTGCCAGAGATTTGAGACTGGGATGGAGATTCACCTTCCAGCAGGACAATGACCCCAAGCATACTGCTAAAGCAACACTCGAGTGGTTTAAGGGGGAAACATTTAAATGTCTTGGAATGGCCTAGTCAAAGCCCAGACCATCTGTGGTATAACTTAAAGATTGATGTACATCAGTGGAACCCATCCAACTTGAAGGAGCTGAACCAGTTTTGCCTTGAAGAACGGGCAAAAATCCCAGTGGTGAGATGTGCCAAGGTTATGGAGACACACGCCAAAAATACTGGTTCAGTCTGCCTATCCTACAGTAATTGCCATTGGTAATAGACCAGTAACTATGTGTGTATGTACTCACAGAAACATGTATGGAGCCAACATATGGAGACTTGCAGACTTGACAGATGGGCTTGATACTGATGTCTCTAAATGGCACTTGGCATTACAATTTTACTTGACACACCTTTTACTTATAATCTATTTCCTTTTCATTATTGAATTGAATGGTATCAGTCAATATGGGATGTGACTGAGAACCCTGTTTTTTCTGCAACACGATGAGGGAACTCCTGTTGCAGTGCCTTAAAAGTATTCATACCCCTTGACTTAAACCACATTTTGTGTTACAGCCTGATTTCAAAATGGATTAAATTGACACAATATCCCATAATGACAAATGTATTGAAAATTAAAACTGAAATCTTATTTACATATACATAACTTATTAGTCCATGAAACTTGTGACTTAAGCATATTTTTACTAATTTAGGCTTGCCATAAATGGGGTGGAATACTTATTGACTCAAGAACATTTCAGCTTTTAATTTTTTTTATTCATTAATAAAACATTTTAAAAACATAATTCCACTTTGATATTATGGGGTATTATTGTGTGTAGGCCAGTGACACAAAATGGAATCAATTTTAAATTCAGTCTGTAACACAACACAATATGGAAAAAGTCTAAGGGTCTGAATACTTTCTGAAGGCACTGTATACTACACACGAAGGTATGACCACTGTCATGGGTTAAATGGAATAGAAACTGAAATCTGGACACTGACTGTAGGCCTAAAACCTCTCACAGGTAGCGAAATATAATTATTGTATTATGCATTTCTTGCAGTAAAATTATAGAACAAATGTTAATTTTATCTCAGGAAAGAAGCAGAGAAATATGGATTTCTTTCAGCATAGAATTTCTTGAAAAAATGTGAATGCACGCGTAGTTCATCTTTGACACTGACATGCAAGCAGACAGTATTTCAACCACATAAAATATGCACCCAAGACGAACTGAAGTCTTAACAGAAACATGTTGAATTGTTTTCTCAGCTTTTCATTTCCTTAAAACCGGTCAAACTGATGACATTTTGCACAGAACCAATATTTCTGTTTTGGAGTGGTTCTCTCTCCGGTCCCTAAACGAAACAGACAACTTTAACGGTGTTAACTAGTTTACTAATGCATTCATTCTCTCAATGTAAGACATTATTCTGGTGTCTACTACCTTATTTAGTCTACTAGGGCAACAAGTTATGAAATTGTAAGCCCAAAACCTGTCTAAATTAGGGGTAAATGTAGCCAGTAGGCTATACGGTCCATTATAAACTGGGTGGTTCGAGCCCTGAATGCTGATTGGCTGACAGCCGTGATATCAGACCGTATACCATGGGTATGACAAAACGTGCATTTGTACTGCTCTAATTACATTGGTAACCAGTTTATAATAGCAATAAGGCACCTCTGGGGGTTTGTGATATACAGCCAATATACAACGGCTAAGGGTGGTGTCCAGGAACTCCGCTTTGCGTCGTGCTTAAGAACAGCCCTTATCCGTGGTATATTGGCTATATACCACACCTCCTTGGGTCTTATTGCTTAAATATAGAGTATGAGCAAAATGAATTATGGAATTGCTATCGTGGATCAAACTGCGCAGGTAGCCTACTTTTTGAAGCAATTTGTTTGACAATCAGATGAAAACATCATTACACAACAAACATGATATGTAAATTTGAGCATGCGCAACTGCGAAAAACAACCGTAAACGGGATGTTTACATGCCACTGTATCCCGTCTAAGATCAGCCTATCCCAGGCATCTTATCCGGGTTTGTCATAATTGGAATAGAAGCCTTTCCGGTTATTTTAAACGGGTTGTTTACATGCCACTGATCAGCCTATCCCAGGCATCTTATCCGGGTTTCTCATAATTGGAATAGAAACCATCGGGTTATTGTAAACGGGATATGATGTTCATGTGCGTCAACTCAAAAATAGAATACTTCAGGATTCTGAATAATTATGGAATATTGGTGTGCATGTACTGACCTATGCAAAGCTTCTTCCGGCATCTCACCATACCTACTGCCTGTAGTTATCGAACTCAACCTGCAGGAGGTTTGGTTGTTGCGATTGAGTGGGGGTTAACAGCTGTGGGCAAGGTTCTGACAGATTGGTGTGTCTTGGTGGTGGCAAGGACACACCCAAGGAACACTCACATCAACCCATACCCCCAAGCCAACTCATGTTTGGCTTCTGTCATGGCCGCCAGCATTTCTTGAGGAGCAAGCCCAAAAATGAGGCCAAGTCTGCGGGTGCAGTTCCTTTTAAGTCAAACTCAACCTATGGGGACACGCCCACCCTCATAGGGACAGCAATCGCATCCTATTGACATACATACATTGAAAAGGGAAAAGCAGCTCAGTTTCACAATTTGAGAACAAAATAGGCTAAATTCATTAAAATGGACATGATAATACCTATGTACAGGTAGCTGCCAAAATTAAGGTCACAGTTATGAAAACTTAGGACACTAAGGAGGCCTTTCTACTGACTCTGAAAAACACCAAAATAAAGATTCCCAGGGTCCCTGCATATCTGCATGAACGTGCCTTAGGCATGGTGCAATGAGGCATGAGGACTGCAGATGTGGCCAGGGCAATAAATTGCAACGTCCATACTGTGAGACGCCTAAGACAGCGCTACAGGGAGACAAGACAGACAGCTGATTGTCCTCACAGTTGCAGACCACGTGTAACAACACCTGCACAGGATCGGTACATCCGAACATCACACCTGCGGGACAGGTACAGGATGGCAACAACAACTGCCAGAGTTACACCAGGAACACACAATCCTTCCATCAGTGCTCAGACTGTCCATACTAGGCTGAGGCTGGACTTAGGGCTTGTAGGCCTGTTGTAAGGCAGCGTTGCCTATGGGCACAAACACACCATCGCTGGACCAGACATGACTGGCAAAAAGTGCTCTTCACTGACGAGTCGCGGTTGTCTCACCAGAGGTGATGGTCGGATTTGCATTTATCGTCGAAGGAATGAGCGTTACACCGAGGCCTGTACTCTGGAGCGGGATCGATTTGGAGGTGGAGGGTCCGTCATGGTCTGGGGCGGTGTGTCACAGCATCATCGGACTAAGCTTGTTGTCATTGCAGGCAATCTCAACGCTGTGCGTTACAGGGAAGACATCCTTCTGCCTCATGTGGTACCCTTCCTGCAGGCTCATCCTGACATGACCCTCCAGCATGACAATGTCACCAGCCATACTGCTCGTTCTGTGCGTGATTTCCTGCAAGACAGAGTGTCAGTGTCTGCCATGGCCAGCGAAGAGCCAGGATCTCAATCCCATTGAGCATGTCTGGGACCTGTTGGATCGGAGGGTGAGGGCTCGGGCTAGGGCCATTCCCCTAGAAATGTCCGGGAACTTGCAGGTGCCTTGGTGGAAGAGTGGGGTAACTTCTCACAGCAAGAACTGCTAAATCTGGTGCAGCCCATGAGGAGGAGATGCACTGCAGTACTTAATGCAGCTGGTGACCACACCAGATACTGACTGTTACTTTTGATTTTAACCCCCCCTTTGTTCAGGGACACATTGTTCAATTTATGTTAGTCACATGTCTGTGGAACTTGTTCAGTTTGTCTCAGTTGTTGAATATTGTTATGTTCATACAAATATTTACACATGTTAAGTTTGCTGATAATAAATGCAGTTGACAGTGGGAGGACGTTTAGAACTCCGGGACATACTGCAGAGGGTTGAGATTGAGGTCCACTGGGTCCAAACCACCTAGCATACAATCCCTGGATCTACAGAGGGGCTATTATAATACAATAAAGCTCCATTACTGTAAACCATGGAACCTAGCTGGTGACTGAGATAATAGGAATGGATTTGGACTGAAGTGTTTCTCTGCCATAATCTCAGAAACCAGAACAAAATCACATGCATTTACGCTAAATCATGAGAGACCACCACTGCCAGAGTGATGGTGTTGGTGGTGGCAAACGGACATTAAGATGAGTGGAGAATAAAGAGGGAACTTGGGAATGGGACCTTTCCACAAGGTAAACAGCTATCGGTGGTGACTCAAGTGAATACAGTGGTATCAATTTAAACTGTGTGGGTTTGCTTAGCTCTTGACAATGGATGTCTGTTTGTGAAACTTGTCGTTGCCATTTCAAGTTGGATCAGAAGTATTGGATGTTGTCACCTCAAGATCAATTATTTTGCATTGTGGACTGTTTAAAAAAATGTACTGCTCATTCTTTCTCATTGTATGAGCTTGTCCAGTTTACTGAATTTATTTTGTCTCTGTGCATTTTGGGAGTTGTGGATACTGGCTGGACTTGTAGTGCATAATAGGCCTTAATCCTAATTGGCAATGTGACGACCATGAAAAAGCATGTTGGACAATGGTCTTGAAAACCTAGTGTATATACTATTTATATATATTATTTAACAGAGCTATACCCTCTATAATAATCTAGAATATGTAGATTAATCTAAGTATCAGTATTGATTTAAATGAAACATGTCGACAAGATGAAGATACTATTAATAATTGATCATTTATTAATCAATAAGAAAAATAACACTGACTGCTTGTGAGATCTCAAATTTAACCAAACCATCCAAGAAAATCTCTTCCATAAATATACAAGGTGACCCTGTTTATTTGGCCTCACTTGTCATTGACCTTCTAGCCCCGGTTATACCTTGCATTAAGATGTGGTTTTCGTAATCTGATGATTGGGTTGTGGGCGTGTAAAAAGTAGTTCACGACTTGTTACAGCATAGGGCTCTACTAGGCCCTGCACAAACCAATGGATGAGATCTATTGGATGAGAGTGGAAAGAAGATGGGACACAAGGAATCGAGGAAAGAAAAGATAAAAACCCCTGGAATTCTGCTAAGAGGAGTATTCCTTATTCAGGCCGGGATTCAATCAGAAACCAGGCTATATATATAGCGCATGACATTTAAAAGGTCATTTCCAATTGAGCCAACATCTGCAGTATTTACCTTGAATGCGGGGGGAGAAAGCCTGTATAGCCAACTCCTATAGTTGTGTAGGCTACCAAGCACAAACAGACCTTGGATCAGGCTACAGCAGAAGAGGGTGGGAAAAAAAATGGAAATGGGGGACTTGTTTCTCAGTGGGGAGACACCATTTTATTTTAGACTTAAATTTTGGGTAACAATTATAAACCAATCTTAAAACAAGAGTAAAAATATACATGTTTGACTCTGCAGGTAAATATCTGCGTTCGGGTCCCAAAAAATCCCAAAGGTCTACTTCCAGAGTTTCTTGATGGACATGTTCTTCTCGCTGTCCTTCTGCATCACCTGGAAACACACAGGGCAGGGGTCGTTAGCCAGTGATAATGGACCTCATCATAAGGAGCCAAATTAAAATCAGTGATCAACAAAACAACAAACTCTGGGGAAAAGAGTCTGTCCATTTCAATCCCTAAATGTTTATTACAATGTAAAGACATTAGTTTATTATAAAAGCTGATACAAATACCAGTCAGTGAAATTACAAAGTCATTTGTGGAATATTGGGGTTTTTACTGTGTAAAAGCACTATTTTCATATTGAGATAAATTACATAGAAAATTGTACAAAATCTGCAAGAGATGTCATTCACTCATTGCTATGATCATTGATATCCTGTAGACCTAGTGCCTTCGGAAAGTATTCAAACCCCTTGACTTTTTCCACATTTTGTCTTACGTTACAGCCTTATTCTAAAATATATTAAATTGCCCCCCCACTCCACCCTTCAATCTACACAATACCCCATAATGTCAAAGCAAAAACCGGTTTTTAGAAAGTTGTGCCAATTTATAAAAAAATCCAACTGAAATATTACATTTACATAAGTATTCAGGGCCTTTACTCAGCACTTTTTTGAAGCACACTTGGCAGCAATTACAGCATTGATTCTTCAAGGGTATGGAACTACGAGTTTGGCACACCTGTATTTGGGGAGTTTCTCACATTCATCTCTGCAGATCCTCTCAAGCTCTGTCAGGATGGAATGGAGAATTGCGGCACAGCTATTTTCAGGTGTTTCCTGAAAATATGTTCGATCGGGTTCAAGTCTGGGCTCTGGTTGGGCCACTCAAGGCTGTGTGCTTAGGGTCGTTGTCCAGTTGGATGGTCAACCTTCGCCCCAGTCTGAGGTCCCGAGCAGGTTTTCATCAAGGATCTCTCTGTACTTTGCTCCGTTTTATCTTTGCCTTGATCCTGACTAGTCTCCCAGTCCTTGCCGCTGAAAAACATCCCCACAGCATGCTTGCTTCACCGTGGGGATGGTGCCAGGTTTCCTCCAGACGTGGTACTTGGCATTCAGGCCAAAGTGTTCAATCTGGTTTCTCATGGTCTGAGTGTCTTCAGGTGCCTTTCAGCAACCTCAAAGCAGTCTGTCATGTGCCTTTTTACTGAGGAGTGGCTTCCGCCTGATTGGTGGTGCGCTGCAGAGATGGTTTTCCTTCTGGAAGGTTCGCCCATCTCCACAGAAGAACTCTAGAGCTCTGTCAGCGTGACCATCGGGTTCTTGGTCACCTCCCTGACCAAGGCCCTCCTACCCCGATTGCTTAATTTGGCAAGGCGGCCAGCTCTAGGAAGAGTCTTGGTGGTTACAAACTTCTTCCATATAGGAATGATGGAGGCCACTGTGTTCTTGGGGACCTTCCATGCTATAGACATCTTTTGGTAGCCTTCCCCAGATCTGTGCCTCGACACAATGCTTTCTCGGCGCTCTACGGACAATTCCTTCGACCTCATGGCTTGGTGTTTGCCCTGACATGCACTGTCAAGTGTGGGACCTTATATAGACAGGTGTGTGCCTTTCCAAATCATGTTCAATTATTTGAATTTACCACAGGTGGACACCAATCAAGTTGTAGAAACATCAAGGATGATCAATGGAAACAGGATGCACCTGAGCTTTATTTCAAATCTCATTTTTAATACATTTGCAAAGATTTCTACACCTGTTTTTGCTTGTCATTATGGGGCATTTTGTGTAGATTGCTGAGAGATTTATAAGGCTGTAACAATGTGGTCAAATTAGCTAGCAAGCCAATGATGTAATGACTGAAACGTATTTAAACAAAGGTTTAACGACACCCAAGTTGTTTTAACAGCCTAGATTAAAACTACACGGGCGTGTGCTAGAAGCAAGCTGTATCCGCTCTATAATGGTGCCATCGAATTTGCACTGACTTTTTCAGAAACAACGGTACAGCGGAGAATTATCATTAGAACAATTATCTGGGAGATTTTTTTCCTGGTCACACAGCAAAATATTTTGTTGCATATGAGAAACAATTCGGTCTTACTTTAGACCACTGGCTATAGCTTATAGAAATGCATGGAATAACACATTGATACATGGTAAAACAGACAGTCCAAAAATAAATCATAAGAAAATAAGGTTTTGAAATGTCTGTCCTATATCTAGGAGATACAAGAAAGCTCAGGAAATATATATTTTGACACATTTAACCCCTTTTTGTTGGCACATTGTGTTTGTGAGTCTCCCGTTTCCATAGTTTGGTCAGTGTTGCAATGTATACCGAAATATCTGTACTTTTTCCCGATACCAAAACATGAAAAAACGTTTGGTACTTATGTCATGTGTCTCACATCATATACGGATTTAGAAGATCAAGTCTAGTAATTTTCTGAATCTTCAAGGGGACAGTAGCTACAAGGATGCGCTTGCACATGCAGCTAACACAGTGAGAAGCGAGCCAGGGAGAAAATGCAGGCAGCATGACTGGGTTAAATGATGCGCTTGCACATGCAGCTAACACAGTGAGAAGCAAGCCAGAGAGAAAATGCAGGCAGCATGACTGGGTTAAATGATGTGCTTGCACATGCAGCTAACACAGTGAGAAGCAAGCCAGAGAGAAAATGCAGGCAGCATGACTGGGTTAAATGATGCGCTTGCACATGCAGCTAACACAGTGAGAAGCAAGCCAGAGAGAAAATGCAGGCAGCATGACTGGGTTAAATGCAAGAGACACATTTCAGTTGAACGCAGTGTTGTACAATTGACTAGGTATCCTCCTTTCACTCTCTTCTAACGAAAACACCTTACCACCATGCCCGCAGCTTGTTTACAAAACTGGCTAAAGAAGCAAACTATGGAAATACGTTGATTACAGAGCAGATGAGGGCCAAACCACAGAAACAACAAAAAGGTGTAACAAAGCAGTGCATGGGAGGTTCAGTTCCAAAATGATTTTACACATTATTCATTGTAACGTTGTCGTTATTATATATCGTTATAAATGTGAATCATTTGAGTGACAATGACATGAACATATATTCTGCATGACATTCATGTGAGCATTATGATTACACAACCCAAAAGTAATGTGAAATGCACTCAACTTCACAGCAAAATATTTGAACTACTTTGTGTTTGTCTGGGCTTGCTAACAGTAGCCAGCCCTGGAAGGCGCATTGCACTCTGGGAATCGTAGTATGCTGTGTAAATTGCATTGTATTTCTATGGCATTTAGACTACATGTTTATTGCAATATAAAAGCTTCATAAATGAGCGTCAAAGTGTTTGTCGTTTTGGAACTAAACTTAATTGAATACATTAATGAGCTGTAATGAATGCCATTTGAATAAATATTATGGCCACAGATTAACAAATTAACCCCGATAATGTAATTGTTCTATTATTTTGTCTGCTCTGAATGGTTTTGCATAAGGAAAATTGATGGTATTCTTCTGTTATTGAATATGGTGTTGTATTTTTGTAAGAAATGTAATACAGAGTAGATGTTCTACTTGTTCGTCCAGTTACCAACATATTGCTCAATGTAAAAATAAAAAAAATAAAAAAGCCCCACAGTTCTTATTTTGTTGCTGTGGTATCGTTTTGGTATTGAGTCTCGTTAAGTTATTGAGTATTATGATACTAAACCTGGTATCCAACTAAAACATCTGGTGTCGCAACAACAGTCGCTACAGACAGAAGTAGTTGGTACTGACTTCAGACCCGTGGGGGCCGTAGAGCAAAACACTAGAGACAGATTTTTGGGACGTCTCCTGATCTGACAAACAGCGCTGTAGCTCTGCCACCTGCCATCGCAGACGTGGAAGGCTGACATAGGTGCAGTGGATTGAGACGCAGTGTAATTGTTTTTAATTGCCGGCTAAAACCGGCAATTTTACTGAAACGTTGATTAATGTGCACTGTCCATGTAAAAAAATAAAAACTCAAACTAAAATAAATCCAACTTAAACACTGATTTTTATGCGGATTTTTGTATTATATTAATGCAATTGACACGCTGACAAGATGGTCCAAAATCTGTTTGAGCTTTGTATAGTCACGTGTCAAACTGTTTGGCATGACAATGATCATAGTAGTTGGAAAGACAACAAACCGATCTGGGACCAGTATAGATCATTTTTATTTTATACAAAATCTCTAATCAAGAGTAACTACACTGTACAAAAATAAAACGCAACATGCAACAATTGCAAAGACTTTACTGAGGTACAGTTCATATAAGGAAATAAGGAAATTGAAATAAATTCATTAGCCCCTAATATATGGATGCCATATGATTGGGTAAACAGATATGCATGTGTTGATCACAGATGACTTAAAAATAAAATAAAGTAGAGGCATGGATCAGAAAACCAGTCAGTATCTGGTGTGATCACCATTTGCCTCATGCAGGGCGACACATGTCCTTCACATAGAGTTGATCAGGCTGCTTGATTGTGGCTTGTGGAATGTTGTCCCGCTCCCCTTCAATGCCTGTGAAGTTGCTGAATGTTGGCGGAAACTGGAACACGATGTCATACACGTTGATCGAGAGCATCCTAAACATGCTCAAATGGGTGACTTATGGAGGCCATGGAAGAACTGGGTCATTTTCAGCTTCCAGGAATTGTGTACAGATCCTTGTGACATGGGGCTGTGCATTATCATGCTGAAACATGAGGTGATTGCAGCAGATGAATGGCACAACAATGGGACTCAGGATCACGTCACGGTATCTCTGTGCATTCAAATAGCTATCGATAAAATGCAATTATGTTCATTTTCCGTAGCTTATGACTGCCCACACCATAATCCCACCACGGGCCACTCTGTTGACATCAGAAAACCGCTCTGCAACACGACTCCACACATGCTATGCTCTGCATCTGCCCGGTACAGTTGAAACTGGAATTCATCCGTGAAGAGCACACTTTTTCAGTGGCCATCGAAGGTGAGCTTTTGGCCATTGAAGTCGGTTACGACATCGAACTGTAGTCAGGTCAAGACCCTGGTGAGGACGACAAGCACGCAGAAGAGCTTCCCGGAGACGGTTCCTGACAGTTTGTGCAGAAATTCTTTAGATGTGTAAACCCACAGTTTCATCAGCTGTCCAGGTGGCTGGTCTCAGATGATCCTGCAGTTGAAGAAGCCGGATGGGGAGGTCTTGGGCTGGCGTGGTTACACATGGTCTGCGGTTGTGAGGCTGGTTGGACATATTGCTAAAACTCTCTAAAAAAAACGACGCCGGAGGCAGCTTATAGTAGAGAAATGAACATTCACTTATCTGGAAAGAGCTCCGGTGGATATTCCTGCAGTCAGTTAATAATTGCATGCTCCCTCAACTTTAGACATCTGTGGCGTTGTAAATAAAAACTGAACATTTTAGAGTTGCCTATTATTGTCTCCCAGCACAAGGTGGACCTGTGTAATGTTCAGCTTCTTGATATGCCACACCTGTCAGGTGGTTTTTGGCAAAGGAGAAATTGTCACTAACAGGGATATAAACATTTGTGCACAACATTTGAGCGAAATAAGCCTTTTGTGCATATGGGAACTTTCTGAAATCTTTTATTTCAGTCCACAAAACATGGGACCAACACTTTGCATGTTGCATTTATATTTTTGTTCAGTGTAGTATTGATTACATTCGGCATAATATGGACAAAAGGGGGCTAGAGGTAAAATAGAGACAAACTGTCCCCTGGGGTGTTAAGACAGTAACATTGATAGAAGACTAACCTTGGCGACAGCCATCTCAAAGTCCTCCTGGTTGACGTGCACTCTCCTCTCCCTGAGGGCGTACATCCCTGACTCGGTGCACACACCCTGAGGAATAAGAAGGAACAGAAACAAAGGTTTATCCATGGTGAAATAAGAAAAAGTAAGTAAGACCGACAGTGGTCAAACACTAAGGCACTCCAGGAACATGGTTACCAATCCCTGGACTAAGGGATGTTTCAGGATGGCTCGTTGTACATAGAGCTGTGGCGGTCATGACATTTTGTCAGACGTTTATTTGTCATGCAAAAGAATGCCGGTCTCGTGGTAATTTACAGTAAATTAACATAAACACGTTTTGACTCTCCAGGCCTCCTGACGTCAACCGTATTGAACACCTTTGATGAATTGGAACGCTGACTATTAGTGCCCGACCTCACTAAATGCTCATGGCTGAATGGAAGCAAGCCCCCACAGCAATGTTCCAACATCTAGTGGAAAGCCTTTCCAGAGGAGTGGAGGCTGTTATAGCAGCAAAGAGGAACCAACTCCATATTAATGCCCATGATTTTAGAATGAGTTGTTCACTACTTTTGGTCATGTAGGTGATCTTAAATCAGTTTTTTGTATTTGCTGTGTTTAATATGTGTTAGGTTATAACAGCACAACCATTATTTTAATTCATGTTTTTTTTCAGGCTTGAGCTCATACAGTATATAGGCCTATGTGTTTGCATAAGCTCTAATATGTATATGGTTGAGTTTCACTAATCATCAACTTAGAAAGCGCTGTCCATTTCATTGTTAGGCTTTGAAACAACATCCTCAACAACTATGTTTTCCACTCAGTTTCAACCTGTTGTTGAACTTCTTTCTTCATATTGATCAATCACGGTGAGGTGAGTTTTAAAAGTACATACTGGTTTGATGATAAGTGTTTGTAATTTTCGACTGCATCTGCATTGTTGTCAGAGTGGTTAGAGTGACAATATAGCCCTGAGTACCATCCATTAGCAACTTGAAGATCTTTAGCGAGTTGGGTACACATGTCCAGAGTGCATGAGAGGATATCATCATGAATTTTACTGCGGTCATGACTGATAATATGGTCACCGCCACAGCCCTAGTTGTACATGTTCTTCCCTTGTGAATGTGCTAGCCCTAATGTGGTGGGCCCCATTCCATAACTTGTGGAGTATCAAGTCTGTGGTTATTCTCTCCTGATATTCTACATATACCGTAAATGTCAAGCCCAGTTGGACATGTATCCACTACAAGATGTAAAATTGTGAAACAAACAGATCTACACAACTGTGGGGTAGGGGTCATCTCTGGACGGGGCCAAAGTTTTCCCTACTACACATCATACACTGAACCCCTCATACACTGAACTGTCTGTGCTAGCTTTCATTTGGTGGGCCCCATTCCAAACTGTGCGTCTCAGTCTATTACCTTAACTTCAGCCCCAGAGGCTCCAGGCATCAGTTCTGCAATCTTCCTTAGGTTAATTCCACGCGTCAGGTTCATCTTCCTTGAGTGGATCTTCAGGATGTCCAAACGGGCCTAAGGAGGAGCAGACACTGTAGTAGCAAGCTGCTTACATGAAGCTGAATAAGTGTCAACGGAAATACAAAAATATTTGTGTGAGGAGACCGTAAAGATGTTGGACTCATTGGCATAAATCCTTAATTTAAATCATTTATTTTTGAAATAAACAAATGGTACAGAACACCAACAGATGTAATCATTACTACCAACAGTCTAAATATGTTGCACTGTGCTGTCTAGCCATACCGAGGCAGGGATTCAATTAGCATTATAGCGTGCTTGACATTTAAAGTTAATTTCCAATTGAGCCGACATATGCAGCGTTTACCGTGAATGAGGGGAGGTTAATGTGGTTGTCTTGTGTGTTCACATGTGGCAAGCTTTTGTACAACCACCCTGACAAAACAGTACGCAGATATAGTCGCTTACCCTTCTAGATAACTTGAAACAGTCTAACCAGGTCTTACGTCTTGAAGTCACCGAGTGTAGCTAGTGCTAGTCAACTTCTTCAATTAGCTTCAGCTGGCTGGTGTGCGACTGTGGCAAAATTAGTTTGACATTGGATAGTCTATCTCTGGGGCTAATTAGGGTCCGTCAATAATATTTTCATGTTGCACATCTTTTAGTTGTCTCAAATGCTTTCAATATTTGTAGATGAATTTCTACAATTTATAGTTGGTTTGAGGTTAAGCCATTGAAATTTGGAGTTGACAGTTAAAAATATTGACCCATGTACATAGTGTAATTTACTGATGGCCCCTAGCTAGCCCCATAGGGATATCGAATGTCAAACCAAATTGACCATGGGCATTACGACTAGGTCTCGTGGTGCTGCGCTCAGAATTGATGATTACTTTGATGCCAGTTGTGGGCTGAATTTAAATAAATCAAATGTGTTTATGATGAGATTGACACTAAAATAAACGTATGACTCATATATTGATGAACACAGAATGTTTTAGGGGCAAAAAAATAAAAAATACAGGGCTGTACTGACCTCTTCATTGGGAGGGGGGAACTCGATCTTCCTGTCGATGCGGCCGGGTCGGAGCAAGGCAGAGTCTAGGATGTCAATACGGTTGGTGGCCATGATGACCTGAGGAAGTAAAAACACATTTAACATACAATATTAGTCCTTTGGGTCTTATTCAGCTTCTTTATTTTATTTATTTCACCAGGTAGGCCAGTTGAGAACAAGTTCTCATTTACATCTGCGACCTGGCCAAGATAAAGCAAAGCAGTGCGACAAAAACAACAGACTTACACAAACAAAAGTACTGTCAATGTCACAACAGAAGATAATGAAGAAGATAATGAACAATATGGGGATGAGGTAGATGGGTGTGTTATTTACAGATGGGCTGTGCACAGTGATCGGTAAGCTGCTCTGACAGCTGATTCTTAAAGTTAGAGAGGGAGATATGAGACTACAGCTTCAGTGATTTTTGCAATTTGTTCCAGTCATTGGCAGCAGATAACTAGAAGGAAAGGCGGCCAAAGCAGGTGTTGGCTCTGGGGATGGCCAGTGAAATATACCCGTGCTACGGGTGGGTGTTGCTATGGTGACCAGTGAGCTGAGGTAAGGCGGTGCTTTACCTAACAAAGACTTATAGATGACCTGGAGCCAGTAGATTTGGCGATGAATATGTAGCGAGGGCCAGCCAACGAGAGCATACAGGTCACAGTGGTGGGTAGTATATGGGGCTTTGGTGACAAAACGGATGGCACTGTGATAGACAGTGAGTAGAGTAGCTGAGTAGAGTATTGGAAGCTATTTTGTAAATGACATCGCCGAAGTCGAGGATGAGTAGGATGGTTGGTTTTACGAGGGTATGTTTTGCAGCATGAGTGAAGAAGGCTTTGTTGCGAAATAGGAAGCAGATTCTAGGTATAATTTTGGAAGGAGAATTTACAGTCTAACCAGACACCTAGGTATTTGTAGTTGTCCACATATTCTGCCTAGCTTCCAGAGTAGTGACGCTAGGTGGGCGGGCAGCAATTGGTTGAAGAGCATGCATTTAGTTTTACTAGCATTTAAAATCAGTTGGAGACCACGGAAGGAGTGTTGTATGACATTGAAGCTTGTTTGGAGGTTTGTTAACACAGTTGCCAAAGAAGGGCCAGATGTATACAGAATGGTGGATCAGAGACTCACCAGCAGCAAGAGCAACATCATTGATTTATACAGAGAGTTGGCCCGAGGATGTTGGCCCGAGGATGAACTCTGCGGTACCCCCATAGAGACAGCCAGAGGTCCAGAAAACAGGACCTCCGATTTGACACACCGAACTCTATCTGAGAAGTAGTTGGTGAACCAGATGAGGCAGTCATTTGAGAAACCAAGGCTGTTCAGTCTGCCGATAAGTATGCGGTGATTGACAGAGTCAAAAGCCTTGGCCAGGTCGATGAATATGGCTACACAGTACTGTCTTTTATTGATGGTGGTTATGATATCGTCTAGGACCTTGAGCGTGGCTGACGTGCACCCATGACCAGCTCGGAAACCAGATTGCATGGTGGGGAAGGTACGATGGGATTCAAAATGGCTGGTGATCTCTTTGTTAACCTCTCTTGGGTAGGGGCAGTATTTTCACATCCGGATGAAAAGCCTGTTACTCAGGCCCAGAAGCTAGGATATGCATCCATTGGTAAATGTGGATAAACAACACTCTACAGTTTCTAAAACTGTTAGACTAATGTCTGAGTGTAACAGAACTGATATGGCAGGCAAAACGCCAAGGACAAACCATCCCCCCAAAGAAATATTCAGCCTACCACTGTTTTCAATGGCTGTCACTTATTATAAGGTGAAATCCTCCCAAATTGCAGTTCCTAGATGTCAAATGTTTTGGGGAAAATGAGCCAGAAATTGTAGTTTTTTCTAGGTGGCTCCCATTTTGGCTGTAGTGTTTCCAAGCAAGTGGAAGAGAGCGCGTTCTTTGATATTTTTCTCCAGTAAAGACAATAATGATTCTCCGTCTTAAATTTGATAGTTTATTTATGTATTAGGGTACCTAAGGTTTGATTATAAACACTGTTTGACTTGTTTGGAAAAGTTTATTAGTAACATTTGGAATTAATTTTGTATGCATTTTGATGGAGTGAAACTGGGTGTATTATTGACTGAAGCACGCTAGCTAAACTGAGTTTTTATGAATATAAAAGGAGGACATTATCAAACAAAAGGACCATTTGTGATGTATCTGGGACCTTTTGGAGTGCCAACAGAAGATCAAAGGTAAGGCATTTATTATATCGCTATTTCTGACTTTTGTGGCTTATGAAAATCTCAAATAACGTGGATTTACCGGTGGTGACAGTGTTTCCTAGACTCAGTGCAGTGGGCAGCTGGGAGGAGGCGTTCTTCTCCATGGACTTTACATTGTCCCAAAACTTTTGGGAATTAGTGCTACAGGATGTAAATTTCTGTTTGAAAAAGCTAGCCTTTGCTTTCCTAACTGGCTGAGTATATTGGTTCCTGGCTTCCCTGAAAAGTTGCATATCGCGGGGGCTATTCGATGCTAATGCAGTATGCCACAGGATGTTTTTGTGCTGGTCAAGGGCAGTCAAGTCTGGGGTGAACCAAGGGCTATATCTGTTCTTAGTTCTATATTTTTTTAACAGGGCATGTTTATTTAAGATGGTGAGTAAATTAAAGATGTTTGGAACCACCAAGACTTTTCTAGAGCTGGCCGTCCGGCCAACCTAAGCAATCGGGGGAAAAGGGCCTTGGTCAGGGAGGTGGCTAAGAACCTGAGTTCCTCTGTAGAGATGGGAGAACCTTCCAGAAGGACAACCATCTCTGCAGCACTCCACCAATTACACCTTTATGGTTGAGTGGCCAGAAGGAAACCACTCAGTAAAAAGGTACGACAGCCCACTTGGAAATTGCCAAAATGCACCTGAAGGACTCCGACCATGAGAAACAAGATTCTCTGGTCTGATGAAACCAAGAATCCACTCTTTGGCCTGAATGCCAAGCGTCACACCATCCCTACGGTGACGCATGGTGGTGGCAGCATCATGCGGTGGTGATGTTTTTAAGAGGCAGGGACTGGGGAACTAGTCAGGATTGAGGCAAAGATGAACGGAGCAAAGTACAGAGGTCCTTGATGAAAACCTGCTCCAGAGCGCTCAGACTGGCGAGAAGGCTCACCTCCCAACAGGACAACAACCCTAAGTAAACAGCCAAGACAACTCAGGAGGGCTTCAGGACAAGTCTCTGAATGTCCTTGAGTGGCCCAGCCAGAGCCCGATCGAGCATCCCTGGAGAGACCTGTAATTAGCTGTGCAGTGATGCTCCACCATCCAACCTGACAGAGCTTGAGAGAATCTGCAGAGAAGAATGGGAGAAACTCCCCAAATACAGGTGTGCCAAGCTTGTAGCGTCATACCCAAGAAGACACAAGGCTGTAATCGCTGCAACAACAAAGCACCGAATAAAGGGTCTGAAAACTTATGTAAATGGGATATTTCCGTTTTTCCCACATTTGTGTTATGGGCTGAATTTATGTATTAAATCAATATTGTGTCACTGATCTACACACAATACCCCATAATGTCAAAGTGGAATTGTGTAATTTAATTTGTATTAACTAAAAACTGAAAGGTCTTGAGTCAATTAGTCAAGTATTCAACCCCTTTGTTATGGCAAGCCTAAAGTTCAGGAGTAAACATGTGCCTAACAAATATCATAAGTTGCATGGACTCATTCCGTGTTCAGTAATAGTGGCTAACATTTTTTTATGACTTCTGCGTACCCCACACATACAATTATCTGCATGGTCCCTCAGTCAAGCAGTGAATTTCTATCACAGATTAAACCACAAAGACCAAGGAGGTTTTTCAATGCCTCGCACATGGCACCGATTGGTAGATGAGTAAAAAAATAAAAAAAAAAAGCAGATACTGAATATCCCTTTGAGCATGGTGAAGTTAATAATTAGACTTTGGATTGTGTATCAATACACCCAGTAACCACAAAAGATACAGGTGTCCTTCATAACTCAGTTGCCAGAGAGGAATGAAACTGCTCAGGGATTAGTGTCATAGGAGAAAACAACATTGTAGTTACTCCACAATACTAACCTAAATGACAGAGTGAAAAGTAAGACCGTAGAGAATAATAATAAAAATATTCCAAAACATGCACCCTGTTTGCAATAAGACACTTATAACCTTTTTGTCCTGAATACCAAGGGTCATGTTTGGGGCAAATTCAACAACACATAACGGCGTGCAACGATCAACTTGACAGAGTTTGAAGAATTTTAAAAATAATATATGGGCAAATATTGCACAGCTGTAATCGCCGCCAAATGGTGCTTCTACAAAGTATTGACTTAGGTGTGAAATACTTATGTAATTGAAATATTTCTCCAATTTTAATAAATTAGCAAACATTTCTAAAAACATGTTCTCACTTTGTCATTATGGGGTAGTGTGTAGATGGGTGAGAAATGTATTTAATCCATTTTGAATTCAGGCTGTAACAACAAAATGTGGAATATGTCATGGGGTATGAATACTTTCTGAAGACAAAAGACAGCAATGTAGGAAAAGTAGGTTATAGATTGCAAGAACATTAAGACAAAGGGTTTAGGGAATTAACACATCTGAACACACATTACTCCCAGCTACTCCACACAACATTTGTTCTGTAAATTGAACAGAATTAGAAACATATGATAGGAAGATGAATCCTAATGTTATACTATAGTCTTGAGTGGTCATGCTTTTACAACTGTGCCAATTTCTGTGCATTTTGTTTAGAGATTTGCTCAAGAAATGGACACATTTCAAATCCAGGTACATGTGGGCATTATACAAAGCAGTAGAAAGAGCTCTGGGACTTCGTAAATCCAGAGCGTTTCGCTCTCGGAGTGTTCAGAGTGCACACTGGACGCTCTGGCCGAGGTTGAGCGTTCCGAGTGGCGCAACAATCTATGGCACTGAATCTCAGCGCTAGAAGCGTCACTACAAACACCCTGGTTCGAATCCAGACTGTATCACAACCGGCTGGTATTGGGAGTCCCATAGGGTGGCACATAATTGGCCCAGCGTCGTCCGTCAATTTGTTCTTAACTCACTTGCATCGTTAAATAAAGGTTAAATAAAAAAATAAAACAAACAATGGCAATTCCCTAAACCCAAGCTAACAGGCTAACGTTGGCTAGCTTGATAGTTTCTTTCATATACAAATGAGAGAACAGCTCACTCTGACCATTGTACTAGCCATAGCAGAGCTGGCTAGACTGTTTTCATGTTATCCAGAGCGTTGGTGACTAACTGCTTCTGGCAACAATTTAATTAGGCTTTTTATTGCCAACATTTACTGACACCGGCCATATTCTACAGGTGTTGAGCGTTCGTAAATTCAACAATTATTCTGTGCTCTGGCACACTCAGATGAAAGTGCTCTGAAATCGGAGTAGATAGCCAGAATAAACAATGTCCATTGAGAACGCATAAAGACGACAGAAACTTAGCTAAGAACGACGTGAATAATTAAGTTAATAAACGTTGGGTAGTTAGATAGCATATAGTTAATATACTGGAAAGTTCGATGTATTAGTAGCCAACTAACGTCATCAGCCAACATAACGTTGTAATGTAACTTGTGAAAAGTAATTTATTAGATTGCTCAACATTTTCTTAACATTTCTTATAATAGGTTAAAGCAATGAATTTGTATCCGCTCGTTGTACTTCCGCTGCATATTGTCCTCTGTTTTCTTCAAATCTGAAAACGTTGTGAAGCCTCGCCCATTTCCTGAAGAACTGCATTATGTGCCCTAAAAGCACAGAAAGTGTCCACTGCTTATATACTTCGTATCTTGGTGAATTTAGTACGACATCTGGGAACCTTTGGCATTCTAACTATATCCATACTATGACCAATAAGCATACTACATTCTGAATTTAAAAATGGCAGTTTTGTCACAACACAATGCCACAGATATCTCAAGTTTAGAGAGAGCGTGCAATTGGCTGACAGCAGGAATGTACACCAGAGCCGTTTCCAGAGGATTGAATGCTCATTTCAACCAACATCGTTTTATAGAATTTGGCAATATGTCCAACCACGCCAGCCCAGGGCCTCCACATCCGGCTTCTTCACCTGCGGGATCATCGGAGACCAGCCACCTGGACAGCTGATGAAACTGTGGACTATTTGTCTGTAATAAAGCCCTTTGTGGGGGAAAACTCTTGATTGTCTAGGCCTGGCTCCACAGTGGGTGGGCCTATGCCCTCCCAAGGCTGCACCCCTGCCCAATGATGTGAAATCCATAGATCTGGGCCCAATTAATTTTTCTCAATTGACTGAACTCCTTTTATGAACTGTAACTCAGTAAAATCGTTGAAATTGTTGCATTTATATTATTGTTCAGTATATGTAAAGAGACCATAAATGCTTTCTTGGAAAGCAGTGAGTGCTATTATATGATACAATATCAGTATTTGTTGCATGTTCTACTTGTCCGAGCATCAACTGATTTTAACCAGTGTAGCTGTGGATTGACTGCATTGTTTGAATGAAATGTTGGCAGATTGGCAGTTAATTTGAAGAATTCATGGAATCATTCCTCTAAAACTGTCTGGCGAGCTAACACACATACAGTGCATATACATTTTTCACATTCATAGTTTAACACCATCTTATTAAAGCACTGGCAAACCATTGTTAACCAACTCCTGATTAACATTGCCGACCTTAGGACCATCATAACAAGATTCATTTTAATTCCTAATTCTATTGTCCCCAGGCCCAGCTCAGTCACATTCTTCACTGAACAACTTTTCTCTCATGGCAGAGGTAGAGTCATGTCACTGTATTATATATACACTGAGTGTACAAAAACAGTAGGAACACCAGCTCTTTTCATGCCATAAACTGAATCCAGGTGAAAACCATGTCCCCTTATTGAGGTCATCCACTTTCAGTGTAAATGAAGGGGAGACACGTTAAAGAAAGATACTTAAGCCTTGAGACAATTGAGACGTGGATTGTCTGTGTGTGCCATTCAGAGTGGGAAAGACAACAGGCCTTAAACGGGTTTGGGGCCATGCTCACCGTTTTGAGTGTGTCAAGAACCGCAACACTGCTGGATTGTTCACATTTAACAGTTGCCCGGGTGTATAAAGAATACCCCTCAAAAAACATCCAGCAAACTTAACATAACTGTGGGAAGCATTAGAGTCAACATGGGCCAGCATCACTGTGGAACACTTGACACCTTGTAGAGTCTATGCCCTGATGAATTGAGGCTGTCCTGAATGTTTTGTACACGGAGTATTGTACTGTTACAGAGCAACACAATTTCCCCTTTGATAGTGTTAAGGGTCTGATTGTCATACTGTGTGGTGTTGACCTACTCTTTCTTTCTCTATCCATTCATCCCTCCTTCCCTCTAGCATCAGGAGAGGAGGAAGAGGGAGGTGGAGCAGAAGAGAGCCTGCAGGAGCTCAGGTTCGTCAAAAACGCTGCCGTTCCCTCAGACTTTCGGTCCACCCCCACCATCCCCAGAGGAGTCCCGCTGGCAGTTCTAAGGCCCTGAGGATCAAAGGTCACAGCGTCCCAGAAGATCTACCACTCAACGGTGGACTCCGTGCTGGCCAATGCCTCTGGCCAGCCCCACCGCTACAGCCTGGACCTGAGAAGCAGGTTTAAGCTGCCCTAGATAGACGTGGACATCAGCTTGGAATCTGAGGCAGCCTCAGAGATGGGAGGGCCAAGCACTGAACTGCTCAACATGGACTAAACATCAAATGTATCGATTTTAAACACATTGGTATTTTCTAAATATTTAAAAAAAAACTTTACTACTATTTGACTTATCACATTTAGACAATGAAATACTTGTAATCTGCATCTATTGCTAATTTCTATAGAATTGTCTTAAAAAAAAAAATACTGGTTGTTTTGTCTATTTGTACCATCACAGAGAACATGCAAATACAGATTGAGAGGTTGTTGTGTGGGAGGACAGTGAATAGAGAAGATCTAGCGTGTGATTGATTGGTGAGCAGTGGAAAGAAAGTGTTGTCAGACAGTACTGACAGGAGAGCTCCAGATTGAAATCAGTGGAGAAAAGCCACAGAGAAAGTGGTGTCAAGAGTGGTGTAGCAGAGTAATAGCATACAAATTAAGTAAGGGTTTAGACTGTGTGTGTGGTGTTATATAAGTGTGAGTTTTATTGTAGAGTAGAATTTATAAAGCATTATAAAGATGACAGTGGTGTACGAGTTACCCACCTTGATGTTCTTGGTGGCCTCGAAGCCATCCAGCTGGTTCAGCAGCTCCAGCATGGTCCTCTGCACCTCGCTGTCGCCCCCACTGCCCCCCTCCAGACGTGACGAGCCGATCGAGTCAATCTCGTCCATGAAGATGATGGAGGGTGCGTGCTCGCGGGCCATGACGAACAGCTCACGCACCATACGGGCACCTGGGATGGGGGAAGAGAGCAGGGTTTCAGCCAGCAGCGTGATGTGAGTGAAATAACAGCTTCTGTTTTACGCATGGTGAGAGACATTTAGCCCACTACTTTCACTTATTGCGGTTCTTCATGAAAAAGTAGTGAAATGCACTTAAACATGCTTGAGCTAAACAGCAGCTATTTGGAGAATGGAAGCAGCAAAACATATCTCCTTGATTCTGGAATTCCCCAACTTTAATTCCTTATTATTACCGGAATTACTTCACGGTTGGGAACCCTGTCGAATGGTAACCGAAATGGCTGACCGTTGATGACTCACCCTCTCCAATGAACTTCTGCACCAGCTCCGAGCCGGACACCCTGATAAAGGTGCAGTCAGTGTGGTGGGCCACAGCTCTGGCCAGCAGGGTCTTCCCTGTACCTGGGGGGCCGTACAGCAGCACACCCTGGTGGAGAGACACACAACAAGGGGGGTTAGACAACCTAAGAGACATGACACAGAGTGCATCTCAAATTTCATGATGTATTTTAGGATTATTATGCTGGAATTAACTGGTGCCCCTTTCTGTTCTTTCTGACAATCAAGACTGTTGAGGTTTATGTGATGAATGCTATGAGACATGACCAGAACAAGACCTTAGGGCACTGCCAACAACGTATGAAAAGGTAGATTTTGGAGTGTTGCATCCCTTTCAGACATTGCCTACTCTATATGCTTATAAAGTAAACTCAAATGCAACGGGTAATTGTTTGACTTTACATTGTAAGAGTGGTTAACATATACAGATGATACAACATCTGAATTAAGCAGGAACACAATAAGGGATTTATTCCATTTGGGCTACCCACCTTGGGCTGCGCAATGCCGAGAGCCTCGAAGAGCTCTGGGTGCTTGACTGGCAGCTCAATCACTTCCTTGATCTCCTTGATCTGCTTGTCCAGGCCGCCAATCATCTCATAGGTGGAGTCAGGCACTTTCTCCACCATCATGAGGGAGACCAGCGGGTCCACCTTGTTGGGCAAGATCTTGTGAAGGGTGTAGCTATCATTGCGCAGTGCCACGCGGCAATTTGGAGTCACCTGTTGGAATGGGCAACGGGGTTAATCAGTGCATACATTCATGAATAATAATCTTCTGTCCAGCCATCTGGATAAGATTTGGATATTTTTTGCTTTTCAACTGAATTTTGTTAACACTTATTCCAATTCAACAAAAACAAATGAATGTGGTTAAAATATGGTTCCCGTGTGTTGATAATCTGAACTGTACACAGATACATCTACCTTCGTACAGTTCTCTCCACAATGTGGTGAAATATCAACAACAATGTTTCCATACTTACATCATTGATGTCAATATTCTTATCCACATCCACCACAAATTTTCCCTCTGGATGGACCTGGACACAATAGTACAGTAGACTGCCAATGTCATCTAAGAGCAACTACTGTTTACCACCGAAAAAGTTTGTGTTACATTTCAGCAAAAAAAAAGCTTCATACACACCTTGACCAGCACTTTCTTTTTGTCCATGGCCCTCACCACCTCTCCAACATAGGAACCCTGCTCCTGTAGCAACTGCAGCTCCTCACGAAGGAGACGCACTGGGGACAAAGCAAATAGATTTGAACAATTCATAATGTGCATGTTCCTGAGTGCAATCAAATTACAGTAGTCCGACACAGCATTGACAATTTATAATCCACACACAATTATTGCTACATTTTTTTTTTTACTTTTATTTACATTTACATTACATTTAAGTCATTTAGCAGACGCTCTTATCCACTAGGCAAGTTAGTTAAGAACAAATTCTTATTTTCAATGACGGCCTAGGAACAGTGGGTTAACTGCCTGTTCAGGGGCAGAACGACAGATTTGAACCTTGTCAGCACAGGGGCTTGAACTTTAGGCCTTGTCACAATGAATTAACCACTATCTAGTTAGCTACACTGCTGTTTAGAAGATAAGTTTAGCTGTTGTTGTTCTGGATAGAAAACCATAATTCCTACCTTTTGCATTGAGTTCATTCCTCTGAGCCTGTAGACGTCTGAGATTCTGACTCTTGTCATTCACTGTCAACTGGAGGCAGAGAGACCAGTTACTTCTTAGCTTTGACAGTTGTATTAGTAGTGTCACTACGGTGTCAACAGACAACATGTAACGTTAGCTAGTACATTTGGATTAAAACCTGCGTTTGCTTACCTGTAACTCTTCTATCTTGGACTGGTAGTATTGCCTGAGACCAGAACCACCTTTACTATCCTCCATCTCCATCTGCAAATACACCGATGCATGTTCAATAACGGAGATAGCTGTTGGACAGTTGTCAAGTACACAATGTATATAACGTCAGCTAGATAATTAACATCAAGGTGACTAACGTGTATATATAGGCCTAACTAGCTATCTAGAAAGACGACTAGCTTAAGATAAGATTTTTACCAGTTTACTGACAAAAAATTTCATACTAGCGGCTAACTAAATTAGCTAGCTAACGTTACTTAACTAGCTATATTTTTTTGTTGTCCATTATACTTAACTTATGCCAAATTATGCATAGTCACAAAAGGAATGTCACTGAAACAAACATAATTAATTCGATTAACTAGCTAGAAAGCTAACAGTTAGCTAGCTAGCTAGCTAAAAGTAGCTTACAATGAGACAGCAAACTGGCAGGATTCTCTATTTTTGACAGACCGTTTTGGTCCATTCAAAACAGTTCAACCGTCTTCTGACGAGCACCAACTTTACAGAACACACTGTTCAGTGTCTAATCAATGCCTTATCTACAATAATTTCTCAAAAGTGTGATAGTCATAATAAAGACAACGAAATCACTTACATTATGGTCCATTCCTTCCAGGGCCATCTTGAAATTCTAAACTTCCGTTGGATGAAGGGGTACTTCCGACAGACGAACCTCTTCTTCATTAAATGTTCTACAATTAACATTGGATACTCACTGACACCTGCTGTACTGGAGGTATAGTAGAGTAAAACGCAACTGAAATTTTGCTAATAATGTTAAAAGTATGTGTATGCTCCATTTCTGTCCTTTTTGCAATACCTTATCTATTTGGAGAAGCTATGCCAGAAACAGATATGTTAAATATTGTAAAATCCATTTGCATGGTCCTTTGAGTTGGCCTGATGTACCATATTACTGTAGCTACATCAATAGTGTGTAATAAGTGTGCAATATATAATATAGATAAAACATTATTTAACAGTTTTGATTGCATTTCAAAGAGACTGGCATTGAGGATGTGGTTTTCGACTTATCAGTTAAACAGACTGGCTTGTCTATTCCAATTATGTATTACTGTTGATCTTCTACCATGCTACAGACTGAGAAACAAAAGTTTGTTCAAGCCAAGTCCCAGCAGTGCACAAGGACATACGTGTACTTAGTTTGGCTGTTATTTGAGGAGAGTAGTAAACCAGCAATATTTGTTTAATATGGCGAGTTTCTTCAAGATTTAGTTTAGTTCTTGCTGCTGTCAGCTGCCTCCAATTCTAATCAGTAGAAAACATTTTATTGCAATTTTTTACATAATTTGACCTCTTTCTCAATAACTAGGATTCCATCCAATTGGCAACAGATTTTCATGCGAATATCTTAAAATCCACCTAAAACAGTCAGGGGCGTTTATAAGATTTGAAGACACTGTGGGCTTATCCCAAAGCCAGTAGGGGGTCCACTCTCGTGTACATTCACACAAGGCTAAAAAATGAAGAAAATGATTTCAACAGATAAATATATGAATTTGGTGCACTTTGAAATGAACATTGAGCGATTCAAACATTGAGAGATTAGATCTTTTTCATGTAACTTGCACCTTCCCACATGCCACAGCAGACACTGCTCGTACTCAATTACAGTTCCTACTGTGGGTCTCTCTACTCTGGAACATGTTATTGGAATGTTATCTGTGTTTGATTTACCTCTATTTAACTAGGCACGTCAGTTAAGAACAAATTCTTATTTTCAATGACGGCCTAGGAACAGTGGGTTAACTGCCTGTTCAGGGGCAAAATGACAGATTTATACCTTGTGGATTTGAACTTGCAACCTTTCGGTGACTAGTCCAACGTGCTATCCACTAGGCTACCCTGAGTTTGCTGCCATCCCATATATTCCATTCCAGCCATTACTATGAGTCTGTCCTCCACAATTAAGGTGCCACCAACAACCTGCACTCTCCTCTCTACTCTGGAACACATACAGTACCAGTCAAAAGTTTGGACACAACTACTCATTCCAGGGTTTTCTTTATTTTTACTACTTTCTACGTTGCAGAATAATAGTGAAGACCTCACAACTATGAAATAACACATGTGGAATCATGTAGTAACCCAAAGCATGTTAAACAAAGCAAAATATATTTTACATTTGAGATTCTTCAAAGTAGCCAACCTTTGCCTTGACAGCTTTGCACACTCTTGGTATTCTCTCAACCAGCTTCATGAGGTAGTCACCTGGAATGTATTTAAATAAACAGCTGTGCCTTGTTAAAAGTTAATTTGTGGAATTTCTTTCCTTCTTAATGTTTTTGAGCCAATCGGTTGTGTTGTGACAAGGTAGGGGTAGTATACAGAAGATAGCCCTATTTGGTAAAAGACCAAGTCTTTATTATAGCAAGAACAGCTCAAATAAGCAAAGAGAAATTACAGTCCATCATTACTTCGGAGCCTTTTTTTCAATTTTCACCTAAAATGACATACCCAAATCTGCCTGAAGCTTAGGACCTGAAGCAAGGATATGCATATTCCTGATACCATTTGAAAGGAAACACTCAAGATTGTGGAAATGTCAAATTAAAGTAGAATAATACAACACATTAGATCTGGTGAAAGATAATACAAAGAAAATGTTTTTTACATTTTTGTTTTATTTTTATCATCTTTGAAACTCAAGAGAAAGGCCAAAATGTATTATTCCTGTTTAAGCACAATTTACATTTTGACCACTAGATGGCAGCAGTGTATGTGCACAATTTTTACTGATCCAATGAACCATTGCATTTCTGTTCAAAATGTTGTATCAAGTCTGCCCAAATGTGCCTAATTGGTTTATTAACTGTGCACTATCCTCAAACAATAGAATGGTATTCTTGCACTGCAATAGCTACTGTAAATTGGACAGTGCAGTTAGATTTACAAGAATTTAAGATTTCTGCCCATGTCAGATACATCTATGTCCTGGGAAATTTTCTTTTACATTTACATTTAAGTCATTTAGCAGATGCTCTTATCCAGAGCGACTTACAAATTGGTGAATTCACCTTCTGACATCCAGTGGAACAGCCACTTTACAATAGTGCATCTAAATCATTAAGGGGGGGGGGTGGTGAGAAGGATTACTTATCTTATCCTAGGTATTCCTTGAAGAGGTGGGGTTTCAGGTGTCTCTTGTTTTTTATTTTTTTATTTTTTTATTTCACCTTTATTTAACCAGGTAGGTTAGTTGAGAACATGTTCTCATTTGCAACTGCGACCTGGCCAAGATAAAGCATAGCAGTGTGAACAGACAACACAGAGTTACACATGGAGTAAACAATTAACAAGTCAATAACACAGTAGAAAAAAGAAGGGAAAAAAAGAGTCTACATTGTGTGCAAAAGGCATGAGGAGGTAGGCGAATAATTACAATTTTACAGATTAACACTGGAGTGATAAATGATCAGATGGTCATGTACAGGTAGAGATATAGGTGTGCAAAAGAGCAGAAAAGTAAATAAATAAAAACAGTATGGGGATGAGGTAGGTAAAAATGGGTGGGCTATTTACCGATAGACTATGTACAGCTGCAGCGATCGGTTAGCTGCTCAGATAGAAGATGTTTGAAGTTGGTGAGGGAGATAAAAGTCTCCAACTTCAGCGATTTTTGCAATTTGTTCCAGTCACAGGCAGCAGAGAACTGGAACGAAAGGTGGCCAAATGAGGTGTTGGCTTTAGGGATGATCAGTGAGATACATCTGCTGGAGCGCGTGCTACGGGTGGGTGTTGCCATCGTGACCAGTGAACTGAGATAAGGCGGAGCTTTACCTAGCATGGACTTGTAGATGACCTGGAGCCAGTGGGTCTGGCGACGAATATGTAGCGAGGGCCAGCCGACTAGAGCATACAGGTCGCAGTTTACAGTCTAGCCAGACACCTAGGTACTTATAGATGTCCACATATTCAAGGTCGGAACCATCCAGGGTGGTGATGCTAGTCGGGCGTGCGGGTGCAGGTAGCAAACGGTTGAAAAGCATGCATTTGGTGTTACTTACAACCTCATGCTAATCACATTAGGACACGTTAGCTCAACCGTCCCGTGTGTGTGAGTGTGTGGGGTGGGGGGGAGGGGGGATAAGACATGAAGGTCAGTCAATATGGAACATTCAAGAAATTTGAAAGTTTCTTCAAGTGCAGTTGCAAAACCCATCAAGCATTATGATGAAACTGGCTCTCATGAGGACTGCCACAGGAAAGGAATACCCAGAATTACCTCTGCTCTAGAGGATACGTTCATTAGACTTAACTTCACCTCAGATTGCAGCCCAAATAAATGCTTCACAGAGTTCAAGTAACAGACACCTCTCAACATCCACAGTCTGTGTGAATCAGGCTTTCGTGGTTGAATTGCTGCAAAGGAACCATTACTAAAGGATACCAATAATAAGAAGAGACTTGCTTGGGCCAAGAAACACAAGCAATAGACAGACCGGTGGAAATCTGTCCTTTGGTCTGATGAGTCCAAATTAGAGATGTTTAGTTCCAACCGCCGTGTCTTTGTGAGACGCAGAGTAGGTGAACGGATGATCTCCGCATGTGTGGTTCCCACCTTAAAACATGGAGGAGTGATTGTGTGGGGGTGCTTTGCTGGTGACACTGTCAGTGATTTATTTAGAATTCAAGGCACACTTAACCAGCATGGCTATCCCATCCCATCTGGTTTGTCCTTAGTGGGACTATCATTTGCTTTTCAACAGTACAATGACCCAACACACCTCCAGGCTGTGTAAGGGCTACTTGACCAAGAAGGAGAGTGATAGAGTGCTGCATCAGATGACTTGGCACCCACAATCATCCTACCTCATCCCAATTGAGATGGTTTGGGATGAGTTGGAGGAAAAGCAGCCAATAAGTGCTCAGCCTATGTGGGAACTCCTTCAAGACTGTTGGAAAATATTTCCAGGTAAAGCTGTTCTTTTATTTATTTTCACCTTTATTTAACTAAGCAAGTCAGTTAAGAACAAATTCTTATTTACAATGACAACCTACCAGGCAACAGTGGGTTAACTGCCTTGTTCAGGGGCAGAAAGACAGATTTCTATCTTGTCAGCTTGGGGATTCGATCCAGCAACTTTCAAGTCACTGGCCCAATGCTCTCACCACTAGGCTACCTACCACACTGTTCCTCTCTGGTTGAGAGAATGCCAAGAGTTGGCAAAGCTTTCATCAAGGCGAAGGGTGGCTACTTTAAAGAATCTCAAATATGAAATATATTTTGATTTGTTTAAGACGTTTTTGGTTACTACATGACTTCATATGTGTTATTCCATAGTTTTGATGTCTTCACTATTATTCTGTAATGTAGCAAATAGTAAAATAAAGAAAAACCCTTGAATGAGTAGGTGTGTCCAAATTTTTGACTGGTACTGTACATAAACAGACTCTGACCTGTCCAATGAGCCAAGCTGATTAAAGAATCTCACAGTACCCAACCACCCCTCTCTCTCTCACACACACACACCACACAAAAACTGTGTATTAATTAGAATCCATAGAGTAGCTTTAAGTGACACAGTGCTTCACTCTATTCCATTTATTTGTATCCTAAAAAATGTCCTAGTCCTTGCCGATGACAAGCATACCCATAACATGATGCAGCCACCATCATGCATGAAAATATGAAGAGTTGTACACAGTGATGTGTTGTGTTGGATTTGCCCCAAACATAACACTTTGTATTCAGGACAAAAAGCACATTTCTTTGCCACAATTTTTGCAGTTTTACTTTAGTGCTTCATTGCAAACAGGATGCATGTTTTGGAATATTTTTTATTCTGTACAGACTTCCTTTTCAGTCTGTCATTTTGGTTACTATTGTGGAGTAACTACAATATTGTTTGATCGATCGACAGTTTCCTCTGATCACAGCCATTAAAATTAAGATGGCGCCGTACTGGATGGCCGCCGTTTTGCAAGCTCCGACGCAACTTTGCTATTTTGTGACCATTTTGTTGTTTATTTTTGTCTATTTTCACATAAATCTACCGCTATTATTTCTTGCAACTCACAAGAACTCTTGAACATCAGGTCGGCTTCTACTTTGACTCATCTGCCCAGAGCTCTCCTGTAATTCCAAGCCAATTGTTGGGCTATCCAAGAGGAAACGTTGGTATTTTATTTTCAATGACGGCCTAGGAACAGTGGGTTAACTGCCTGTTCAGGGGCAGAACGACAGATTTTGTACCTTGTCAGCTCGGGGATTTGAACTTGCAACCTTTCGGTTACTAGTCCAATGCTCTAACCACTAGGCTACACTGCCGCCCCGTAGAAGTTTGTGAGTGCTTTTGGTGACAAGCCGAATTTCTTCAGCCTCCTGAGGTTGAAGAGGCGCTGCTGCGCCTTCTTCGCGATGCTGTCTGTGTGAGTGGACCAATTCAGTTTGTCTGTGATGTGTATGCCGAGGAACTTAAAACTTACTACCCTCTCCACTACTGTTCCATCGATGTGGATAGGGGGGTGTTCCCTCTGCTGTTTCCTGAAATCCATAATCATCTCCTTAGTTTTGTTGATGTTGAGTGTGAGGTTATTTTCCTGACACCACACTCCGAGGGCCCTCACCTCCTCCCTGTAGGCCGTCTCGTCGTTGTTGGTAATCAAGCCTACCACTGTTTTGTCGTCCGCAAACTTGATGATTGAGTTGGAGGCGTGCGTGGCCACGCAGTCGTGGGTGAACAGGGAGTACAGGAGAGGGCTCAGAACGCACCCTTGTGGGGCCCCAGTGTTGAGGATCGGCGGGGTGGAGATGTTGTTGCCTACCCTCACCACCTGGGGGCGGCCCGTCAGGAAGTCCAGTACCCAGTTGCACAGGGCGGGGTCGAGACCCAGGGTCTCGAGCTTGATGACGAGCTTGGAGGGTACTATGGTGTTGAATGCCGAGCTGTAGTCGATGAACAGCATTCTCACATAGGTATTCCTCTTGTCCAGATGGGTTAGGGCAGTGTGCAGTGTGGTTGAGATTGCATCGTCTGGGGACCTATTTGAGCGGTAAGCAAATTGGAGTGGGGTCTAGGGTGTCAGGTAGGGTGGAGGTGATATGGTCCTTGACTAGTCTCTCAAAGCACTTCATGATGACGGAAGTGAGTGCTACGGGGCGGTAGTCGTTTAGCTCAGTTACCTTAGCTTTCTTGGGAACAGGAACAATGGTGGCCCTCTTGAAGCATGTGGGAACAGCAGACTGGTATAGGGATTGATTGAATATGTCCGTAAACACACCAGCCAGCTGGTCTGCGCATGCCCTGAGGGCGTGGCTGGGGATGCCGTCTGGGCCTGCAGCCTTGCGAGGGTTAACACGTTTAAATGTTTTACTCACCTCGGCTGCAGTGAAGGAGAGTCCACATGTTTTCGTTGCAGGACGTGTCAGTGGCACTGTATTGTCCTCAAAGCGGGCAAAAAAGTTATTTAGTATGCTTGGGAGCAAGACATCCTGGTCCGTTACTGGGCTGGTTTTCTTCTTGTAGTCCGTGATTGACTGTAGACCCTGCCACATACCTCTTGTGTCTGAGCCGTTGAATTGAGATTCTACTTTGTCTCTATACTGACGCTTAGTTTGTTTGATAGCCTTGCGGAGGGAATGGCTGCACTGTTTGTATTCGGTCATGTTACCAGTCATCTTGCCCTGATTAAAGCAGTGGTTTGCACTTTCAGTTTCACGCGAATGCTGCCATCAATCCACGGTTTCTGGTTAGGGAATGTTTTAATTGTTGCTATGGGAACGACATCTTCAACGCACTTTCTAATGAACTCGCACACCGAATCAGCGTATTCGTCAATGTTGTTGTCTGACGCAATACAAAACATATCCCAGTCCACTCCCTCGTCCGCGATTCGGAAAATCAGATCACGACTCCGTACTCTTGTTTCCTGTTTACAAGCAGAAACTGAAATCAAATCAAATTTATTTATATAGCCCTTCGTATATCAGCTGATATCTCAAAGTGCTGTAAAGAAACCCAGCCTAAAACCCCAAACAGCAAGCAATGCAGGTGTAGAAGCACGGTGGCTAGGAAACAATCCCTAGAAAAGCCAAAACCAAATCGTGATACCTCACATCTCAAAATAGGGCTACTTAATGTTAGATCCCTTACTTCAAAGGCAGTTATAGTCAATGAACTAATCACTAACTAATCATAATCTTGATGTGATTGGCCTGACTGAAACATAGCTTAAGCCTGATGAATTTACTGTGTTAAATGAGGCCTCGCCTCCTGGTTACACTAGTGACCATATCCCCTGCACATTCCGCAAAGTCGGAGGTGTTGCTAACATTTACGATAGCAAATTTCAATTTACAAAAAAAAAGACATTTTCATCTTTTGAGCATCTAGTCATGAAATCTATACAGCCTACTCAATCACTTTTTATAGCTACTGTTTACAGGCCTCCTGGGCCATATACTGCGTTCCTCATTGAGTTCCCTGAATTCCTATCGGACCTTGTAGTCATAGCAGATAATATTCTAATTTTTGGTGACTTTAATATTCACATGGAAAAGTCCACAGACCCACTCCAAAAGGCTTTCGGAGCCATCATCGACTCAGTGGGTTTTGTCCAACATGTCTCTGGACATACTCACTGTCACAGTCATACTCTGGACCAAGTTTTGTACTATGGAATAAATGTTGTGGATCTTAATGTTTTTCCTCAAAATCCTGGACTATCGGACAACCATTTTATTATGTTTGCAATTGCAACACATAATCTGCTCAGACCCCAACCAAGGAGCATCAAAAGTCGTGCTATAAATCCTCAGACAACACAAAGATTCCTTGATGCCCTTCCAGACTCCCTCTGCCTACCCAAGGACATCAGAGGACAAAAATCAGTTAACCACCAAACTGAGGAATTCAATTTAACCTTGCGCAATACCCTAGATGCAGTTGCACCCCTAAAAACTAAAAACATTTGCCATAAGAAACTAGCTCCCTGGTATAGAAGAAAATACCCGAGCTCTGAAGCAAGCTTCCAGAAAATTAGAACGGAAATAGTGCCACACCAAACTGGGTCTTCCGACTAGCTTGGAAGACAGTACCATGCAGTATCGAAGATCATCCTATTTTTCCAACTTAATTGAGGTAAATAAGAACAATCCTACATTTATTTTTGATACTGTCGCAAAGCTTACTAAAAAGCAGCATTCCCCAAGTGAGGATGGCTTTCACTTCAGCAGTAATAAATTAATGAATTTCTTTGAGGAAAAGATCATGATTATTAGAAAGCATATTATGGACTCCTCTTTAAATCTGCGTATTCATTCAAAGCTCAGTTGCCCTGAGTCTGCACAACTCTGCCAGGACCTAGGATCAAGAGAGACACTCAAGTGTTTTAGCACTAAATCTCTTGACACAATGATGAAAATAATCATGGCCTCTAAACCTTCAAGCTGCATACTGTACCCAATTCCAACTAAACTACTGAAAGAGCTGCTTCCTGTGCTTGGCCCTCCTATGTTGAATATAATAAACGGCTCTCTATCCACTGGGTGTGTACCAAACTCACTAAAAGTGGCAGTAATTGTCACGTCTAGTCAAGGTGGGTGGAATCAGGCGCAGAGAGCAGAATGCGATAATAATGTTTATTCTCCGGTGAACAAAAAACAAACAACAGTCAACCCAAAATAAAGACAGGGTGAAAATATCCAAAACAGGATAAAGACTAACTGGAGAAAAAACAAACAGCAAACACCGACAGACAAAACGAAATGACAAAATAAACAATCCCGCACAAAACAAGGGCGGGACAACCTACATTAAATACAGACACTAATTAACTAAACAACACACAGGTGAAACCAATTAGACAAAACCAACAGAAACACGAAAAAGGGATCAGTAGTGGCTAATAGGACGGTGACGACGACCGCCGAGCACCGCCCGAATGGGCAGGAGAGCCAACCTCGGCGGAAGTCGTGACAGTACCCCCCCTTGACGCGCGGCTCCCGCAGCGCGCCGCCACCGTCCTCGAGGACGACCCGGAGGACGAGGTGCTGGGCGATCCGGGTGGAGGCGGTGGAAATCTCTCAGGAGGGAAGGGTCCAAAATATCCCTCACCGGAACCCAGCATCTCTCCTCCGGACCGTACCCCTCCCAGTCCACGAGGTACTGTAGGCCCCCCACCCGACGTCTAGAATCTAGAATGCTTCGAACTGTATACGCCGTGGACCCCTCGATGTCCAGAGGGGGCGGAGGGACCTCAGGCACCTCACCTTCTTGCAGGGGACCAGCCACCACCGGCCTAAGGAGAGACACATGAAACGAGGGGTTAATACGGTAATACCTCGGAAGTTGTAACCTATAACACACCTCGTTTATTCTCCTCAGGACTTTGAACGGCCCTACACACTGCGGCTCCAGATTCCGACAGGGCAGACGGAGAGACAGGTTTCGGGTCGAGAGCCAGACCCTGTCCCCCGGTGCAAACACGGGGGTCTCACTGCGGTGCTGGTCAGCGCTCCTCTTCTGCCGTTCTCCCGCTAGCCGTAATGAGTCCTGAACAGCTTTCCAGGTGTCCTTGGAGCGCTGTACCCATTCCTCCACCGCAGGAGCCTCGGTCTGACTCTGATGCCATGGAGCCAGGACCGGCTGGTAACCTAACACACACTCAAAAGGAGATAAGTTAGTAGAGGAGTGGCGTAAGGAGTTTTGGGCTATGGGCTAGTTCGGCCCATGGAACATACCTTGCCCACTCACCAGGCCAGTCCCGACAATAGGACCGCAGAAACCTGCCCACATCCTGGTTAACGCGCTCCACCTGCCCATTACTCTCGGGGTGAAAACCTGAGGTTAAGCTAACCGAGACCCCCAGTCTCTCCATAAACGCCCTCCACACTCTGGACGTGAATTGGGGAACCCGATCAGAGACGATATCCTCAGGCACCCCATAGTGCTGGAAGACATGGGTAAACAAAGCCTCAGCAGTCTGCAGGGCCTTTGGAAGACCGGGCAACGGAATGAGACGACAGGACTTAGGAAACCGATCCACAACGACCAGGATCGTAGTACTTCGCTGGGATGGGGGAAGGTCGGTAAGAAAATCCACCGATAAATGTGTCCACGGCCGTTGTGGAACGGGGAGAGGTTGTAACTTCCCTCTAGGCAGGTGCCGAGGAGCCTTGCTCTGAGCACACACTGAACAGGAGGAGACATATAATCTCACGTCTTTAGCCAGTGTGGGCCACCAGTATCTCCCTCTCAGACTCTGCACTGTCCTCTTGATACCAGGATGACCCGAGGAGGGAAGAGTATGAGCCCACCTAATTAGCTTGTCCCGGACCACCCTCGGCACGTACTTGGTCCCAACTGGACAGTTAGGAGGAGCCGGCTCTGACCGTGAGGCCCTCTCTATCTCAGCGTCCACCTCTCATATCACCGGTGCCACGAGACATGACGGTGGAATGATGGGAGTTGGCTCTACTGACCGTTCCTCGGTATCATAGAGGCGAGACAGTGCGTCAGCTTTAGTGTTTTGGGAGCCTGGCCGATATGTGAGGGTAAACTGGAACCTAGTAAAAAACATGGCCCATCTAGCCTGACGTGGATTTAGTCTCTTAGCTGCCTGGATGTACCCGAGATTACGATGGTCAGTCCAGATGAGAAAAGGGTGTTTAGCCCCCTCAAGCCTCCACACCTTCAGAGCCTTGATTACAGCTAACAACTCCCGGTCCCCGACATCATAGTTTCGCTCCGCTGGGCTGAGTTTGCTCGAATAGAAAGCACACGGGCGGAGTTTGGATGGCACGCCCGAGCGTTGGGACAGCACGGCTCCAACCCCAGCCTCGGACGCATCCACCTCCACTATGAACGCTAAATAGGGGTCCGGATGCGCCAACACGGGCGCGTTGGTGAACAGCTCCTTCAAACGACTGAAAGCTCTGCCCGCCTCTGCTGACCAACGCAAGCGCACCGGTCCTCCCTTCAGCAGTGAGGTGATGGGAGCAGCCACCTGACCAAAACCCCGGATAAACCTCCGGTAGTAATTGGCAAACCCTAAAAACCGCTGCACTTCTTTCACCGTGGTCGGAGTCGGCCAATTACGCACGGCTGTAACGCGATCATCCTCCATCACCACCCCGGAGGTGGAAATACAATACCCCAGGAAGGAAACGGAATGTTTGAAAAACTCACATTTCTCCGCCTTGCAATACAGGTCATGTTCCAGTAGTCGCCTAAGTACCTTACGCACCAAAGACACATGCTCCGCGTGTGTGGCAGAATAGATTAAAATGTCATCAATGTACACTACCACTCCCTGCCCGAGCAGGTCTCGGAGAATCTCATCTACAAAAGATTGAAAAATGGCAAGAGCATTCTTCAACCCGTATGGCATGACGCAGTATTCATAATGACCAGAAGTAGTACTAAATGCGGTTTTCCACTCATCTCCTTTCCGGATACGTACCAGATTATACGCGCTCCTCAGGTCCAGTTTTGTGAAGAATCGCGCCCCGTGAAATGATTCCATTGCCGTAGCGATGAGAGGTAGTGGGTAACTAAACCCCACTGTGATGGAATTTAGACCTCTATAATCAATACACGGACGCAGACCTCCATCCTTCTTCTTCACAAAAAAGAAGCTTGAGGAGACGGGCGATATGGAGGGCTGAATGTATCCCTGTCCCAGCGATTCCGAAACATATGTTTCCATCGCAACTGTCTCCTCCTGGGACAATGGATACACGTGACTCCTAGGAAGTGCAGCGTTTTCCAGAAGGTTTATTGCACAGTCCTCTCGACGATGAGGTGGTAATTGGGTCGCCCTCCCTTTACTGAAAACGATAGCCAAATCGGCATAATCTGAGGGAATGTGCACGGTGGAAACTTGGTCTGGACTCTCCACCGTGGTCGCACCAACGGCAACTCCAATGCACCTTCCTGAACACTCCTCTGACCACCCCTTAAGAGCCCCCTGTCGCCAGAAAATCACTGGGTTGTGTTGAGCTAACCAGGGAACCCCCAACACTACTGGAAACGCAGGTGAATCTATAAGGAACAGGCTAATCTGCTCCTTATGATCACCCTGCATTACCATGTCCAGCAGCACCGTAGCCTCCCTAATTACTCCTGACCCTAATGGTCGGCTAACTAAGGAGTGCACGGGGAAAGGTTGATCTAACGACACCAAGGGAATCCCTAGCCTTAACGCAAGCCCACGATCCATAAAATTCCCAGCTGCGCCTGAATCAATTAGCGCCTTATGCTGTAGAGATGGGGAAAGACCAGGGAAAGAAATCAATACAAACACATGACCGACAGGAAGCTCTGAATGAGTTTGGTGCTTACTCACCTGGGGTGATCGAGCAGTGTTCTGCCTGTCCTCCCGACTCCTAGACGATTTCCTCCAGCACCGGTCGGACGTGTGCCCTCGTCGACCACAACTGGTGCAGGAGAACACTCCTCCTCCAGTCCCCCTTGAAGACGTACCTCCTAATTCCATAGGGATAGGAACATGGGGGCTAGGGATAGGAAACAACAGGACCTGATCCGAACGCCCGCGAACAGCCAGCAGGTTGTCGAGACGGATAGCCAGATCGATAAGTCCATCCAGTGTGAAAGTGGTGTCCCGACATGCCAGCTCCCTGTGGACGTCCTCCCTGAGACTACATCTAAAATGATCAATCAAGGCCCTGTCGTTCCATCTTGCTCCTGCTGCCAAAGTCCTGAACTCAAGGGCAAAATCCTGTACGCTCCTCGTCTCCTGACGCAGGTGGAACAGCCGTTCACCCGCCGCCCGACCCTCGGGTGGATGGTCAAAAACAGCTCGAAATCGGCGGGTGAACTCTGGGTAATTATCCTTAGCCGAGTCCGGACCATTCCATACTGCGTTAGCCCACTCAAGGGCTCGCCCAGTCAAGCAGGAGATGAGGGCGCACACGCTCTCCTCTCCAGAGGGAGCAGGACGCACGGTAGCCAGGTATAATTCCAGCTGAAGGAGGAAACCCTGGCACCCAGCCGCCGATCCGTCAAACTCCCGTGGGAGTGTCAGCTGAAGAGCCCTAGAGCCGGATGAGGTCGCAGAAACAGGAGGTGCTGGAGAAGGGGTTGGTGAAGATGATGTGGGGAGGCCACTCCTCTCCCATCGATCCATTCTCTCCATCATTTGGTCCATAGCAGAACCAATCTGGTGAAGCATGCTGGTATGACGGAGGACCCTCTCTTCCATCGATAGGAGAGGAGACGCTGCTGCTCCTGCTGATTCCATAGGTGGTGTGGGATTCTGTCACGTCTAGTCAAGGTGGGTGGAATTAGGCGCAGAGAGCAGAATGCGATAATAACGTTTATTCTCTGGTGAACAAAAAACAAACAACAGTCAACCCAAAATAAAGACAGGGTGAAAATATCCAAAACAGGATAAAGACTAACCGGAGAAAAAACAAACAGCAAACACCGACAGACAAAACGAAATGACAAAATAAACAATCCCGCACAAAACAAGGGCGGGACAACCTACATTAAATACAGACACTAATTAACTAAACAACACACAGGTGAAACCAATTAGACAAAACCAACAAAAACACGAAAAAGGGATCAGTAGTGGCTAATAGGACGGTGACGACGACCGCCGAGCACCGCCCGAATGGGCAGGAGAGCCAACCTCGGCGGAAGTCGTGACAGTAATAAAGCCTCTCTTGAAAAAGACAAACCTTGACCCAGAAAATATAAAAAACTATTGGCCTATATCGAATCTTCCATTCCTCTCAAAATTTGTAGAAAAAGCTGTTGCGGAGCAACTCACTGCCTTCCTGAAGACTAACAATGTATACGAAATGCTTCAGTCTGGTTTTAGACCCCATCATAGCACTGAGCCTGCACTTGTGAAGGTGGTAAATGACCTTTTAATGGCATCAGACAGAGGCTCTGCATCTGTCCTCGTGCTCCTAGACCTTAGTGCTGCTTTTGATACCATCGATCACCACATTCTTTTGGAGAGATTGGAAACCCAAATTGGTCTACACGGACAAGTTCTGGTCTGGTTTAGATCTTATCTGTTGGAAAGATGTCAGTTTGTTTCTGTGAATGGTTTGTCCTCTGACAAATCAACTGTAAATGTTGATGTTCCTAAAGGTTCCGTTTTAGGACCACTATTGTTTTCACTATATATTTTACCTCTTGGGTATGTCATTAAAAACATAATGTTAACTTTCACTGCTATGCAGATAACACACAGCTGTACATTTCAATGAAACATGGTGAAGCCCCAAAATTGCCCTCGCTAGAAGCCTGTGTTTCAGACATAAGGAAGTGGATGGCTGCAAACTTTCTACTTTTAAAAAACAGAGATGCTTGTTCTAGGTCCCAAGAAACAAAGAGATCTTCTGTTGAATCTGACAATTAATCTTGATGGTTGTACAGTCGTCTCAAATAAAACTGTGAAGGACCTCGGCTTTCCTCTGGACCCTGATCTGTCTTTTGACGAACATAACAAGACTGTTTCAAGGACAGCTTTTTTACATCTACGTAACATTGCAAAAATCAGAAACTTTCTGTCCAAAAATGATGCAGAAAAATTAATCCATGCTTTTGTTACTTCTAGGTTAGACTACTGCAATGCTCTACTTTCCGGCTACCCGGATAAAGCACTAAATAAACTTCAGTTAGTGCTAAATACGGCTGCCAGAATCCTGACTAGAACCAAAAATGTGATCATATTACTCCAGTGCTAGCCTCCCTACACTGGCTTCCTGTTAAGGCAAGGTCTGATTTCAAGGTCTTACTGCTAACCTACAAAGCATTACATGGGCTTGCTCCTACCTATCTTTCTGATTTGGTCCTGCCGCACATACCTACACGTACGCTATGGTCACAAGACGCAGGCCTCCTAATTGTCCCTAGAATTTCTAAGCAACCAGCTGGAGGCAGGACTTTCTCCAACAGAGCTCCATTTTTATGGAATGGTCTGCCTACCCATGTGAGAGATGCAGACTCGGTCTCAACCTTTAAATCTTTACTGAAGACTCATCTCTTCAGTGGGTCATATGATTGAGTGTAATCTGGCCCAGGAGTGTGAAGGTGAACGGAAAGGCTCTGGAGCAACGAACCGCCCTTGCTGTCTCTGCCTGGCCGGTTCCCCTCTCTCCACTGGGATTCTCTGCCTCTAACCCTATAACCATATTACAGGGGCTGGGTATCATCGGATGGGGCCACAGTGTCTCCTGACCCCTCCTGTCTCAGCCTCCAGTATTTATGCTGCAGTAGTTCATATGTCGGGGGGCTAGGGTCAGTTTGCTATATCTGGAGTACTTCTCCTGTCTTATCCGCTGTCCTGTATGAATTTAAGTATGCTCTCTTTAATTCTCTTTTTCTTTCCTTCTCTCGGGGGACCTGAGCCCTAGGACCATTCCTCAGGACTACCTGGCATGATGACTCCTTGCTGTCCCCAGTCCACCTGGCCGTGCTGCTGCTCCAGTTTCAACTATTCTGCCTGAGGCTATGGAATCCTGACCTGTTCACCGGACGTACTACCTGTCCCAGATCTGCTGTTTTCAACTCTCTAGAGACAGCTGGAGTGGTAGAGATACTGTTAATGATCGGCTATGAAAAGCCAACTGACATTTACTTCTGTGGTGCTGATTTACTGCACCCTCGACAACTACTGTGATTATTATTATTTGACCATGCTGGTCATTTATGAACATTTGAACATCTTGGCCATGTTCTGTTAAAATATCCACCCGGCACAGCCAGAAGAGGACTGGCTACCCCTCATAGCCTGGTTCCTCTCTAGGCTTCTTCCCAGGTTTTGGCCTTTCTAGGGAGTTTTTCCTAGCCACCGTGCTTCTACACCTGCATTGCTTGCTGTTTGGTGTTTTAGGCTGGGTTTCTGTACAGCACTTTGAGATGTGAGCTGATGTACGAAGGGATATATAAATAAATATATTTAAGTGTCACACAACTGTTAGAATCAGAGGACTCAAAAAATACTGTGTTGAAATGTTTAGGGAGGAAGTGGGTAAAATTGACTGGTCACCTGTGCTGGATATTATAGGGATAGACAGTGCCTGGGAAGCCTTTAAATGTAGATTCCTTGATGTAGTGAATGTGATGGCTACCATTAGACAAGTCAGAGTAAAGCAGATATCTAGCCCTTGGTTTAATCAAGAGATTCTAGAATTTATCCAAGCAAGGAATAGGCCTTTAAGAAATGTAAATACTCTCAAGAGCAGTCTGATTACACAGTTGATGCTCTCATGCATGCCTCAGTGTTGCTTGCTTCGAAGTGAACATAGAAGTGATTTAGCTCATCTGGTAGGCTCGTGTCACTGGGCAGCTCGTGGCTGTGCTTTCCTTTGTAGTCTGTAATAGTTTGCAAACCCTGCCACATAAGACGAGCGTCAGAGCCGGTGTAGTAAGATTCAATCTTTGCCCTGTATTAAAACCTCTTTGGGCTGCAATCCCGATGACGGGATGATATGACAACAGCCAGTGAAAGTGCAGGGTGCCAAATTCAAAACAACAGAAATCTCATAATTAAAATTCCTCAAACATCTTATACCGTTTTAAATGTATTATTGTTGTTAATCCCACCACAGTGTCAGATTTCAAATAGGATTTACGGTGAAAGCACCACAAATTATTATGTTAGGTCACCACCAAGCCACAGAAAAACACTGACATTTTCCCAGCCAAAGAGAGGAGTCACAAAAAGCACAAATAGAGATAAAATGAATCACTGACCTCTGATGATCTTCATCAGATGACACACATAGAACTTCATGTTACACAATACATGTATGTTTTGTTTGATAAAGTTCATATTTATATAAAAAAAATCAGAGTTTACATTGGCAAGTTACATTCACTAGTTCCAAAAACATCCAGTGATTTTGTCACGACTTCTCCCGAAGTCATTGCCTCTCCCTGTTCGGGCGGTGCTCGGCATTCGACGTCACCGGTCTTCTAGCCATCATTGATCCATTTTTCATTTTCCATTGGTTTTGTCTTGTCTTCCCACACACCTGTTTTCAATCCCATTCATTACCTGTTGTGTATTTAACCCTCTGTTTCCCCTCATGTCTTTGTCAGAGATTGTTTTATTGTCAGTGTAGTTTTATGTTGTATAGGTGCGCGTCGGGTCCTCGTACCCATGTTTGTTTATGTATGTACCTTTTAGTGTTATGGAGCATGTTACGTGGACTTTATTAAAAGACTCCATTTTACACTCCATTTGACTCTCCTGCGCCTGACTTCCCTGCCACCTATACACCTATGCTTGACAGATTTTGCATAGCCACATCGATTCAACAGATATTACTCATCATAAATGTAGATGACAATACAAGTTTTACACATGGAATTGTAGATATACCTGCCCTTAATAAAACCGCTGTGTCAGATTTAAAAAAAACTTTACGGAAAAAGCAAACCATGCAATAATCTGAGACGGCGCTCAGAACAATCAAGTCAAAATAGCTGCCATGTTGTAGTCAACATAAACCATAAATTACATGCTAAATATTCCTTTACCTTTGATGATCTTCATCAGAATGCAGTCCAAGGAATCCCAGGTCCACAATAAATGCTTGATTTGTTCGATAATGTCCATTATTTATGTCCAATTAGCTACTTTTGTTAGCGCGCTTGGTATACATATCCAAACGCTCGTTCTGGTGAGCGTTATGTCGGACAAAAACTTCAAAAAGTTATATTACAGGTCGAAGAAACATTTCAAACTAAGTACAGAATAAATCATTAAGATGTTTTTAACATTAATCTTCAATAAAGTTCCAACTGGAGTATTCCTCTGTGTCTTCAAGGAACGCAGGTCGCTATCATGTGGAATGCGCATGACCAGAAAATGGCTGACTGCCAGACACCCGATTCATTCTGCTGTCATTCAGTCCCACAACACAGTAGAAGCCTCATTCAAATTTCTATAGACGGTTGACATTTAGTGGAAGCCCTAGGAAGTGCAAAATCATTAATATCTCAAGGGATTTTCAATGGGAACTGTGTTGCATACATACCAGCTTCAGATTTCTCACTTCCTGTTTTGATTTCTCCTCAGGTTTTTGCCTGTCATATGAGTTCTGTTATACTCACAGGCATCATTCAAACAGTTTTAGAAACTTCGGAGTGTGTTCTATCCAATACTAATAATGCTATGCATATATTAGCAACTGAGACTGAGGAGCAGGCCATTTACTTTGGGCACCTTATTCATCCAAGCTACTCAATACTGCCCCCCAGCCATAATTAAGAAATGTAAGAACTCTCAAGAGCAGTCTGATTTTGTCCGACAGTGCTTTTAGAAAGAATTCAGTCCCTTTTACTTTTTCCACATTTTGTTACGTTACAGCCTTATTCTAAAATTGTTTCCTCATCAATCAAGACACAATACCCCATAATGACAAATAGGAAACAGGTTTTAAGGCATTTCTGAAGAAAACCCCCAGAAATATCATATTTACGTAAGTATTCAGATCCTTTGCTAATAGACTCGAAATTGAGCTCAGGTGCATCCTGTTTCCATTTATCATCCTTGAGATGTTTCTACAACTTGTTTGGAGTCGACCTGTGGTAAATTCAATTGATTGGACACTATTGAGGAAGGCACACACCTGTCTGTATAAGGTCCCACAGTTGACAGTGCATGTCAATACAAAAACCAAGCCATGAGGTCGAAGAAATTGTCCATAGAGCTCAAAGACAGGATTGTGTTGAGGTACAGATCTTGGGATGGGTACCAAAACACTTCTGCAGCATTGAAGGTCCCCAAGAACACAGTGGCCTCCATCATTCTTAAATGTAAGAAGTTTGGAACAACCAAGACTTTTGCTAGAGCTGGCAACCCGGGCAAACTGAGCACATGGGTGAGAAGGGCCTTTGTCAAGGGGTGACCAAGAACCCGATGGTCAACCAGAAGGACGCATCCCTGCACTCCATCAATCAGCCACGTGTTACAATTCACAATTGGGAATCATCAAAAATGTGTATTTGTGCTACAAAAAAAGAGAGACTAATCAGAACACATAAGCTACACAGGAGGAAACAGAATGGGTCTATCAGACAGTTCTACTTTGATCTCCATAAGAGAAGGTTGCAACTTCATGAACTTCTTGCTTTTGCCTGATCTGTGATCAACAACAAGCCATAGACATGTTAATCTAAATGACCGAGGACAACCACGTCTGGCCACGTGCCCTAGCTATCGAGCTATGCCTGATCTGTGATCAACAACAAGCCATAGACATGTTAATCTAAATGACCGAGGACAACCACGTCTGGCCACGTGCCCTAGCTATCTAGCTATGCCTGATCTGTGATCAACAACAAGCCATAGACATGTTAATCTAAATGACCGAGGACAACCACGTCTGGCCACGTGCCCTTGCTATCTAGCTATGCCTGATCTGTGATCAACAACAACACCATAGACATGTTAATCTAAATGACCGAGGACAACCACGTCTGGCCACGTGCCCTAGCTATCGAGCTATGCCTGATCTGTGATCAACAACAACACCATAGACATGTTAATCTAAATGACCGAGGACAACCACGTCTGGCCACGTGCCCTAGCTATCTAGCTATGCCTGATCTGTGATCAACAACAAGCCATAGACATGTTAATCTAAATGACCGAGGACAACCACGTCTGGCCACGTGCCCTAGCTATCTAGCTATGCCTGATCTGTGATCAACAACAAGCCATAGACATGTTAATCTAAATGACCGAGGACAACCACGTCTGGCCACGTGCCCTAGCTATCTAGCTATGCCTGATCTGTGATCAACAACAAGCCACCATAGACATGTTAATCTAAATGACCGAGGACAACCACGTCTGGCCACGTGCCCTAGCTATCTAGCTATGCCTGATCTGTGATCAACAACAACACCATAGACATATTCATCTAAATGACCGAGGACATCCACGTCTGGCCACGTGCCCTAGCTATCTAGCTATGCCTGATCTGTGATCAACAACAACACCATAGACATGTTAATCTAAATGACCGAGGACAACCTTATCACGTCTGGCCACGTGCCCTAGCTATCTAGCTATGCCTGATCTGTGATACACCATAGACATGTTAATCAAGATGTCGAGGTCACGTCTGGCCACATGCCCTAGCTATCTATCTAACCTGATTTGATCAACAAAAACCATAGACATGTTAATCTAAATGACCGAGGACAACCACGTCTGGCCACGTGCCCTAGCTATCTAGCTTTGCCTGATCTGTGATCAACAACAAGCCATAGACATGTTAATCTAAATGACCGAGGACAACTTCCTGGCTAGTTACATGTGCACCAAACAAGGCTCAATCTTGATCACACTAGGTCACATAGACATGTTAATCTAAATGACCATGCATCTGTCTGCACCACTAATAGCTATTGGCTTTGCCTGATCTTGTGAATCAACAACGCACATGACATGTTAATCTAAATGACCTCACGAGGACAACCACGTCTGGCCAAGCCTAACTATGCCTGATCTGTGATCAACAACAAGCCATAGACATTTAATCTAAATTCTGGCCACGAAAGCTATTAGCTATGCCTGATCTGTGATCAACAACAAGCCACCATAGACATGTTAATCTAAATGACCGAGGACAACCACGTCTGGCCAAACAAATGCCTGATCTGTGATCAACAACAAGCCATAGACATGTTAATCTAAATGACCGAGGACAAACGTCTGGCCACGTGCCCTAGCTATCTAGCTATGCCTGATCTGTGATCAACAACAAGCCACCATAGACATGTTAATCTAAATGACCGGGACAACACGTCTGGCCACCTAGCTAATCATATGCCTGAAAATACAACACCATAGACATGTTAATCTAAATGACCGAGGACAAAGTTTGGGCTTTGCCTGATCTGTGATCAACAACAAGCCATAGACATGTTAATCTAAATGAGGGACCCCGTCTCCACGTGCCCGCCGAGCTATGCCTGATCTGTGATCAACAACAAGCCATAGACATGTTAATCTAAATGGAGACAACCACGTCTGGGGCCCTAGCTATCTAGCTATGCCTGATCTGTGATCAACAGACAAGCCACCATAGACATGTTAATCTAAATGACCGAGGACAACCACGTCTGGCCACGTGCCCTAGCTATCTAGCTATGCCTGATCTGTGATCAACAACAACACCATAGACATATTAATCTAAATGACTTTAGGACAACCTACGTTTGGTCACGTGGTGCTATGCCTGATCTGTGGGCACACCATAGACATGTTAATCTAAATGACCGAGGTTTTTGGCCACGTGCCCTAGTTTTGAGCTATGCCTGATCTGTGATCAACAACAACACCATAGACAATCACGTCTGGACAGCTGTCTATCTAGCTTTGCCTGATCTGTGGGACATGTTAATCTAAATGACCGAGGACACCACGTCTGGCCACGTGCCCTAGCTATCGAGCTATGCCTGATCTGTGATCAACAACAAGCCATAGACATGTTAATCTAAATGACCGAGGACAACCACGTCTGGCCACGTGCCCTAGCTATCTAGCTATGCCTGATCTGTGATCAACAACAAGCCACCATAGACATGTTAATCTAAATGACCGAGGACAACCACGTTACGTGCCCTTGTTATTTTGTTTGCCTGATCTGTGTCAACAACAAGCCATAGACATGTTAATCTAAATGACCGAGGACAACCACGTCTGAGCTTTGGTGCCTGATCTGTGATCAACAACAACACCATAGACATGTTAATCTAAATGACCAGGACGTCTGGCCACGTGCCCTAGCTATCTAGCAAATGGTGATCAACAACAAATAGACATGTTAATCTAAATGACCGAGGACAACCACGTCTGGCCACGTGCCCAGCTATCGGCTATGCCTGATCTGTGATCAACAACAAAGACATGTTAATCTAAATGACCGAGGACAACCACGTCTGGCCACGTGCCCTGGCTATCTAGCTATGCCTGATCTGTGATCAACAACAAGCCACCATAGACATGTTAATCTAAATGACCGAGGACAACCACGTCTGGCCACGTGCCCTAGCTATCTAGCTATGCATGATCTCTGATCAACAACAAGCCGTAGACATGTTAATCCAAATGACCGAGGACAACCACGTCTGGCCACGTGCCCTAGCTATCTAGCTTTGCCTGATCTGTGATCAACAACAAGCCATAGACATGTTAATCTAAATGACCGAGGACAACCCGTCTGGCCACGTGCCCAAATATGCCTGATCTGTGATCAACAACAAGCCATAGACATGTTAATCTAAATGACCGAGGACAAATTCCTGACATTTAATGCCTGATCTGTGATAACAAGCCACCATGACATGTTAATCTAAATGACCGAGGACAACCAGTTTTAGCTATCTTTAGCTTGCCTGAATGTGATCAAAAAAGCCATAGACATGTTAATCTAAATGACCGAGGACAACCACGTGAAGTGGCCACGTGCCCTTGCTATCTAGCTATACCTGATCTGTGATCAACAACAACACCATAGACATGTTAATCTAAATGACCGAGGACAACCACGTCTGATGCGTGCCCTAGCTTCAGCTATGCCTGATCTGTGATCAACAACAACACCATAGACATGTTAATCTAAATGATGGAGGACAACCACGTCTGGCCACGTGCCCTATTTTAGATTGCCTGATCAAACAACAAGCCAGGACATGTTAATCTAAAAAGGACAATCTTTGCTATCGAGCCATGCCTGATCTGTGATCAACAACAAGCCATAGACATGTTAATCTAAATGACCGAGGACAACCACGTCTTTTAGCTATCTAGCTATGCCTGATCTGTGATCAACAACAAGCCACCATAGACATGTTAATCTAAATGACCGAGGACAACCACGTCTGGCCACGTGCCCTAGCTATCGAGCTATGCCTGATCTGTGATCAACAACAAGCCATAGACATGTTAATCTAAATGACCGAGGACAACCACGTCTGGCCACGTGCCCTAGCTATCTAGCTATGCCTGATCTGTGATCAACAACAAGCCACCATAGACATGTTAATCCAAATGACCGAGGACAACCACGTCTGGCCACGTGCCCTAGCTATCTAGCTTTGCCTGATCTGTGATCAACAACAAGCCATAGACATGTTAATCTGAATGACCGAGGACAACCACGTCTGGCCACGTTAGCTTCGAGCTATGCCTGATCTGTGATCAACAACAAGCCATAGACATGTTAATCTAAATGACCGAGGACAACCACGTTTGGCCTTCCTGCTATCTAGCTATGCCTGATCTGTGATCAACAACAAGCCACCATAGACATGTTAATCTAAATGACCGAGGACAACCACGTCTGGCCACGTGCCCTAGCTATCTAGCTATGCCTGATCTGTGATCAACAACAAGCCATAGACATGTTAATCTAAATGACGAGGACAACCACGTCTGGCCACGTACTTGCTATCTAGCTATGCCTGATCTGTGATCAACAACAACACCATAGACATGTTAATCTAAATGACCGAGGACAATGGCCACGTGCCCTAGCTATCGAGCTATGCCTGATCTGTGATCAACACCATAGACATGTTAATCTAAATGACCGAGACAACCACGTCTGGCCACGTGATATCTAGCTTTTGATCTGTGATCAACAACAAGCCATAGACATGTTAATCTAAATGACCGAGGACAACCACGTCTGGCCACGTTAGCTGAAGCTATGCCTGATCTGTGATCAACAACAAGCCATAGACATGTTAATCTAAATGACCGAGGACAACCACGTCTGGCCACGTGAGCTATCTAGCTATGCCTGATCTGTGATCAACAACAAGCCACCATAGACATGTTAATCTAAATGACCGAGGACAACCACGTCTGGCCACGTGCCCTAGCTATCTAGCTATGCCTGATCTGTGATCAACAACAAGCCATAGACATGTTAATCCAAATGACCGAGGACAACCACGTCTGGCCACGTGCCCTTGCTATCTAGCTATGCCTGATCTGTGATCAACAACAACACCATAGACATGTTAATCTAAATGACCGAGGACAACCACGTCTGGCCACGTGCCCTAGCTATCAAATGCCTGATCTGTGATCAACAACAACACCATAGACATGTTAATCTAAATGACCGGACAACCACGTCTGGCCACGTGCCCAGCTATTAGCTTTGCCTGATCTGTGATCAACAACAAGCCATAGACATGTTAATCTAAATTAGGACAACCACGTCTGGCCACGTTTTAGCTATCTAGCTATGCCTGATCTGTGATCAACAACAAGCCATAGACATGTTAATCTAAATGACCGAGGACAACCACGTCTGGCCACGTGCCCTAGCTATCTAGCTATGCCTGATCTGTGATCAACAACAAGCCACCATAGACATGTTAATCTAAATGACCGAGGACAACCACGTCTGGCCACGTGCCCTAGCTATCTAGCTATGCCTGATCTGTGATCAACAACAACACCATAGACATATTCATCTAAATGACCGAGGACAACCACGTCTGGCCACGTGCCCTAGCTATCTTGCTATGCCTGATCTGTGATCAACAACAACACCATAGACATGTTAATCTAAATGACCGAGGACAACCTTATCACGTCTGGCCACGTGCCCTAGCTAGCTAACGTTAGAGCTAAATTACAAGATGTCGAGGTCAGTGTTGTAGCTAGCTATATAGCTATCTATCTAACCATTTTAGGCAAGAAAAATATATGTGTTTTCAAGAACAAATTTGTAGATATTAGCCATGTTGTTACCGTCACTTCCTGGCTAGTTACATGCTGCACCAAACAAGGCTCAAATTGATCACACTAGGTCACACCACAATTAATACCATGCATCTGCTGCACCACTAATGGTAGTTGGCCTTGTGAACTCAACACGCACATGGTTGAAATCACCTCACGGTAAAGCCTAACTCTGATTCTTTAGGATTTTCATTCATTTCCTCAAATCGAAAACTTTGCAGATGTAGCTATATCTACAAACAAAGATCTCGACCATTCACATAGCTGGTATAACAAGTTTGGCCACCAGCTAACATATTAAAATATACACTAGCGTTCAAAAGTTTGGGGCCATTTAGAAATGTGAGGGTCCCCGCTCTAGAGCCGCCACCTAAGTGGGCCAAGCCAGAGGTTGAGCGGGGTCTACGTCCCTCACCAGAGCCGCCACCGCAGAGAAATGCCCACCCAGACCCTCCCCTATAGGTTCAGGTTTTGCGGCTGGAGTCCGCACCTTGGGGGGAGGGGTATTGTCACGCCCTGAACTTAGAGCTTTATATGTCTCTATTTTGGTTTGGTCAGGGTGTGATTTGGGTGGGCATTCTATGTTATTTTTTCTATGTTTTTGTATTTCTTTGTTTTGGCCAGGTATGGTTCTCAATCAGGGACAGCTGTCTATCGCTGTCTCTGATTGGGAACCATACTTAGGTAGCTTTTTTCCACATGGTTTTTGTGGGTAGTTAGTTTCTGTTTAGTATTTTGCACCTTACAGGACTGTTTCGGTTATTCTCTTGTTATTTTTGTTTGGTGTTCAGTGTAAATAAAAAGTCATAAACACTTACCACGCTGAGCTTTGGTCCGATTCCTCTTCAGAAGACGACACCCATTACAGGAAGTTAAAGCTTGGTCGCAAATGGGTCTTCCAAATGGACAATGACCCCAAGCATACTTCCAAAGTTGTGGCACAATGGCTTAAGGACCACAAAGTCAAGGTACTGGAGTGGCCATCACAAAGCCCTGACCTCACTAATGCGTTATGCGTTAGAAGGAATGATTTACAGCTGAAGTCAGAAGTTTACATACACCTTAGCCAAATATATTTCAACTCAGTTTTTCACAATTCCTGACATTTAATCCTAGTAACAATTCCCTGTCTTAGGTCTGTTAGGATCAGTTTTATATCTTTATGTTTGAAGCCTGAAATGTGGCAAAAGGTCGCAGAGTTCAAGGGGGCCGAATACTTTCGCAAGGCACTGTATTTTGTGAAGTGCACCAGTCCCTCCTGCAGCAAATCACCCCCACAACATGATGCTGCTACCCCCGTGCTTCACGGTTGGGATGGTGTTCTTCGGCTTGCAAGCCTCCCCCTTTTTTCTCCAAACATAATGATGGTCATTATGGCGAAACAGTTCTATTTTTGATTCATCAAACCAGAGGGCATCCCATAGTCTGGCTTTTTTATGGCGGTTTTGGAGCAGTGGCTTCTTCCTTGCTGAGCAGCATTTTAGGTTATGTCAATATAGGACTAGTTTTACTGTGGATATGGATACTTTTGCACCTGTTTCCTCCAGCATCTTCACAAGGTCCTTTGCTGTTGTTCTGGGATTGATTTGCACTTTTCGCACCACGTTCATCTCTAGGAGACAGAACGCGTCTCCTTCCTGAGCGGTATGACGGCTGCGTGGTCCCATGTTTATACTTGCGTATTATTGTTTATACTTGCGTACTATATGAACGTGGTACCTTCAGGCGTTTGGAAATTGCTCCCAAGGATGAATCAGACTTGCGGAAGTCTACAATGTTTTTTTCTGAGGTCTTGGCTGATTTCTTTTGAGTTTCATATGATGTCAAGCAAAGAGGCACTGAGTTTGAAGGTAGGCCTTGAAATACATCCACTGGAGGAAATGGAGGAAGTCAAGAGCTCCAGCTGAAATGGAGGAAGTCAAGAGCTCCAGCTGAAATGTCATTATCCGTTGTACGACGAGAGAGGAGAATAAGAGTGTACATAGTGTGATTATAGATCAGAGACCATAAGTCTCAGAGGTGTAAATATACAAATCAACTGTGAATGTTAATCAGGTTTCATTTCTTGTTAATTCAGGTCATTTCCAAGTTAATATAATTTTAAATAGCATGGAGTTTTAGTCCGGCGCCGACAGAGATGGCCGCCTCGCTTCGCGTTCCTAGGAAACTATGCAGTTTTTTTTTTTTTACGTGTTATTTCTTACATTAATACCCCAGGTCATCTTAGGTTTCATTACATAGAGTCGAGAAGAACTACTGTATATAAGATCAGCGTCAACTCACCATCAGTACGACCAAGAATATGTTTTTGCCGCGATCCTGTGTTCTGCCTTACAAACAGGACAACGGAATGGATCACATGCAGCAACCCAAAAAACTCCGAAAAAGAGGGAAACGGGGCGGTCTTCTGGTCAGACTACGGAGACGGGCACATCTTGCCTCACTTCCTAGCATTCTTCTTGCCAATGTCCAGTCTCTTGACAACAAGGTTGATGAAATCCGAGCAAGGGTAGCATTCCAGAGGGACATCAGAGACTGTAACGTTCTGTGCTTCACGGAAACATGGCTCACTGGAGAGACGCTATCCAGCGGTGCAGCCAACGGGTTTCTACCACGCATCGCGCCGACAGAAACAAACACCTTTCTGGTAAGAAGGGGGTGGGGGTGTATGCCTTATGGCTAACGAGGCATGGTGCGATGAAAGAAACATACAGGAACTCAAATCCTTCTGTTCACCTGATTTAGAATTCCCACAATCAAATGTGCATTATCTACCAAGAGAATTCTCTTCGATTATAATCACAGCCTATTCCCCCCAAGCAGACACATCGATGGCTCTGAACTGAACTTTATTTAACTCTTTGCAAACTGGAAACCATTTATCTGGAGGCTGCATTCATTGTTGCTGGGGATTTTAACAAGGCTAATCTGAAAACAAGACTCCCTAAATTTTATCAGCATATCGATTGCACAACCAGGGGTGGAAAAGGATCACTGTTACTCTAACTTCCGACGCATATAAGGCCCTGCCCCGCCCCCTTCGGAAAAGCTGACCACGACTCCATTTTGCTGATACCTGCCTACAGACAAAAACTTAAAAAGAAGCTCCCACGCTGAGGTCTGTCCAACGCTGGTCCGACCAAGCTGACTCCACACTCCAAGACTGCTTCCATCACGTGGACTGGGACATTACCAGATAACAACATTGACGAATACGCTGATTCGGTGTGTGAGTTCATTAGAACGTGCGTTGAAGATGTCATTCCCATAGCAACGATTAAAACAAACCAGAAACCGTGGATTGACACTGCACACTGCCGAACATTTTCACCCATCTGGACATTACATTTACATTTAAGGCATTTGGACAGCTTATCCAGAGCATTACAAACAAAGTGAATTCACCTTCTGCCATCCAGTGGAACAGCCACTTTACAATAGTGCATCTAAATCAATAAGGGGGGGTGAGAAGGGTTACTTTAGTCCTATCAGGTATTCCTTGAAGAGGTGGGGTTTCAGGTGTCTCCGGAAGGTGGTGATTGACTCCGCTGTCCTGGCAAGGGAGTTTGTTCCCCATTGGGGGCCAGAGACAGCATCAGTCCTCCCACTGACTGGGCTCAGCGGAAACTGGGGTACTTCCTCAGTGGTCTGAGCCAGAGGTGGAAAACATTTCCAGTGCCCTAGGGCCTGATTAGACCCTGGAGGTACTGCGTGGCCGCGCCCTCACAGCTCCGCAGGCAAGCACCATGGTTTGCGGACATATTCAACAAGCCAGTGGGAGGCTTGATTACCAATTGTTCCTGGAAACTAAGGAACACCAGACGGGCTGCCGTTCATGAGGTCATCATGGTGCAGGGAGCCCAGCCAACAGGAGTGTGCAGTAATCCAGTCGGGAGATGACAAGTGCCTGGATTAGGACTTGCACACTCCTGTGTGAGGTACTCTGCGGATGTTGTAGAGCATGAACCTACAGGAACGGGCCACCGCCTTGATGTTAGTTGAGAATACAGGGTGTTGTCCAGGATCAAAACTGCTTTCAAAGGAGATGTCTGTAACATGACTGAAACAACAGGGCAGCTATTCCCTCCGTAAGGCTATCCCCAATCCACAGAGCCAAAGTAGAATCTTGAACGGCTCAGACAATGGAGGCATGTGGCAGGGTCTACAGTCAATCACGGACTACAGGCATCCAGCCCAGTCACATCAAGGACAGACAAACTGAATTGGTCCACTCAGTGCCACTGAGACAGCATCGGAAACATGCGGGCGCAGTGTGGTGAGTAAAACATTTAAACTGTCAACCTCAGGCATGAGGCTGCAGGCCCAGACTTGTCACCCCAGCCGCGCCCTCAGAACATGCGCAAAGCTGGCTGGTGTGTTTCGGACATATTCAATCAATCCCTAGACCATCTGCTGTTCCCACATGCTTCAAGAGGGCCCCTATTGTTCCTGTTCACCGCCTAAGGTAACGGCAACTGCTCCACCCTAGCAACTTCCGTCAAGAAGCTCTCCAGAGGGTAGTGACCTCCACCCTGCACCAACTAGACCCACTCCATCACCGGGGGCAAACTACCTGCCCTCCAGGACACCTACACCACCCGATGTTACAGGAAGGCCATAAAGATCATCAAGGACATCAACCACCCGAGCCACTGCCTGTTCACCCCGTTATCATCCAGAAGGCGAGGTCAGTACAGGTCCATCAAAGCTGGGACCGAGAGACTGAAAAACAGCTTCAATCTCAAGGCCATCAGACTGTTAAACAGCCACCACTAACATTGAGTGGCTGCTGCCAACACACTGACACTGACTCAACTCCAGCCACTTTAATAATGGGAAATGATGTAAATATATCACTAGCCACTTTAAACAATACTACCTTATATAATGTTACTTACCCTACATTATTCATCTCATATGCATACGTATATACTGTACTCTATATCATCGACTGCATCCTTATTTAATACATGTATCACTAGCCACTTTAACTATGCCACTTTGTTTACATACTCATCTCATATGTATATACTGTACTCGATACCATCTACTGTATCTTGCCTATGCTGCTCTGTACCATCACTCATTCATATATCCTTATGTACATATTCTTTATCCCCTTACACTGTGTATAAGACAGTAGTTTAGGAATTGTTAGTTAGATTACTTGTTGGTTATTACTGCATTGTCGGAACTAGAAGCACAAGCATTTCGCTACACTCGCATTAACATCTGCTAACCATGTGTATGTGACAAATAAAATTTGATTTGATTTGATTTCAGTTACTGTTAAAAGGGAGATCTGTTGGATTCTATCTTCTAACTTGAAATATCCTTATTCGTGTTACCATAAATATAACTGAGTGTATGGAAATCTACTGAGTGAGAATGGGCGTACAGAAAGTTTACATTCTGTCAGAACATGTTATTGTTAAATCTCATGTATCCTATGGAGAGGAGAAGGGCAACATTCTGGTTTCTGTCACTGATAAGGTAGAACAGCCGTCAGTTAGGGAACAGTGAGGAATGGGGGCCGAGGTCATGTCAGATGAAGTGAGAAGGAACAGTCACCACTTGAGTTCCTGCCTAGCAACAGAGATGTATTGGCTGTCCAGATGTGCAAGGAGGAGCCTCCGCCAAGGGGGGTTTACATATATGTGCTTGTGTAAACATGTCTTTGTCCTTTCAGCTGTTTGACCCAGTGGGTGAATAAACTTGGTTTGAGCTTTGACTAGTTGTCCATTAGTTTTTTACTCTGTTTGTCACACCCTACAGTATATTGAAACTAATATCACAATCATAATAATCATAATAATAATGATAATAATATATGTGGCCTAAAGACAATATTAAATCGAGAATAGTCTGATGTGTGACGATATTATCAATTGTTGAATAGAGAATGAAGAGACTAATGACCTGTGCAGAGTACATTGACAGCTTGCATTGACAAATAGCACTTCTTCCATTTCATGCTAGAGGTCCATGCAGGCCAGTTGTTTTGATTGCTATACCCTATCAGAAATAGAAGATTCCAACGTTTCTAATGAACCTATTTTTGCAAAACAACTGTACAAATTGTGCGGAAGGTCTCTGTTTCAAAATATTACTTTTTCCAAGAATTTCTCATGTCAGTAGGCTACTGGTGACAATCAGCAATAGCCATTTGGGATATTCCATTCTATTCTTACTGTAAAATATGTCTGTTGACTGTGGTAGGGCCTGTGATGTCTGCTTAACGAACAAGTTCATTTCATTGTCATGGCGCATCCATAGCCTTGATTACTAAGCACAGATATTCTGTTGTTCTGAAATAAATTGCCTTGTATCATGTTTTTTTATGACCTTCCTAAATAAATGTAAATGTTTAATTTCTCTGCGGGAGAGGACTGGCCACCCCTCAGAGCCTGGATCCTCTCTAGGTTTCTTCCTAGGTTCTGGCCTTTCTAGGGAGTTTCTCCTAGCTACTCTGCTTCTACACATGCATTGCTTGCTGTTCGGGGTTTTAGGCTGGGTTTTTGTACAGCACTTTGAGACATAAGCTGATGTAAAAAGGGCTTTATAAATAAATGTGATTTGATTTGATAATTAGGTAATCACCAATTGTGAATAAAGAACAAGAAGGGCCATTCTATTGTATTAATCTATTCTAATTATAATCTCACAATGGTGTACACCATATCAGTCCACCGAATCCAAGCAGTTTTATTAGCCTATTCTAGGCCTACTTGGAGTAGGCTACACAGTGAGAGCGTGCATTTTACAATGGCAAGACCAAGATGAATGGATGCACATGGTGCATTAGTGTTGCTACAAGATGTGAATGAAAACGACTCAGATGGAAGAAATGGATCATAACATCTCTGATGATTATTATTCTGATTCATGCTTAATGGTTTTTCATATCGGGCTGCAGGTAAGCGAGTGTCGGATAATGGTTTGGATCAGATGGCACGGCTGTACTAGGTGAACGGAGGAACTCACCGTTGGCCTGTTGCTGTGTTCTACAACATGCTTGACTTGGCTGCTATCAACATACACGTGTTGTTTAAACTGTGCATGAACAACATCCTTCTGCATGGGCAGAAGAGACTTCATCATTAGTCTGGCACATGGGCTATGAGAGAAACATATGAGAGCCAAAGCAGCAGCAAAGATTCCAGCAGGGACCCTGGGCATCTTTCTTTTGGTGTTTTTCAGAGTCAGTAGAGAGGCCTCTTTAGTGTCCTAAGTTTTCATAACTGTGACCTTAATTGCTTACCACCTGTAAGCTGTTAGTGTCTTGACGACCGTTCCACAGGCGCATGTTCATTAATTGTTTAAGGTTCATTGAACAAGCATGGGAAACAGTGTTTAAACCCTTTACGAAGAAGATCTGTGAAGTTATTTGGATTTTTGAGAACATCGATCCACATCGATCCACTTTTCATTTTCTATGTGTTTTGTATGGTTTTTCCTCACACCTAGTTTCAATTCCCTAAATCACTTGTTGTGTATTTAACCTTCTGTTCCACCCATGTCTTTGTACTCAATATCTTGTTATTTTTATGCCGTTGGTTTTGCTATTAAACTGCTCCGGCTATTACCAAGTTCTGTTCTCCTGCGTCTGACTTCCCTGCCACCGGTTCGCACCCCTTACAAAAGTAACAGTCAGTATCTAGTGTGGCCACTAGCTATATTAAGTACTGCAGTCTCCTCCTCATGGACTGCACCAGATTTGGCAGTTCTTGCTGTCAGATGTTACCCCACTCTTCCACCAAGGCACCTACAAATTCCCGAACATTCCTGGGCGAATGGGCCTAGCCCTCACCCGCTGATCGAACAGGTCCCAGACGTGCACAGTCCGATGATGCTGTGACACACCGCCCCAGACCATGACGGACCCTCCACCTCCAAATCAATCCCACTCCAGAGTACAGGCCTCGGTGTAACGCTCTGTCCTTCGACGATGAACGAGAATCCGACCATCACCCCTGGTGAGACAAAACCGTGACTCGTCAGTGAAGAGCACTTTTTGCCAGTCCTGTCTGGTCCAGCGATGGTGGGTTTGTGCCCATAGGCGACGTTGTTGCCGGTGATGTCTGGTGAGGACCTGCCTTACAACAGGCCTACAAGTCCTCAGTCCAGCCTCTCTCAGCCTATTCCGGACAGTCTGAGCACTGATGGAGAGATTGTCTGTTACTTGTGTAACTTGGGCAGTTGTTGTTGCCATCCTGTACCTGTCCCGCAGGTGTGATGTTCAGATGTACCGATCCTGTGCATTAATTGTTTTTTGTTCATGGGAAACAGCATGGGAAACAGTGTTTAAACCCTTTACAATGAAGATCTGTGAAGTTATTTGGATTTTTAAGAATTATCTTTGAAAGACAGGGTCCTGAAAATGGGACGTTTCTTTTTTTGCTGAGTTTAGTTGTGACAAAGGCACTCCACGCCTACAGTAACATAAATTAATGAAAATGTTATTATGTTCTTTCAAATATTTACATTTGGTATTCTAATGTTACCTAACACCTTCATAAGCACAACCAAATTGCATTCGCACTGGGGTTCCAATGAGGCCAGGTTCTAGTGTTAAATTGAGATTTTGTGTCACTGATCTACACACAATACCCCATAATGTCAAAGTGGAATTATGTTTGTTTAACCTTTTAGAAATGAATACAAAATAAAAAGCTGAAATGTCTTCAGTCAATAAGTTAATACCCCCTTTGTTATGGCAAACCTAAATAAATTCAGAAGTAAAAATGTAATTAGTTATTATTCTGTGTTCAATAATAGTGGTTAACATGGCTTTTGAATGATTACCTCATCTCTTTATCACACACATACAATTACCTGTAAGATCTGTGAGGTAAATGTTGTTGTCTGAAGACATAGGCTTGATTGTACATCTTGTCTCATACAATCATTGGTTCCTGTAGGTGCTGGGTAGAGATATGTGGGGGAGATGGTCATGACCCCCTCCTCAGACCTTTTGGTAGAACGCCCAGAACATGTTCTATAAGTTAAGATAGGAAATGGTGCCAGTCACATGCAGGAACCAACCCTTTGAACCATATCTATGTAGCTTGTCTATGGAACTACTATATAAGAGGGGCGGCAGGTAGCCTAGTGGTTAGAGCGTTGGGCCAGTAACCTGAAGGCCACCTATGTGTGACCACTGTTGTGTCATCAGCAAACTTAATGATGGTGTTGGAGTCATGCCTGGTCGTGCAGTCATGAGTGAACAGGGAGTACAGGAGGGGACTGAGCACGCACCTCTGAGGGGCCCCCGTGTTGAGGAGCAGAGTGGCGGATGTTTTGTTACCTACCCTTACCACCTGGGGGTGGCCCGTCAGGAAGTCCAGGATCCAGTTACAGAGGGAGGTGTTTAGTCCCAGAGTCCTTAGTTTGTCCAGGTGGGTTAGGGCAGTGTGGAGTGCAATAGAGATTGCACACTCTTGGCTTCCCTCAACCAGCTTCATGAGGAATGTTTTTCCAACACCATTACAGGAGTTTCCACATTTGCTGAGCACTTGGCTGCTTTTCCTTTACCCTGCGGTCCAACTCATCCCGAACCATCTCAATTGGGTTGAGGTCGGGTGATTGTGGAGGCCAGGACATCTGATGCAGCACTCCATCACTCTCCTTGGTAAAATATCCCTTGAGTCATTGTCCTGTTGAAAAATAAATGATAATCCCACTAAGCGCAAACCAGATGGGATGGCGTATCGCTGCAGAATGCTGTGGTAGCTATGCTTGTTAAGTGTGCCTTGAATTCTAAATAAATCACTGAGTGTCACCAGCAAAGTACACCCACACCATCACACTTTCTCCTCCATGCTTCGCAGTGGGAACCACACATCTGGAGACCATCCGTTCACCTACTCTCTGTCTCGCAAAGACACGGAGGTTGGAAGCAAAAATCTCAAATTTGGACTCATCAGACCAAAGGACAGATTTCCACCGGTCTAATGTCCATTGCTCGTGTTTCTTGGTCCAAGCAAGTTTCATATTCTTATTGGTGTTCTTTAGTAGTGTTTTTATTTTTACATCAACTCAACCACGAAGGCCTAATTCACGCAGTCTCCTCTGAACAGTAGATGTTGAGATGTGAACTACTTGAACTCTGTGAAGCATTTATTAGGGCTGCAGTTTTTGAGGCTGGTAACTCTAATGAACTTGTCCTCTGCAGCAGAGGTAACTTTGAAGAAACTTTCAAAGTTCTTGAATTTTTTTGGATTGACTGACCATCATGTTTTTAATGAATGATGGACTGTTGTTTCTCTTTGCTTGTTTGAGCTGTTCTTGTCACATGTTCTTTTACCAAATAGGGCTATCTTCTGATTGACTCAAATGCATTAAGGAAAGAAATTCCACAAATGAACTTTTAACAAGGCACACATGTTAATTGAAATGCATTCCAGGTGACTACCTCATGAAGCTGGTTGAGAGATTGCCAAGAGTGTGCAAAGCTGTCATCAAGGCAAAGGGTGGCTACTTTGAAGAATCTCAAATTTAAAACACTTTTCTGGTTACTACATGATGCCATATGTGTTATTTCTGATGTCTTCACTATTATCCTACAATGTAGAAAATAGTAAAAATTAAGGAAAACCCTTGAATGAGGAGGTGCGTCCAAACTTTTGACTGGTTCTGTTAATCTTCACCAAATCAATGCAAACTGGTATTGTTCCTAAAGATTTGAAAATTGCCAAAGTTATCCCCCTCTACACATCTGGGGATTATTTTACACATTATCACCTAATATCTGTACTAACACGTTTGACTAAAATTCTAGAAAAATTGGTGCATAAGAGAATGTTGAAACATTTAAATCAACACTTTATTCTATATGAGCACCAATATGGTTTTTGTAAAAACGACTCCACAGATATGTCTCTTTTGCAACTTGTGGATAAAATCTTTACAGCCCTGAACAACAACGAATACGCACTTGGCTTTTTTTAGATGTATCCAAAGTGTTTGACACGGTTAATCATGAAATATTATTTATTGAATTGCATTATTACGTTTTCATGATTATTCATATAATTGGCTATAACTTTATGTTTGTGGTAGAGAACAATTTGTTTATACAAACATCTGTGCACCTACCAGGGCCAAGATATCCTGCAACAGGGTTTGTTAATTGAACCTTTTTTATTCAAAATCTATGTCATTGAACTTGCTGCTGTGTATTCTACCATACTTGCCATTCTCTTTGCTGATGACACAAATTTGATTTTATCACACAATAATTTGTATTCACTAATTAATGAAGCCAACTCAGGCATGGCCAAATTATCTGAATGGTTCCAGATAAACAATTATCTTTAAATGTTAACAAATGTAACTTTATTGTATTAATTATTAATAAAAATAAGCATGGTTAAAAAAATGTTTTTAAAAGAGCCATAATCTTAATTGGTGGGAATGAAATGGAACATCCAGTAGATTCCTCGGAGTTGTAATTAATGAAAAGTTATCCTGGAAACAGCCTGCAGCATAGTGATGAAATCTGTTGGTATCATCAGACAGTTTAGTGGTTTGGTTCATCTAGCTTGCTTCCTAACTCTATACTAAAGCTGAATTGACCCATATCTCATTCACTGTAATATTGTCTGGGCCAGTATATACTGTATGCCTCCTACCTACACAAATTACACATCATACAAAAGTCATTTGCAAGACTAGCCACCTCTAATTACCTGGCTCCATCTGAACAATTGTTTAAGAAACACAATATCTTGTCATATTACGACATTAATGTGAGCCCATTATGTACTTTCATCAGTTTACTCAAATAAAAGAATGCTCATCTCACACTTAATATATTTTACTTGTCAGAGATACCACAACTGTTGTTACCAGTTGCATGCCACCGCCCACCATTCTCATTACACCTGATCTGACATTGACAAAAAATCCTTAGACTTTCTATCTCAAGCATGTGTGCGATACACACAAACACCAAATAAATAATGGACACCCCTCACCTCATCTGTTTAGTCGTTTTACTTTTAATAGTAAACATTACAAAATAACATGATCTCTACTTCATCTACAAAATAATAACTTAATATTCATGATCGTGGTAAGCGTCAAAAATTGTTTGGCTCCAACAATTGTTCATAAACATGCATACTGTTGAAATATAAAAATATAAATACATCCCATTAATGTCCTTAATAAATCCATGACTAAGATTTTAAATAGTTCAGAATAAAATAATTAAAACGCAGTTGAGTACAATAAGGCATTAAGATGTATCGCAAGAGCTGTACAGGTTCATAGAATATAGTTAAAAAATATAATTTGTTTTGCTTAATGCGGGAACCCTAAAATAACTTTGATTAAATCACTACTTTTCTCAACAGGAAGAACAAGTCTCATTTTTTTTCAAGCTAACATACCAACACTAAACAGATGAAATGAAGCACTTCAGTACAAAACCAGGACTTGTTGAAAGCATACCAGGGGTGGAGCACAGAACACAAGTAGTACCTGGATATACTTATCTCAACCTGACCTTTGACCTTTAAAGCCCTTCCATGACATCACACCTTAACCACTGAAAAAGTCTAACAACCAAAATTATCTGAGGAAAAGTGATCTTTCTCAGATTCATGGGGAGCAGTAAGTCATAATATGAGTTGTGATCAGAATGCTGTGTGCATATACAGTGGGGCAAAAAAGTATTTAGTCAGCCACCAATTGTGCAAGTTCTCCCACTTAAAAAGATGCAAATAAATTCATTAAAAATCCTACAATGTGATTTTCTGGATTTTTTTCTCATTTTGTCTGTCATAGTTAAAGTGTACCTATGATGAACATTTATACAAGCCTCTCTCATATTTTTAAGTGGGAGGACTTGCACAATTGGTGGCTGACTAAATACTTTTTTGCCCCACTGTACATGGTGGTGTCTAAAATTCGAATGAATGAGTTTTAATCATGTGAACTCGTACAAGGAACAAAACAAAGGAGACTATGGCAATGACAGTTACAAAGAAAGAAAGTGGCAGACATGGGTACAATTAATTTGACTGAATCAATGGCCACTTGATCTGTAGTGTAAGGGGGACTGCGGTTAACATTCTTGTAGCATGATAACTTTACTTTTCCTAAAAGCAAAAAGTTGTCTTAGTTTCACTTTCATGCAAATTGTGTTTTAGGTGCAAGTGAACTGTGTCATGAGCCTGGCTGTACAGTAGCAGTCATGAGCACCTCCATTGTGTATTAAAATGTGGCCGTGCCCAGAGAGGAAGACGCAGAGCAAATACCTGTCTGAACCTTCGGCGAAATTAAACATCAACATTTGTAAGGTGTTTGATACTCCTTAACTCAACTTTGCCAATGTTTTTCTCTCTCTCTACTGTACCTGAAACAAATAGATGAAATACACTGTTCATAATCACCATTACAGTATGGGCTAACTTCCAGATACATTATTGGCCCTATTTAAAACAGACATACTCTGTGAGAACACAATTTATACACAGTGTCTACTCCTGGCCATTTCTGGAAGGTAGCAGCCCCTGACTTATGTGCTATTCTCCCCCTCAACTTTTCATTCTCTTTCAGAATGTCCTACTAATATACGCAACCTTTTGTAAGATAATTTACCTGTTACTCTTTTATATCAACTTCTTACTACAAGTCTTTCTTTGAAGGCTCGGAAAAGAGAGCGACAAAAAGCAGACAAAAGGAAAGTGTTTCTGACATACACATTACTAGCAGAGGGGAGTAGTTGCTGGGACTGAAGGAGACCGAGGGAGGGAGAGGGATAGAGTAGACGCACACAAGACCACATATAGGAGTCATAGGAGTCCTGAAAGTGCAAGAAAGTTCAGCCACTTTGGGGAAACTCACTTTCGTATTTGTCGTTGTCTCGGGTCATCGAATCAGCATCGTTCCCCCCTCTCGCCACATTCTCCTAACTGTTCTCGCATACTTTCTCTCTGCCTCTGTCTCCCCTAAGCCAGCCCGCTCTGTCCCTTTCCCACTAGCTATGGGACTTTGAGTAGCCACATTCTTTACTGTGGCTCTCCCCTAAGCAAGCCCCCTTTGTCCTCCTAACCTCGCACTATAGGACTTAGGGACTTAAGGGGCTGTGGTTCAAATGAGGCTCCACTCTGCTAACTGTGGGACTGAGGCTGGATGCTGGAGCAATCGGACACTAGCAGGTCCACCACCGTGTTGCCGCTGATGTAGAAGTTTGGGGCGGACACCATGTTGCCAAGGGACATGGAGGAGCTGGATGCCCCACTAGAGGTGACAGGGCTGGGAGATCCCCCTTGGCCCCCTGTGCTGTGGGTGCCCATGTGGCCCTGCAGCTGGGTGGGGGTCTTGCAGTGCACCCCACACAGCTGGCACACAAGGACACCGCCGGAGCCCGTGCCGCCGAAGACGCCAGCGCTCTCCTTCCACTCCTGGCCGTGGTGCTTCTGGGCGTGGACGCGCAGGTAGGTCAGAGTGGTGAAGCCTGGAGGAGACGCAGAGAGTTAGCGGTTAGTATCATTTCAAGGCTGTACAAGTAATGCTTTATAGCGTGGCTCCCCAAAAGGCAGGTGATTTTATTTGGCCCCCCAATTTTCTGAGCAAAAAAAACAACATTTTTGGACTAAGACTGTAAAAACAACAGCAAATCTGCTGCAAGTGATTTTGATTTTAGAAATCCGTTCCAAATGATTCCCACGCATGATAAAGAGATACTTGCAGCAAAATCACTTGCAGCAGATTTGCTGTACCAGTCAAAAGTTTGGACACACCTTCTCATTCAAGGGTTTTTCTTTATTTTTTAAAACTATTTTCTACATTGTAGAATAATATTGAAGACATCAAAACTATGAAATAACACATATGGAATCATGTAGTAACCAAAAAAGTGTTAAAAAAATCGAAATATATTTTAGATTCGTCAAAGTAGCCATCCTTTGCCTTAATGACAGCTTTGCACACTTTTGGCACTCTGCGGTCCAACTCATCCCAAACCATCTCAATTGGGTTGAGGTCGGGTGATTGTGGAGGCCAGGTCATCAGATGCAGCACTCTACATCACTCTCCTTCTTGGTCAAATAGCACTTACACAGCCTGGAAGTGTGTTGGGTTATTGTTCTGTTGAAAAACAAATGATCGTCCCACTAAGTGCAAACCAGATGGGAAGGTGTTTTGCTGCAGAATGCTGTGGTAGCCATGCAGGTTAAGTGTGCCTTGAATTCTAAATAAATCACTGACAGTGTCACCAGCAAAGCACCCCCACACCTCTTCCTCCATGCTTCACGGTAGGAAACACACAAGCAGAGATCATCCGTTCACCTACTCTGTGTCTCACAAAAACACGACAGTTGGAAAATCTCAAATTTGGACTAATCAGACCAAAGGACAGATTTCCACTGGTCTAATGTCCATTGCTCAAGTTTCTTGGCCCAAGCATGTCATTTCTTCTTATTGGTGTCCTTAAGTAGTGGTTTCATTGCAGCAATTCGACCATGAAGGCCTGATTCATGCAGTCCCCTCTGAACAGTTGATGTTGAGATGTCTGTTATTTGAACTCTGTGAAGCATATATTTGGGCTGCAATTTCTGAGGCTGGTAATTCTAATGAACGTATCCTCTGCAGCTTAGGTAACTCTGGGTCTTCCTTTCCTGTTCCTGGTCCTTATGAGAGCCAGTTTCATAGTTTCATAGTGCTTGATGTTAATTGTGACTGACCTTCATGTCTTAAATTTCTCTTTGCTTGTTTGACCTGTAATTGCCATAATATGGCCTTGGTCTTTTACCAAATGGAGCCATCTTCTGTATACCATCCCTACCTTGTCACAACACAACTGATTGGCTCAAAGGCATTATGAAGGAAAGAAATTCCATAAATTAACTTAACAAGACACACCTGTTAATTTAAATGCATTCCAGGTGACTACCTCATAAAGCTGGTTGAGAGAATGCCAAGAGTGTGCAAAACTGTCATCAAGTCAAATTGTGGCTACTGAAGAATTTCAAATATAAAATATATTTTGATTTGTTTATGTTACTTCCTAGTTTTAACGTCTGAAAATAGTAAAAATAAATAAAAACCGTTGAGAGAGTAGTTGTGTCCAAATTTTTGACTGGTACTGCATGTGATCATATTGTAGTGAACATTGTTGTGTCCTCTGTGTCTCTGCAAATGCGTGACTACATGTATTGTTCTTGTTATTGTGTTAGGATGTTCTGTGACTTTGCTCGCAGGGAAATGACTGATAGAAGAACGGAAAGAAGGTTACACATAGTTTATAGGTGTTGGGCCATTGTAACAATGTGTGCAAGGTCATGATCAGCCTATTGCACCCTGAGAGCAGGGACACCTAGTTTGTGCTTGAGTGTAAAGAGTGCTGAAGAGAGAGCATCCCTTCAGAGATTCTGACAGACGTGTTCTTTGAGTATTACGTTTGTTGTAACCTCTCCGGCCATGATAATAAAGATCTGTTGATTTAACTTTGAATTTGGCATCACGAAACAGGATGATTGAGTCTACCTGTGGAGGTCGGCAGTGAGGAAGCACCGGTGGCGCATTCCATGTGAAGGCGTGCAAGGGTCATACCCGTCTGACCAAAGAGGACTCACTGTGGGCTGCCCAGGAGAACACACAATCTACAAACCCTGGAAGGACTGATAACTGAATTTCAGTAAGTCAATTTAAATGAATTTTGAACAATAACTGTTTTCAGAAGGTTAGAAAAAGGATCCAGAGTCCTAAGAGGGAACTAGGCGGGGGTAGAGAGACCCCGTCGGCAATGTTGTCTGTAGGTATTCAGGGAATATGTAGTTCTGGGAACCATGGAAGTTCTGCGAACTCCATTTCAGGATTTAGAGAATAGTAAGTGATGCAGTGGAATGATTTTTGTATGATTGACTAATTTACTGGAAAAGGGAAATTAGTTCCCAGAATGATTGAGTAATAAATGTTAAAGTACATTGATAAGGTATCATTAAAAGTAATAATGGGGAAAGGGAACAGTAAAAGTAGATATGAAGACCCAGATTTGGTACCAAAGGGACCCAGTAAAGTGATGGCAAAGAAATTTGGTAAGGGGGTACTGTGCAGGGCAGAATATTGGACAGCATGATCCTGCGAAAGATGCTGTGAAGTTTGAAGAAGAGGTGAGAGCAATCCTTGCCATGTATAACCAAAGTAGAATACTCTCCTGCCATGATAATAAAGATCTGTTAATTTAACTTTGAAATTGAGGAAATACTCCGTCTGTGTTCAAGTGGAATCAGTGTAAAGGAGGTTGGACCAGTGATGCCAACTGTGCTGACCAACTCACTGCTGTGTGTAAATAATGTAACGACAACAAACCGAAAGCACACAGACTAACAGAAAATACATTCCACCATGATGAAGGCCGGCTTTTAGGACTATCAGGAATGAATGGAGATCTTCCTCCAGCACTCTGGTCTGACCCCTGACAAAGACTCATACGGCAGTCTGCTGTGTCATGCAGTGGTTACTGGCCTGCGATAAGACCTGAAGACAGCTGTGACAACTACATGCATTGTGTGGGAGACAAAGACCCTTGCTGATGTCAAACCTCACATCCCCATGCAGAAAGACAGATCAGGTCTAAGAACTCCAAGACTGGTGCTTAACTACAAGCTGCACAGTTGATGTTATTTGCTGGAGGAAGAGAGGATACTGTGGAGGTGGAGGTCAAGGACGAGACAGATGGCCTCAGTAGAGGCAGATGGCCTCGGTAGAGGAAGGGGAAGAGGCAGATGGTAGGGAGAGCAAGGCACCTCTGGAAAGAGAGACTGGAGCTGCTACAACTGTGGCAAGCCAGGACATTTTGCAAGGGACTGTCCTGGTGATGGTAATAACCTTCCATATTTGCCTAGAGAATGGCGAAAACCTGGAAGGTTTCATTCCCCCTGGATGTAGTACTGTGGTTCAATATGTTGATGACCTGTTGGTCTGTTCCACATCTGAGGAAATCTATCACAAAGATACATTGTTGATGTTCTTAGCTGAAAATGGCCATAAAGCTTCCCTCTCTAAGATGCAGTTGTGTAGAAGTTATGTTAAATATTTGGGTCATGACATTACTTCTGAGGGCAGGGCCCTCTCTAAAGATAAGCATGAGGCGATAAAGTCTCTGCCTAAACCTGTTCCTAAGCAGCACAATGTTGCTGTTGGGAGTGGCTTGCTACTGTCGCCGATGCTTGAAAGACTGTGCGGAGACAGTACAGCCTCTGAAATTATGGAAGAAAGATGGAAATGTCTGAAGTGGTGAAGTTAAAGCAGGCTCTAATGTTGTGTTGACACAGTACCACAGAGTTGGCTGTAGGCCTGTGGGGTACTACTCTAAGCAGTTTAGACACTTATCCGAGGCATGGTATCCTGCCTCCGCTCTGTTGCAACTCGGATTTGACATGTTCCGATATTGTAGCAATGACTGAGCTGACGGTGCATGTTCCCCATAACGGTTCATGCCATTATTACAGACTAAAACTGCCCATTTTACACCTGCCAGATTGCTAGAATATTAGAACATCCTTTTGACAATGTCACATGTTACACTGAAGGGATGTACTATACTTAACCCCTCCACTCTCTTCCCTACAGTTGATGCTGGTGAAGAACATGGCTGAATTGACCATTGAGATTCTGACTTTTATTTTTGTGGATGGCTCAGCCCTCGAAACGACAAGGGTGAACATTTAGTAGGCTATGCTGTTGTCCCCTCTGTTCAAACTGTGGAAAGTGCTAGACTTCCTCCTGATAGGTTGACTCTGAATGAGGAGTGAAAGCACTCCACAAGGTGACCCTGCAAAACAGGGATGCACTTGACCACCTTTTGTCTGGTCAAATAACTTGCTGTCTTACCAGGAACTTCCCTTTCCCCCTATAATGGATGATAATATGCAAGAATGAGTTCGTATCCATGTTTGATTAAGTACCTGAAGGTTTTAAGTTAGGTTGTTAAATGACAGCAACCTTATAATGTTAAAAAAAGGATAAAATATTATGGATTGTTATGCTTGTTGTGTGTAATAATAAGGATTTACTAAATCCTGTTAATAGACGGAATGCAAGTTAAGAAGTAACATAGATTTCTGTTATCACATATGGTGATAAAAGGAGGGGGTGTAGTGGACATTTTTTGTGTCCTCTGTGTCTCTGCAAATGTGTGACTGCATGTAGCATATTGTTTCTTGTTATTGTGTTAGGATGTTCTGTGACTTCACTCTCAAGGAAAGGACTAATAGAAGAACAGAAATATTGTTACTTTGGCCCAACGCCTAAAAGAGCAGAGATGCCTAGTTTGTGCATGAGCACCCCTTCAGAGCTTCTGACAGACTTGTACTTTGAGTATTAAGTTTGTTTTAACCTCAAGTAAGGTTTGAAATTATGTTTTATTCAAACATTATATCTGTGTGGGCTTCTTGCTGTCATTTTGCAGTCTTCAAATTATTTGTAATTATGTTTCGGCCACCTGACCATCCACTCAAGAAATAAATCGGCCAGCGGCTGAATCTAGTTGAATATCCCTGCTTTATAAAAGGTAGGGTAGGTGGGCAAGAATGAAAATGTGTTCCTTTAAAAAAGGGCCAATCCACAGTCAAAAAAAGGAAACTGACCAACCCCTCTGTGTTTTGGTAAAAAGCTGAAGGTAACCACTCTCTAATTCATAGACAGAGCTGTGGATGAAAGGACTGACCATCCATGATATCAAAACTATTGTTTTAACCATGTTTTGGGTCTATACAGTGTTTGTTTATGAACATTGGAGTAAAACAAGTTTATAGTTTGGCTTCCAAAGGGGTGTGACAGCTGAATTAAGCTCATGAGGCATTTTTACGTTATGTTCTTCAATAATTTTATACATACATACACACACACACACACACACACACACACACACACAGCAAAAAAAAGAAACGTCCTCGCACTGTCAACTGCGTTTATTTTCAGCAAACTTAACGTGTAAATATTTGTATGACCATAACAAGAATCAATAACTGAGACAAACTGAATAACTTCCACAGACATGTGACTAACAAATTGAATAATGTGTCCCTGAACAAAGGGGGGGGGGGGTTAAAATCAAAAGTAACAGTCAGTATCCAGCTGCATTAAAACTACTGCAGTGCATCTCCTTATGGACTGCACCAGATTTGCCAGTTCTTGCTGTGAGATGTTACCCCACCAAGGCACCTGCAAGTTCCTGGACATTTCTGGGGGGAATGGCCCTAGCCCTCACCCTCCGGTCCAAAAGGTCCCAGACGTTGTCAATGGGATTGAGATCCGGGCTCTTCGCTGGCCATGGCAGAACACTGACATTCCTGTCTTGTAGGAAATCACGCACAGAACAAGCAGTATGGCTGATGGCATTGTCATGCTGGAGGGTCATGTCAGGATGAGCCTGCAGGAAGGGTACCACATGAGGGAGGAGGATGTCTTCTCTGTAAAGCACAGCGTTGAGATTGCTTGCAATGACAAGCTCAGTCCGATGGTCTGGGGCGGTGTGGGGCGATCCCGATCCAGATTACAGGCCTCAGTGTAACGCTCATCCCTTCGACGATAAACTTTCTTTCTGGTGAGGACCTGCCTTACAACAGGCCTACAAGCTCTCAGACCAGCCTCTCTCAGCTTATTGCGGACAGTCTGAGCACTGATGGAGGGATTGTGCATTCTTGGTGCATTCCTGTTGCAACTCGGGCAGTTGTTGTTGCCATCCTGTACCTGTCCTGCAGGTTGTTTCGGATGTACCGATCCTGTGCAGGTGTTGTTATACATGGTCTGCAACCGTGAGGACGATCAGCTGTCCGTCCTGTCTCCCTGTAGCGCTGTCTTAAGCGTCTCACACTACGGACATTGCAATTTATTGCCCTGGCCACATCTGCAGTCCTCATGCCTCCTTGCAGCATGCCTAAGGCACATTCACTGAGATGAACAAGGACTCTGGGCATCTTTCTTTTGGTGTTTTTCAGAGTCAGTAGAAAGGTCTCTTTTGTGTCCTAAGCTTTCATAACTGTGACCTTAATTGCCTACCGTCTGTAAGCTGTTAGTGTCTTAACCTCCCTAGGGTATGTGGGAGGCTAGTGTCCCACCTGGCCAACATCCAGTGAAATTGCAGAGCGCCAAATTCAAATACCAGAATTACACATTATAAAAATTCAGAAAACATACAAGTATTTTTACATAGGTTTAAAGATAAACTTCTTGTGAATCCAACCAGTGTCAGATTTCAAAAAGGCTTTACGGCGAAAGCATACCAGAACAACGCCCAGCAAAACAAATCATTACAAACAGTAACCAGCCAAGTAGAAGAGTTACAAAAGTCAGAAATAGAGATAAAATTAATCACTTAGCTTTGATGATCTTCATATGGTTGCACTATGAAGACATTCATTTACTCAATAAATGTTTGTTTTGTTCGATAAAGTCTCTCTTTATATCCAAAAACCTCTGTTTTGTTCGCACGTTTTATCCAGTAATCCACAGGCTCAAACGCAGTCACAACAGGCAGACAAAAAAAATCCAAATTGTATCCGTAAAGTTCATAGAAACATATCAAACGATGTTTATATTCAATCGACAGGTTGTTTTTAGCCCAAATAATCAATAATATTTAAACCGAACAATAATGTCGTCAATATAAAAGGTAAAAAAGAAAGGCCAAAATACCAGCAACAGTGTGTGAAAACCTTGTGAAGACTTACAGAAAACGTTTGACCTATGTCATTGCCAACAAAGGGCATATAACAAAGTATTGAGAAACTTTGGTTATTGACCAAATACTTATTTTCCACCATAATTTGCAAATAAATTCATTCAAAATCCTACAATGTGATTTTCTGGATTTTTTTCTCATTTTGTCTGTCATAGTTGAAGTGTACCTATGATGAAAATTACAGGCCTCTCTCATCTTTTTAAGTGGGAGAACTTGCACAATTGGTGGCTGACTAAATATTTTTTTTGCCCCACTGTAACTACTCCTCAGCACCCCCCCTCCCCTCCACACACACACACACTTTAAAGTGGCATTTTATTGTCCCCAGCCCAAGGTCCATCTGTGTAATGATCATGGTGTTTAATCAGCTTCTTGATATGACACACCTGTCAGGTGGATGGATTATCTTGGCAAAGGAGAAATGCTTACTAACATGGATATAAACAAATTAGTGTACAAATTGAGACAAAAAAAGCTTTTTGTGCATAGACTTGACAAATAAACCACTTATAAACTTCAAACGTTTCTTAACATCTTCACCCATCAAACAAACTGGGGTGTTGACAGACACTCACTGCGGTTACAGAGATGGCAGGCGTGGTGCTGTGATTGGTTGTGGACCCTCATGTGATCGGTGATGTAGGCAGCAGACAGGAGCTTGCCGCATATGTGGCACGGGACCTTCTCCTCGTGGCGGATCATATGGGCACGTAGCCGGTCCCTCGTGGCGAAGCTGGATTCGCACGTCTAAACACATCAAGAGATATGAGGAATGACTGGTTATCCATAAAGATACAGAGGAAGCAGTAGTTTAACCCTCTAGAGGTTAAGCCGGGCAGGTTTTGATTTATTTTTATCCAAGAGATGTATAAAAAACATTATTGGATGAATTTGGCATTACTGCTATTAGCATTGAATAACAGATTCACTGGAATCAACAGATAGTCCCCACAAAAAAATCTAAAGGAATTTTATTCTGAAGTGCCTCTCCTATATCTGAGAGATAAGGAAGATCAGGAAACTTTTTTACATATATTTAACCCCTTATTTTAGGCACTAAACTATCAAGATATACAGTGCATTCAGAAAGTATTCAGACCCCTCTACTTTTTCCACATTTTGTTATGTTACAGCCTTATTCTAAAATGTATACAATATTTTTTCCCCAGCATCAACCTATACCCCATAATGTCAGAGAACACCACCACGTTCGTGAGAGTCATCTTTCTTTCCCCAGCATCAACCTATACCCCATAATGACAGAGAACACCACCACATTTGTGAGAGTCATCTTTCTTTCCCCAGCATCAACCTATACCCCATAATGTCAGAGAACACCACCACATTCGTGATAGTCATCTTTCTTTCCCCAGCATCAATCTATACCCCATAATGACCGAGAACACACCACGTTCGTGAGAGTCATCTTTCTTTCCCCAGCATCAATCTATACCCCATAATGACCGAGAACACCACCACGTTCGTGAGAGTCATCTTTCTTGCCCCAGCATCAGCCTATACCCCATAATGTCAGAGAACACCACCACGTTCGTGAGAGTCATCTTTCAACAGATTGGTCTTAATACTTTGTAGGCCAAACCGGTCGGACGCTACAGACGTTTTATGAGAACAGCAATTTTCGGGATGTCTCATGGTCTGACAAACACTGCTCTAGGTCTGCCACCACCACAGATGCGGAAGGGCAATATCAGCGGATGCACAGCCCAAGCAAAACTTCTTTCTTTTTTTTAGCTTAAACAGATGGGTTTTGATTGGGATTTTTGTATTGTGTTAATTACATTTCCGCAGGGAAGCGGAAATTGTAGGCTCAGGGTTAATAGCAAAACGAGCTTCCATTTTATTTAATTCAGGGTTTGAGTCAATTCCATTTCGCAGGGAAGTGGAAATTGTAGGCTCAGGGTTAATAGCAAAACGATCTTTCATTTTATTTAATTCAGGGTTGGAGTCAAGTCCATTTCAATTCAGTCAATTAAGGAAGTAAACTCAAATTCCAAGAAAATTTGAATTTCAGTTCACTTCCTGAATTGACTGAATTTAAATGGAATTGATCCTAACCCCAATTCTATTACAATGGATAGTTATGGTACGAAGGATTTAAGGTACAGAGAAGCAAATTGATGGTTAACAATGACTGTATTGAGATTTGAGAGGTGTAAAAGGAAATAAAATAGCACAAACATCAAGTACCGGACACTTGAAGGGTCGTTCAGAAGAGTGGACTTGTCTGACGTGACTGTTTAGATGGTCGGGCCTGAAAGAAGTGAGACAGGAAGTTGAGACCACAATACCTTGTTATACACTTTCTCCAGCTGAAAATGTGAACTTCCAAATTCAAACTTTGTCAGATGTCTTAAGATAAGGTCAAGTACCAAGGCGTGTTTTGTGTAGATACAGCTAAATGCCACAACCCAATATGAATGAAAAAGATTTTAAAAAATTGTGGTGCTAAAATTTTCCATTCATTTTGGGTTGAGCCTTACAGCTGCATCTACACAACTCATGGCATGGGATGTGGACTCTTCTTGACTACTAAAACATCTGACAAACTCGTTGGAGTGTATCACAGACACAAAGCGTAAGAAAGCGGCTTGAAATATAGAGAGAGGGAGAGGCAATATATGAAAACATTTTCTTTGCCTGCCCAAATTAACACAACCCTGCTCTCTGGCTTATAGCGTGCCATTCTCACCTGGAGAAAGCCTTGGCACAGTGGGGGCACACGTAGGGTTTCTCCACACCACCTTGGTGAGAGCGCACGTGGTGGCTCATGCGGTCCTTCCTCTTGAACCTCTGCTGGCAGATGGGGCAGGAGAAGGGTTTCTCATCCGAGTGGGAGAGACGGTGTCGGTTAAGGTGGTACACGTCTCGGAAGGCCTTCCCGCATGTTTCACAAGCGTGATTCTTCCGCACAGGGTTTGGGTTCGATGGCCGCTGGGGGGAGGGGGTGAGGAGAACAAACATTGTTTGTGAGGAGTACAAACAGTTTTTTATGCATTGTCGGACATGACTATTACACATGCCTTGTTGATTATTTACATATCATATTGTCGAGTCTCTGTGTCTTTCCGAATCACGCAGACAAACATGGCTCGCTACACCTAGATCATTTCTTTGGACCGTTCGCATAAAGTGCTGAATTCACGCAATGGAAAATAAGGCTTTTCCACAATCTCCATAAAGACCATGCAAGAGAAAGCTAAAGTCTAGTTTTCCTTTTCACGGACGACGACAACAACAACCTCCAGAAGCACCCTGACCCACCTGTGCTGTTGCCCCCGCCCCCATGTCAACAGCTGCAGGAGGAGCATGGGGGTTAACGCTAGCCACTACGCTTGCCATGGCAACCTCTTCGCCATCCTGACTACCCACAGCTGGCTGCTGGGACGCCAGCACGCTGGGAGGGGGGAGAGGGGGAGGAACGGAGAGGTGGAGAAGGGTGAGGGGGACCGTGTACCTCTCCGTCCTACCTCCCGACACCACCTGCGCTGGGCCGGCACCATTGCCACCCTCCTTTGCCCCCTCCTCCTGCTCCCCTGCTCGCTTCATGCGTACCCCGGTGTGGACCGACTGGTGCCGCCGCAGGTTGTAGTTGTTCTTGAACTGCTTGCTGCATATGGCACAGATGTGGGGCACACGGGCAGGCCGGGACACCGGCTTCACTGTAGGACGGAAGAGCGGAAGAAGAGAGGGAATGAAAGAGGAAGATAGGGAGAGGAAATGCACATTAATAATAATATCCCTATCAATTCAAAATATAATAGTATGAAGACTAACACATTATGCTTATAACAGGATAACAGACAACTTGTTTGGCAATCTACATTACTTCCGTTTCAACTTAATTGCTGATAACGGCTGAAGAAGCAATGGTATTTCACAACCCATGATTATCTCACCAGGTAAGGGTTCTTCATTGAGGGCAGCAGTGTCCACCGTGGAAGGAGGATGGACTATGTGCTCTGTGGGAGGGGTCTGAGGAGAGGCCATATGGACTGGTAAGAGTTCTGATTGGAGGGTCCCCTCCACTTGGTTTTGGGTGGGAGTAGTCTGGAGAAATAAACACAGCCATCAGCAGAAAGTCACTGCATTGTCTAAAGCAGGTATTCCCAAACTGGGGTACCCCCAGGAGTAGCGCAATGCCGTCGGGGTTCACCAAATAAAAATGTGATTCGCATTTTATTTGATTTTATAATTTAAAAAATATATACATATATATAAAAAAAACATTCTTCACATTTTCAAAACATTTATATTTTCCAACGGGGCAATACATTTCGGTGAGGTCTTTCTCGCCTGAGTAGCCTCGTTTCACTGCAAAAATAAAATTCAACCATCTCGTGTTCAGCGAAACAACAACACAATGTCAAATACAGGTAGCCTAGTCAAATAATTCACATCCAATCACATTAACCATTACTCTCTCACGGGAATTCCACGAACGGTCAGTACGTAGCTGCTGCTCATTCCATTTGCTCAAAAATTGATAAAAGGTTAAAAAAAACTACGGCCATAGAGACGCATAACAGCTCTACTGGTAGAACTGCTACTACCAGCAGTACTACACCTGCACCTGTCGATAACACAAGTTGTTCTGCTTCCACGAGCACATCCAATGCTAGCATCAGTAATTCTCCATTCGGTGTTAGTCCAGCTAGCATGGACACTGACAGTTGTGAATCTGATGCAGCCGAAGAACTACTGCCCCCTTACCCAGGAAAGCACCGAACAACAGACAGGGATATTGGACCATCGAAGATGCAAATATGATGAGAACTACATTGATTGGGGTTCACTTATATTGGGAGTAGTGCCTTTCCTCAGCCACAGTGTGTTATATGTTCAAAAGTACTATCTCACAACTCGATGAAACCTTCACTCTTAAGCAGACATTTAGAAACAAAACAGACCAATTTGAAAAATAAGCGACGGGAGTTTTTTGAGCGAGAATTAAAACAACTTTTGAGTAGTAAGACATGTATAAAAGCAACAGATGCCATTAATAAGGTAGCTAGAAGCGTCTTATATGGTGAGCTACCAAGTGGCTAGGATAGGCAAGCCCCATACTATTGTGGAGGACTTAATTCTTCCTGCTGTCGCGGATATAGCTGGGATAATGCTGGGGGAAAAGGCACAAAATAACTATACAGACAATGTTTCACTTGTCTGACCGCTCTCATGATGACGACTTCCTCACAAGACTGGCCTACCTGGGTGATGTTTTTCTCACCTGAATGATCTGAATCTAGGATTACAGGGGACTCTCCGCAACTATATTCAATGCACGGGACAAAATTGAGGCTATAATTAAGCAGTTGGAGCTCTTCTCTCTCTCTCTGCACTAACAAGGACAACACACAGGTCTTTCCATCATTGTATGATTTTTTGTGTGCAAATGAACTCAAGCTAACGGACAATGTCATATGAGATATAGTGAAGAACCTGAGTGAGTTTGGTGCAAATTAGGCAGGTACTTTCCCAAAACGGATGGCACAAACAACTGGATTCTTTATCCCTTTCATGCCCTGCCTCCAGTCCACTTGCCAATATCTGAACAAGAGAGCCTCATTGAAATTGCAACAAGCAGTTCTGTGAAAATTTAATTTAATCAGAAGCCACTGCCAGATTTCTGGATTGGGCTGCGCTCAGAGTATCCCGTCTTGGCAATTCGCGCTGTTAAGACTCTGATGCCCTTTCCAACCACGGACCTCGGCCCGCCCTAGCATGAAAACTACATACAGGCACAGACTGTGTGTGGAAAATTATTTCAAACTGAGACTCTCTCCAATACAACCCAACATTGCAGTTATGTGCATCCTTTCCAGCACACCCTTCTCATTAACCTGTGGTGAGTTATTCACAATTTTCGAGGAACAAAAAGTTGTATATGTAAGATGGTTAAATAAAGAGAAAAATTATTGATTATTATTATATTATTATTTGTGCCCTTGTCCTAGAAGAGCTCTTTGTCACTTCCCACGAGCCTGGTTGTGACAAAAAAAATCACACTCATTCTTATGTTTAATAAATGTATGGTATGTGTCTTTTTCCCAATGCAGTTCAACCAAAACGTCCCCCCATTATTTAGAGGGGCGTTCTACTACGCTCCCATTGGCTAGCTAACGTTGTCTCTCTCACAGGCGATGAGCGCAGACACAGTGGCCTTCCAAGGTAAGAATGGGAAGTTTCATTTAACAATTAGCTGCCTACCATAATGCAGGCCTATTATCATCATGTCTGGTAACATTTACCCATGTATTTATTTTTTAGTTTCAATGACTTGTAAAAATAGCTCAGAACTTTGCAGAATTCCCTCAATTGAAGGTCAGCTAAGTTAAAATGGGCTACTTAACGTTACTAGGTCGGTATTTGAAGTTACACTACTAATGATAATATATCATCAGGTTAAAGCATATGTTTATTATTTACAATTTATCTAATATTTTAGCTAATCATTCAGTCGAATTGCGCTATGCTACAGCCATTGAATCTGTCTTTGCGCGTTAATGGATAGCTCTGTCCACATTACGTTGTTATATTTTTCAATCTTGAAATACAAGGGCAAACGTTATTAATCAGTGACTGAAATTTGGCGCTCCGTGGTATTCACTTCCAGACTTGGAGAGCGTCCAAAGCGTCGAGGAACGCCTCTCTGAATAACGGGGCGTGGTTTAGGCTTAACTGCGGTGTGGGAAAAGAAAGACGCTTCACGCGTAGTGTGTGTGGCAGGCTTACAATGATGGCAAAAGACAACATTTGAGAGTGCGATGACCCTGGTCCTAGAGGGGGTACGCAGCTGGAGGTCTAATGTTTGAAGGTGTAACGGGACGATAAAAAGTTTGGGAACCACTGGTTTAGAGTAAATGCTACTTCGTTTACCTAAATGGCCAGGCCCCTGGGGCTGCAGACAAAAAAATAATCAACAGCCATTCTTCAGAAAAGCGCACACACGAATAGAAAGAAGGTCAATTAAAATTTACCTGGAAGAGAAAATTGCTCCAAGCAGCATCCATTTTGCACCAAAGCGATGAAGAGTAGAAAATCAGCTAAGTAATCCTGATGGCGATTCGACAGTAAACCGTTGACATAATATTTAATCGCACTGTTGATGATTGTGGCGAGAAGATCTATGTTGACAGTACTCAAATGCAACAAGAAAAGTATGCTATTGATCATCCGAAAGGGACATGCAACTATCAATAATGTACATTGTAAAAATATTTATCTAACAGGCGTATTCAAGCTATTCAAATTCACGCAGGCGTTTCGTCTAGGCTGACTGCCTGAGTGGAATTGCCAGCTCCAATAGTGGCCTATTTATCTTTGACTTTGGTTTCAAACTTTAATTTTATCAAAGCATAAGGAATGCATATCTCTTGGCATTGATGACTTTGAAACCAAATATCTGTGCGCACAAAATCAATGTTATTTATATAGCCGTAGTCATATAATAGGTCGATCTTAAAATTAAAAGTAATGCATTACGCACAATGACAACTACTATCAGTGTTACAATAAACGCATTCGAAAGAGGAGCAGTTCATTATTTTAATTTCTGAATCTATTCTTCCGATTTCCCCCAACAGGCCAATCGCTTGTTTTGTCGAAGCCTCGTTGTTGGATTCAAGCCCTGACCCTAAGCTAAGAGCGCTCGCGCCGGGACGCAGCCTATCGCTCCACCTCGGCTGTTCAATTGCGAGGATGTCATCTTTCTTTTTTTATTGCTCGCTCTCCCTCCTCCCTCCATGTATCTTTCTTCCTTTTCTTTTTAAATCCTCTTTCTTCTCCCCCTCCTCTCCTTTTCTTGCACCGCTATGTCCCAGTTGCTCTTAAAGGGATATCATTTATATTCGTTGGTCACCCTCTTTAAGTTCCCTCTCCCCCATTGGAGCATTTCCTTTCTGCCCCTCCTCCTCGGGTTTTCGGCCGACAAATATTGCACTACAGTATTTTTCAGACCATCATAAATAGATCTCTGCCGTTGCTATAGAGAGAAATATTAATGGAGTCTTTTTATAGGCCCTAACTCCGCCATGTTCGTTGGACAAAGCCTATGAGGAAAATTAATGGCGTATTTGTAGGGTTGTGGATAAACGCCGAAAATAAGGTCTGTGGGAAACACAGATATAGGATATCTTATTTGTTCTATTAGATCATCTTCATTATTTAACGACACTTTTAGTTCACGTTGGAAGTTTTTTGGTAATAATAAAAACCAAATAAATCTCATAAAGTTAATGTAAACTGACTGCTATTATCACAACATATAATATATCCTAAGCCCGTGTTAAAGAAGCATTATGTCGAGTTGTTGCATTATAATGTCATAATATATCTGCAGTAATAGTATAATTCTAGTGTTGTAACATTTATTACATATGTATATATAATGCTTTGGGCTCTTACATAACACTCCATACAGAACCAATCAGTCGATATAATGGACATCATAAATCACGCGATGTGAATCAGGCAGTGGGGCGGTGCGACTCGTTGTTCAGAAGGTTCCAATCATCGTTTTATGTCATCATTTCCGAGCAGCGTCAACCACAACTGTTATTACACCCCGTTTACGTTGGCGGCGGTAAAGACTATTTTTATTGTGCAGTAACTAAAACTAGAAGATCTGGCGTCTTTTCCCTTCGCCAAATGTACGTATTCGCGTTATTTTTTTTTACTGTGATTTACAAAGCTAATGCAATGGATTTTAAAAAGTGCTTTTACCCCGTGATAGCCCGCTAATATGACCCATAGAAGGGAAGGACATTTCCTGAGAACAATTCGATCTGAATATATAAGTAGGGAATAACATTTCTTGAGTACAATTCGATTAGAATATATCATCAATTTAAAAAGATGTGCATTAACTTTATGAGATGTATGTGGGGTTTTTCAGCGTACATTTCCGGGGAGCCCGTGGCATGGTGTCGTGACAGAGTTGAGGGAGAGGCGGAAAGCGGTGGCTAGCGATCCGTCGCTGATAAACAACTTGACTCGCTTCGGCACGGCTGCGCTGTGACTGGGTCGGGGATGTTAGGCGATGGAGAACAAAGTGTGGGGCATGGTGGTACAAATAAAGGGGGAGAGAATGTGAGTATGGGTTTGAAGGGGAGAGAGAGGTATGGAGGCAGCAAAGGACGTTTGAAGAGAGCAACAGTTTCCAGCGGCAGTTCGGGGGTCGAGAGTGCAGAGGAAGGGCAAGATGCATCGCGAGGTGAGGAGGAGCATAAAGTGATTATGAACTTTAAGGAGGAAGGGGGAGTTGGGGCTACGAGTCCGATAAGGTTGACGGCTGTAATAAAGTAGTTGATTGAGGAAATTGTCAACGCTAAAGTGTTACTAGATGGGAGCTTGTTGGTGTTCTGTAAGGACAATGCGCCGAGGGGAAAAAGCTCTTGAGTGAAGCAAATAGGGAAGTGTAAGGTGGTGTCGAGCAGCTGGACTGATCATGCAGGAAAACTGTGGATTAAAGGGGTGATAACAGGAGTGCCTGTGAGTGTTGGCACTAAAGAGGTAAGGGACAACTTGAGATTAGTTATTCTAGTAAATGATCAAATATAGCAAGAAACAAGGGGTGGAGTTAGGGAAGATGGCCTGTTTATTCTGTTACACTTCAAGGACCGTGTACTGTCAAATAAAGTAACCATAGGATACATGAGTTATTATAAACTGGGTGGTTTGAGCCCTGAATTCTGATTGGCTGAAGGCCATAGTATATCAGACTGCATACCACTGGTCTGATAAAACATTTAGTTTTACTGCTCTGATTACATTGGTAACCAGTTAATAATAGCAATAAGGCTCCTTAGCCTGATGTGATTTGTGTGCAGGAAACATGGCTCGTAGGGACAGGGGTGGGGGGGGGGGGGGTGCCACTTTCATAAAGCAAGGACTTTCTTATAGGATGCTAGGCAGAGGTATTGAATAGGAATATGTAGTAGAGGAGGGGTGGTAGTAAACTACTATAATCCATGTCAGATATTAGACCTGGAAGTGCTGGAGAGGGTGGAGGGCCACAGGGAAAGAGTCTGCCTTGGACCTCACTCTGGTATCTAGTGTGATGGCAGGAATCTGAGTGGGAGGTAAGGGAGGAGAATGGAGTGATCACTACTATGCACAGTAGGCCGGAGGGAGGAGGTTCCAGTGGATGGAGTAGGCAGGTGGGTGTTTGGAAGGGCAAAGTGGTATCAGTTTCAGGAGCTGAGTGAGCAGGTGATGGCTCGGGTGGATATGAGAGGGGATGTGGACAGTATGAATAACTGGGTGAGAACAGCGTTAGTGGGGGCAGCTGCTGAGGCGATACCTAAGAGTTCAGGGAGGAGGAGGAAAGCAGTCCCGTGGTGGACGAAGGAGTGTGGGGCAGTTGTGAGGAATAGAAACAAGACATTTAGAGTACTGAAAAGGACGTATAACTTCCAACATCTGATTCAGTATCAGCAGGCCCTGGTGAGGAGAACTATCCCTCAGTCTGATTCAGTATCAGCAGGCCCTGGAGAGGAGAACTATCCCTCAGTCTGATTCAGTATCAGCAGGCCCTGGTGAGGAGAACTATCCCTCAGTCTGATTCAGTATCAGCAGGCCCTGGTGAGGAGAACTATCCATCAGGCGAATTGGTCATGTTGGCGTTGGTTCTGTAACACCATTGGAAGGGCGACACCTGTGGGAGAAGTATGGGGGATGATCAAGAGGATGAGTCGGGTCAGAAGGGTGTGGGAGACTACAGAAAGATAGGGAGGGTGTTGATCCATCTGATTAGACACTACAGAAAGATAGGGACTGTGCCCTGCAACCCAATGTACACCTGGCCCACCATCGATCTGGACTGTCTCTATGACCATGTTCACCTGTACAGGGAGACAGTCCCCATCCTTGCCAAGACTCTCAAGGACGTCGCTTTAAATCGCAGTCCGACCTCTACACCCAGGAACAGCAGAGCAATCTCCACCCCGAAAAAGATCACCGGAACAATACCCCGGACCAGCACCCTGGAACTCCCAGCCACGACCACAGCACCACCAACCTCAATGCCTACCACAGCCAGCGCAGCACAGACCACCCCAGCCCAGCTTCAGAGCCACCCAGACGAGGCCTCCCACCCCCCTACCCCCCACTGCAGACCCACACTTGGAGGAGCCACAGCCCAGCAGGCACAGGCTGTGAGAGGAGCAACTGGCCCAGCTCCCACCAACCAAATGAGTGACATTAAACATGCTGAGTCTACTATGCTCACATGTGATAGGCCGAGGGTCATGGTAAGATGAGCACAAGAACTCCACCATCCTCACACTACACCCACCCAAGTGGCATGACACAAATTCTATTTAAATAATAAACAAATCACATTTGCATAATAATAGTTTACTTTAATTGAAAAATCTTATTTTAATAGTTCTTGTTGGATTGTGAATGTTTGTCTCATTTTGAAGGTAAAGAAAAAAATTAAAAAAGTTATGAAATCTTTTTACGTTGCATGTTGGAATTTACAAGGATTGAACATTCTCCTACAGCAATGAAGGTGTACATTTGGCTGTTTAGAACATAAACTATATATTTGACAAATTAGCCTCCTTGGCTAATTTAAAGAAGCATAAGAGCAAACCAGAAATAACAGATAATGAAAAATGGTTTGATAATGATTTCAAAAATATAAGAAAGTCATTGAGAAATATATCTAATCAAAAACACAGAGAACCAGAAAACAAAAATATACGCCTTCAATATGGGGAAACACTGAAGCAATACAAACACACCCTGAGAACAAAAAGGAACAGCACATTAGAAATCAGATGGATGGAATTGAGGAATCCATAGAATCAAACCACTTCTGGGAGAATTTGAATAAATTTAACAAACCTCATCATGAGGAATTGGCTATCCAAAATGGGGATATGTGGAGAAATCACTTTGCAAACCTCTACAGCAATATAACAAAGCCCAGAACAAAAAGATATACAAGAAAAATTACAAATCCTTGATTCAGCAGACAAAGAATATCAGAATCCTGTGGATACCCCAATTACAGAAGAATAATTATTGGAAAAACTATGCACTCTACAACCCAAAAAGGCCTTTGGTGCTGATGGTATTTTAAATGAAATGATCAAATATACAGACCACAAATTCAAATTGGCTATACTCAAACTCTTCAACATTATCCTCACTGCAGGTATTTTCCCTGATATTTGGAACTAGGGATTGATCACATCAATCTATAAAAATGGAGACAAATTTGACCCAAATAATTACAGAGGAATTTGCATTAACAGCAATTCTCTGCAGCATTATAAATAGCAGACTACATCATTTCCTTGACGAACACAACGTCCTGAGCAGAAACCAGATTGGATTTCTATAAAAAAAAATCTTAAAAAAAATTTACACCCTCCACACTGTAATAGATAAACAAGTAAACCAAAACAAAGGCAAAATCTACTCATGTTTTGTAGATTTCAAGAAAGCATTTGATTCAATTTGGCACAAAGGTCTTTTTTATAAACTAATAGAAAGTGGTATTGGAGGGAAAACATGATTTTATTAAATCAATGTACACTAAAAACAAATGTGCGGTTAAAATTGGCAACAAGCAAACCGACTTCTTCTCTCAGGGGCGGGGAATGAAACAGGGCTGCCCAATAAGTCCAACACTATTTAACATCTACATTAATGAACTGGGGTCATCTAGTGGCCAAACCCGGAACAATCCTGGCCAAATCCTGACAGTCTGCTATACGCAGACGACCTGGTGCTGCTGTCTCCCACTAAAGAGGAGTTACAGCAGCACCTAGATCATCTTCACAGGTTCTGTCAGACCTGGACTCTGACCGTTAAACCTAAAAAAAAACAAATATAATGATATTCCTAAAAAGGTCTGGAAATAAGGATGACAAATATAAATTCTATTTGGACTCAGTTCTATTATAACACACCAAAAACTACACATATCTAGGACTAAATATCAGCAACACAGGTAGCTTTCACATGGCGGTGAGTGAGCTGAGAGACAAAGCAAGAAGAGCATTCTATACCATTAAAAGGAACATCAAAATCGAAATTCCAATTAGAATCTGGCTCAAACTTTTTCAATCATTTATAGAACCAATTACTCTATATGGCAGTGAGGTATGGGGTCCAATCTCTAATAATGAATTTACCAAATGTGACAAACATCCAATCAAAATACTGCATGCAGAGTTTTGCAAGACTGTATTGCAAGTGCAAAGAAAAACTCCTAATAACGCATGTAGAGCAGAATTGGGCCAAAAAAGAGCCATCAAATTTTACAACCACCTAAAAACAAGTGACCCCAAAACATTCCATCACACAGCTCTCCAATGTCAAGAAATGAAAAAAGAGAAGAGTCCCCTCAGCCAGCTGGTTCTGAGGCTCAGTTCACCAACCCAAACCAACCCCATAGAGCCTCAGGACTGCACTCAGAAAATCTGGTCCAACCAATTCATCACAAAACAAAAAGAAAAATATATCACCTATTGGTAAATCAAAGTAAACTTCAATGCTATTTGGCTCTAAACAGACAGTACGGGTGGCAGACTTTCTGACCACAGTGACTGATAGAAAACTGAGGAAAATATTGACTAGGTACAGACTCAGTGAGCACAGTCTGGGTATAGAGACCGGTTGTCACAGACAAACCTGGCTGCCCAGAGAGGACAGGCTGTGCTCACCCTGCTCCAGGGGAGAGGTAGAGACAGAGCTGCATTTCCTTTTACACTGTGACAAATACTCAGACTGAAGAGAATATTTATTTCCTAAAATTATAATTCAATACAAAGAATTTGAAACTATAAAAGATTAAGAAAAAATCCAATATTTATTGGGTGAAAAGCCAAAATGTGCAGTTTTGGCAGCCAAATATGTGTCCTCCTGCCACAACCTGAGGGACAGCCAGTGAAAAGTGCAAAGTAATGTCGATAATATTTCCCATCTTGTTTTGTTTTGTCTTTCATACAACGTCATGTGTCTTCTCAGTCATGTTGACACTGGTCCACTACCATTGCTTTAATGTATTGTTGTTCTCATTAATATTGTTGTTGTTGTTAATGGTAATCCCATGTCCACTACAACTGTTATTATTGCTGTTGGTCCCACCATTTTATTTATATACAAAATAAATATATATATATATATATTTTATATATAAATATTCTTTTTTTTCTTTCTTTTTTTCGATATATATACTTTGACAATGTAAGTAATAATTAATTTGCCATGTCAATAAAGTCAATTGAATTGAATTGATATGGAGGGTGTTGATCCATCTGGAGAGACTACAGAAAGAAAGGGAGGGTGTTGATCCATCTGGAGAGACTACAGAAAGATAGGGAGGGTGTTGATCCATCTGGAGAGACTACAGAAAGATAGGGAGGGTGTTGATCCATCTGGAGAGACTACAGAAAGATAGGGAGCATGTTGATCCATCTGGAGAGACTACAGAAAGATAGGGCGGGTGTTGATCCACCTGGAGAGACTACAGAAAGATAGGGAGGGTGTTGATCCATCTGGAGAGACTACAGAAAGATAGGGAGGGTGTTGATCCATCTGGAGAGACTACAGAAAGATAGGGAGGGTGTTGATCCATCTGGAGAGACTACAGAAAGATAGGGAGGGAGTTGATCCAACTGGAGAGACTACAGAAAGATAGGGAGGATGTTGATCCATCTGATTGGTTTAAGAGAGGTCTGGATACTGTGCATCAGGATTTTATGGCCCTTTAGACAGATGGTTTTAAAGATCCAAGGACAGGACGCACTGGGTCAGTATTTGAAGTGGAGGAACGTGAGGTGAGAGTCAGGAAACGTATTACACATCAACTGGCTGTATATAAGGCTGAGATGATGGCTATACTGTTGGAAGTTAAGCTACATATTTCTGTGCCACCTGTGCTGTGAGAACATTGTTCACCAGTTGCAGTTATGGAAGGTAATGCATTTTATCTTATGTCAACAAACCTGTCAACTTCTGGCTTTAAACAATTGCTTCCCTGTCAAAAATGTTGATCATGTATAGGGCTGTGGCGCTCACGATATTTTGTCAGCCGGTGTTTATCAAGCAAATGGCTGTCACTCTCATGGTAATTGACCGCTAATTAACAAACACATTTAGCATCTCCCAGCTTCCACAAGCCACTTATGCAGACCTTTGGAAAATCTACATTTTTTTTAAAGTACGATAATGCATGTAGTACAGTCTTCACCATCACAATAAATCCATGATTTATTTTTGGCAGGTCTAAAGAAGCATGACATAAAGAAAATGTATATTTCAGAAGAACAGAATAGCATACTCTAAGTTGTCCTCATGTTAGGTCCTGATGTGGCTATGCCAAATGGCTGTGGGCTACACAAGTTCATTTAGCAGCCAAGATTTGCATATAATTCCGTGGCATTATTTTATAGTATGAAGAATAGAATTGAATCAAATATAAATCATCTTTTCTCCAAACGATTTGAGGGAGTGCGCACATGCGGCTATTCTGCGTTGAGCGGTTAGGGATATGTACGGCTATATGCTTAATTTAGAGTTATTAATAGAACTTTAGAAGTTGTGATACAAACGTTGGGCGATATGTTTAATACATTGTTAGGCTGCATGATGCAACTCTAATGATGATTTGAAAAAAGTTGCTTGAAAGGTGTGTCGACACCAGTCTCTCATTAACAATTTGACAACCACTTGATAATGCCTTGAATTTCAAGTCGGCATCCCCTTTGTGTCGCTGTAATGCCCCCCCCCCCCCCCAAAAAAAATGCCTTTTGCGGCCAGTGGTCGTTGTGCCCTTCTCCCTGAGTGCGGTGCGCTCCGAATCACCTCTCACTCACATGGCTCTCCATCACGTGATCGTGTCTTACAGGCCACACATGAAGACCGACACAAGACTGTCCACATTTACTCTTCGTCAGCCAACAAGATGTGTAGGCCTAACGAACAGCAAAAGCACTAGCCTATGGGGGACAGTAGATTGACAAAGTACAAAAGTTGACCTATTCTGTGTGCGAAATAAATATTCCAAACATAGTCTGGGACAGTTGTGGGATGCGATAGATCCAAAATTAATACAACCACCAGCATCAACTAAACTTTTATATGCAATGAGCCTGACGCAACAGATCAGAATTTTTAGGTTAAAATGTTGGTAAACTAATAGGCTATTTCTTCACATTAAAAGCGCAGAAATGCGCACACGGCAGTAGGCAATAAACATGAATGTGTCATTAGCGGAAAACACCATTATCAAAAGTGACCACAAATGTGATTATGCAGTTAATGCTTTTATTATAAAGGTGCATTTATATGGTGAAAATGATCTTCCCCAAACTTGAAAGTCACGAGCTGCTTATGTATACTAGTTAGGCTGTACACCTCTTGTAAAGCGGATTAACGATGCTTAATTTTAATAAATTATTTGGACACTTTAGTCGTGATCCAAACCTTATCAGAACATATAGGCCTATGTGCTAGGCTACAAGGATGTGTGCGTCTATGATTTGAGAAAGGCATTGTTTCTTATGCTGGGCATCATTCAAAAGTGATAATATATCATATATAGTGATAGGATAATATTGTCACCCATCAAGCTATTCTTGATTTAATCTTATCTTTACATATACTAAATAATATTTGTGTGAAATGTGTTTTTAGAATGGACCGTTTTCATGCACATGTATCGAAATGGACAGTGGGGGAAAAAATTGATGTAATCTATGTGCTAAAATAGCGAATGGAGGACGCTTTTCCCGTGGTTCGTTGTCATGCCAGCCAGGTAGGCTATACTCTCGTTGTAAATATAAGCAATGTGCTTAACATTAGGAAAGTTGAGAAATAAATATAGTAGGCCTATAGAAAGCTGATGGGATCCTCCTCTTTTTAATAAAGGCTATCACTCTGTTTTTTCAAGCAGTTGCCAATAGAAATTTTGCGCAACATGAACTCATGGGATCTCATTAAGTGTTTGATTTGATTTTGATACATTTGCATAGATGTCAAAGTGATTAGAGGGACAATGGAGTGCTGGGTAGCAGGCAAGTTTGGTAGGATACTAATGACCATCAGCAGCATCAGAGCTTGGAGAAGCCTAATTACCGTGACTAAACGGTCACATGGAATTTGACTGCCTTCATGACTCGTGACCTCCGGTGTGGCGGTAGTACGGTCACCGCAACACCCCTAATCATGTACATACAGTTCACGTTCTATAAAAGTTACAGTTCTCTGCAGTGGTAAGGTAAATGTGACAAAATCTCTCGTGCCAAGCAGAGTTGATTTGGAGTTTTCTAATAACTTGTGCAATGAAATATCCCCCTGATAGTGTAGTTTCTAATCTGCAGCTACTGTCGTCTGTTCTACAACAATTTTGTGTCTGCCTGTCTGTCTTAGTCAGGGCAGTTCAACCCATGTGTTCCTGTGGCCCTACAATGGGAGTGGAGGAGACAAGATGACCATGACTGTCACAGCCAGTACAACCGTATTCTGACTGTTAACATTAGAGGTAGGATTTATATTACATTTGGTGTCCTTCACCATTTTGCAAAGAGTATCAGAGCATCAAGTGTAGCAGCACCAAGTTCAGAGACGGTTTCTCCCTAAAGCCATAAGACAAATGAAATGACTATTGTAGATGGAAACGGCTGATTTTTATGGAATATCTACATAGACGTACAGAGGCCCATTATCAGCAACCATCACTCCTGTGTTCCAATGGCACGTTGTGTCAGCTAATCCAAGTTTATCTTTTTAAAAGGCTAATTGATCATTAGAAAACCATTTTGCAATTATGAAAACTGTTGTGCTGATTAAAGAAGCAATAAAACTGGCCTTCTTTAGACTAGTTTAGTATCTGGAGCATCTGCATTTGTGGGTTCGATTACAGGCTCAAAATGGCCAGAAACAAAGCACTTTCTTCTGAAACTCGTCAGTCTATTCTTGTTCTGAGAAATTAAGGCTATTCCATGCGAAAAATTGACAAGAAACTGAAAATATCGTACAACACTGTGTACTACTCCCTTCACAGAACAGCGTAAACTGGCGTTAACCAGAATAGAGTGGGAGGCCCCAGTGCACAACTGAGCAAGAGGACAAGTACATTAGAGTGTCTAGTTTGGAAAACAGATGACTCATAAGTCCTCAACTGGCTGCTTCATTAAATAGTACCCTCAAAACACCAGTCTCAACGTCAACAGTGAAGAGGCGACTCCGTGATGCTGGCCTTCTAGGCAGAGTTCCTCTGTCCAGTGTCTGTGTTCTTTTGCCCATCTTAATGTTTTCTTTATATTGGCCAGTCTGAGATATGGCTTTTTCTTTGCAACTCTGCCTAGAAGGCCAGCATCCCGGAGTTGCCTCTTCACTGTTGACTTGGAGACTGGTGTTTACTTACAAGCCCTTAACCAACCATGCAGTTTTAAGAAAAAAAACCCTAAAAAGGCAAGAGGATAAGAATATCAAAAAATTAAAGAGCAGCAGTAAATAACAATAGCGGGGATATATACAGGGGGTACCGGTACAGAGTCAATATTTGTGTGCGGGGTACCGGTGTCAAGGTAATTGAGGTAATATGTACATGTAGGTAGAGTTCTTATTGACTATGCATAGATAATAATCGAGAGTAGCAGCGGTGTTCCGGAGGGGAGGGAAATACAAATAGTCTGGGTAGCCATTTGACTAGATGTTCAGGAGTCTTATGGCTTGAGGGTAGAAGCTGTTTAGAAGCCTCTTGGACCTAGACTTGGCGCTCCGGTACTGCTTGCTGTGTGGTTGCAGAGAGAACAGTCTATGACTAGGATGGCTGGAGTCTTTGACAAATTTTAGGGCCTTCCTCTGACACCGCCTGGTATAGAGGTCCTGGATGGCAGGAAGCTGGGACCCGGTGATGTACTGGGCCGTATGCACTAGCCTCTGATGGTCGGGCAGTTGCCATACCAGGCAGTGATGCAACCAGTCAGGATGCTCCCGATGGTGCAGCTGTAGAAACTTTGAGGATCTGAGGACCCATGCCAAATTGTTTGTCTCCTGAGGGGGAATAGGTTTTGTCGTGCCCCCTTCACAGCTGTCTTGGTGTGCTTGGACCTTGTTAGTTTGTTGGTGATCTGGACGCCAAGGAACTTGAAGCTCTCAACCTGCTCCACCACAGCCTCGTCGACGAGAATGGGGGCGTGCTCGGTCCTCCTTCTCCTTTATTCCACAATCATCTCCTTGGTCTTAATCACGTTGAGGGAGAGGTTGTTGGCTTTGCACTACACGGCCAGGTCTCTGACCTCCTCCCTATGGACAGTCTCATCGTTGTTGGTGATCAGACCTTCCACTGTTGTATCATCAGCAAACTTAATGATGGTGTTGGAGTCATGCCTGGCCATGCACTATGGTGTTGAACGCTGAGCTGTAGTCAGTGAATAGCATTCTCACAGAGGTGTTCCTTTTGACCAGGTGGGAAAGGGCAATGTGGAGTGCAATAGAGATAGCATCATCTGTGGATCTGTTGGGGGGGTATGCAAATTATGGTGGGTCTAGGGTTTCTGGGAAAATTGTGTTGATGTGAGCCATGACCAGCCTTTCAAAGCACTTCATGGCTACAGACGTGAGTGCTCCATGTCGATAGACATTTAGTCAGGTTACCTTAGTGTTCTTGGGCACAGGGACCATGGTGGTCTAATTGAAACATGTTGGTATTACAGACTCAGACAGGGAGAGGTTGAAAATGTCAGTGAAGACACTTGCCAGTTGGTCAGCGCATGCTCGCAGTACACGTCCTGGTAATCCGTCTGGCTCTGCGGCCTTGTGAGTGTTGACCTGTTTGAAGGTCTTATTCCCCATCTGCTGTGGAGAGCGTGATCACACAGCCGTCTGTAACAGCTGATGCTCTCATGCATGTTTCAGTGTTACTTGCCTCGAAGCGGGCATATTTATTTAGCTCATCTTGTAGGCTCGTGTCACTGTGCATCTCTCGGCTTTGCTTCCCATTGTAGTCTGTAATAGTTTGCAAGCCCTGCCACATCTGACGAGCATCGGAGCCGGTGTCGTACGATTCAGTCTTAGTCCTGTATTGATGCTTTGCCTGTTTGCTGGTTTGTCGGAGGGCATAGCAGGATTTATTATAAGCTTTCAGGTTAGTCCCGCTCCTTGAAAGCGGCACCTCTGCCCTTTAGCTCAGTGTGAATGTTGCCTGTAATCCATGGCTTCTGGTTGGGGTATGTATGTACAGTCACCGTGGGGACGATGTCCTCGATGCACTTATTGATAAAGCCAGTGATTGATATGGTGTACTCCTCAATACCATAGGAATAATCCCAGAACATTTTCCAGTCTGTGCTAGCAAAGCAGTCCTGTAATTTGTCCTTTAATTCATCATCACCCATTGTAATGCTCATTATTTTTTCTGTTTGTACTTTACATTTCAGGTCACTAATGGTACCAGGTGTGTGACTGGTAGTGGGCTTGCTGACGGAGAACAGATGGAGAGGTTGTGGTCCTACGTTAGAACATTTGTGAAGATCACAAAAGAGATGATACCAACTCATCGTGTTGACGCCCTCAAAGATGCCCTCTACTACGCATCCAGGGTCAGGGAGAAGCAAGGTATAACTGTATAACTGGAAATCAGTTAAGTATTGAGACTACCTATTGTTCAGGATTGTGTTGATATCATTTTGCCCCCAAAAACGCTGATGTTATAGCACCGGCAATACAACTCTGTCGGACTTCTCTCGTCTGTCAGTCCTATGATTGAGTATTGTCTTGCCCGTGGGTGGGAAGGTGAACTGAAAGGTACTAGCCCCCACAACCCACCCCACCCATAAACCTTGACATCCTAAAACATGAAAGCCATCTGACCCTAGAGTGTTTTGCACCCTCTATAGCCATTGCAGTCTTTGCCTGACACTGCTGGTCATCAACAGTATGAACGTTTGAACGTGTGTTTGTGTGCCCTATGCGGTTCTGATTATCCATCTGTCTGACAAGCACACCAAGAGATGCTTGTATTGTGCTTCTGACTCTGCATTGCTTGCTCTTTGGTGTTTTTAGACAGGGTATCTGTAAAGCAGTATGTGATGCTGTTTTACAACTGCTGATGTAAAAAGGGCTTTATAAAATACATTTGATTGATTTGATGATGAAATCCTTGTTGTGGTTTCACTGACCATTTGATATTTGAGTAAAATTCCTAACATTGTACATAAGATATTTCTCTCTAACCTGTGAGCATTGCACATGTAGAACTCAGCACAACTGCCAGTGTGGTTTATTATGTTCTGCAATGGATTTAATGAAGCCCTTGATTATGTTGTAGGCAGCACCCAGTCGGACGTGGAAGTTTGGACCCGTCAGATGAAGGAGACCCTCACAGACAAGAAGACGTTGTTCCTTACCTGGCAGGAGAGATGTGTGGAAACTCTCGCAGAACAACAGTAAGTCACATAAGCAGCTGCTACATCTTTGACCTAAGGTTTTATCCCGTCTCTAAACACCCCTTTCTGTCTGGCTTAGCCTGTGTCCTAGTCTCTATATCTCTAAACACCCCTTTCTGTCTGGCTTAGCCTGTGTCCTAGTCTCACCATCTCTAAATAGCCCTTTCTGTCTGGCTTAGCCTGTGTCCAAGTCTCACCATCTCTAAACAGCCCTTTCTGTCTGGCTTAGCCTGTGTCCTAGTCTCACCATCTCTAAACACCCCTTTCTGTCTGGCTAAGTCTGTGTCCTAGTCTCACCATCTCTAAACACCCCTTTCTGTCTGGCTTAGCCTGTGTCCTAGTCTCACCATCTCTAAACACCCCTTTCTGTCTGGCTTAGCCTGTGTCCTAGTCTCACCTTCTCTAAACACCCCTTTCTGTCTGACTTAGTCTGTGTCCTAGTCTCACCATCTCTAAACACCCCTTTCTGTCTGGCTTAGCCTGTGTCCTTTTCTCACCATCTCTAAACACCCCTTTCGGTCTGGCTTAGCCTGTGTACTAGTCTCACCTTCTCTAAACACCCCTTTCTGTCTGGCTTAGTCTGTGTCCTAGTCTCACCATCTCTAAACACCCCTTTCTGTCTGGCTTAGCCTGTGTCCTTTTCTCACCATCTCTAAACACCCCTTTCTGTCTGGCTTAGCCTGTGTCCTAGTCTCTATATCTCTAAACACCCCTTTCTGTCTGGATTAGCCTGTGTCCTAGTCTCTATATCTCTAAACACCCCTTTCTGTCTGGCTTAGTCTGTGTCCTAGTCTCACCATCTCTAAACACCCCTTTCTGTCTGGCTTAGTCTGTGTCCTAGTCTCACCATCTCTAAACACCCCTTTCTGTCTGGCTTTAGTCTGTGTCCTAGTCTCACCATCTCTAAACACCCCTTTCTGTCTGGCTTAGCCTGTGTCCTAGTCTCACCATCTCCAAACACCCCTTTCTGTCTGGCTTAGCCTGTGTCCTAGTCTCAGCATCTCTCAACACCCCTTTCTGTCTGGCTTAGTCTGTGTCCTAGTCTCAACATCTCTAAACACCCCTTTCTGTCTGACTTAGTCTGTGTCCTAGTCTCACCATCTCTAAACACCCCTTTCTGTCTGGCTTAGCCTGTGTCCTTTTCTCACCATCTCTAAACACCCCTTTCTGTCTGGCTTTGTCTGTGTCCTAGTCTCACCATCTCTAAACACCCCTTTCTGTCTGGCTTAGCCTGTGTCCTAGTCTCACCATCTCTAAACACCCCTTTCTGTCTGGCTTAGCCTGTGTCCTAGTCTAACCATCTCTAAACACCCCTTTCTGTCTGGCTTAGTCTGTGTCCTAGTCTCTATCTCTAAACACCCCTTTCTGTCTGGCTTAGCCTGTGTCCTAGTCTCACCATCTCAAAACACCCCTTTCTGTCTGGCTTAGTCTGTGTCCTAGTCTCACCATCTCTAAACACCCCTTTCTGTCTGGCTTAGCCTGTGTCCTAGTCTCACCATCTCAAAACACCCCTTTCTGTCTGGCTTAGTCTGTGTCCTAGTCTCTATCTCTAAACACCCCTTTCTGTCTGGCTTAGCCTGTGTCCTAGTCTCACCATCTCTAAACACCCCTTTCTGTCTGGCTTAGTCTGTGTCCTAGTCTCACCATCTCTTGGATCTGCAAAGCTACTCCCTGTTACTTTATAGACTTCTCACCCCTTCCTGCTTTCAGCTGACCCTTTCCACTACATAACCCAGAAACATGAGTACCCCCCTGCTTTAATCTATTGTACATGAAGTACCAACACTTCACTCTGCATAATCCACTCTACACTCAAAGGGATGTTGCCTTCCTAACTGGTTAGTTGTATGTTGAGATGCTTTCATACTGTTTATATTTTCACTTATATATCTTTATAATATTTTCAAGGTCTGACATGATGTCCCCGGCAATCCCAGATGTGGTCATCCTGTCTGGGTTGGCGGACTACCTGACATGATGACTCCTTGCTGTCCCCAGTCCACCTGGCCGTGCTGCTGCTCCAGTTTCAACTGTTCTGCCTTATTATTATTCGACCATGCTGGTCATTTATGAACATTTGAACATCTTGGCCATGTCCTGTTATAATCTCCACCTGGCACAGCCAGAAGAGGACTGGCCACCCCACATAGCCTGGTTCCTCTCTAGGTTTCTTCCTAGGTTTTGGCCTTTCTAGGGAGTTTTTCCTAGCCACCGTGCTTCTACACCTGCATTGCTTGCTGTTTGGGGTTTTAGGCTGGGTTTCTGTACAGCACTTTGAGATATCAGCTGATGTACGAAGGGCTATATAAATAAATTTGATTTGATTTGATCACCGATGAAAGGAACGCTCAGTTGACTACTTGAAAAGTAGGATGTTGTCTCTATATTCGTCCCACTGTATTGGGGCTACTCGATATAGGTTTTAACCCTTTTAACATAAATGTTCACGTTTCAGCCTGGAGAAAAGGTTGAAGGCCATGGAGAAGAGAAACCGGATTGTACGCCGCTGGTCTCTTCAACACTGTGCAGCAATTATGGAAAGTCTGCAGACTATTGTGGCCTGGTCAGAAAGTATGCAGACTAAGATGATTCTCTGTCTGCTGGCTACAATCCATAGACTGGTCCTGTAGCGCTCTTCCTATTGTGGCCTGGTCAGAAAGTATGCAGACTAAGATGATTCTCTGTCTGCTGGCTACAATCCATAAACTGGTCCTGTAACGCTCTTCCTATTGTGGCCTGGTCAGAAAGTATGCAGGTACTGCAGCCAATTCAGTGTTGTTGAACACTGCATCACACGCTGGCATATCACTGCTGTTATCTACGTCTCATTCACCCAGGTGCTTTGAACTATATGAAAGATTTCTATCAAACTTCACGATTTTCATGACCATTTCTTAAAATTGTTTTTCAGATGGACAAACCATTGCTGTGCGGCTCTCCAGAAAAATCAAGCGGACATCGGAGAGAATAAAACCGCAGATCAACGCCTAAAGATGCTTAACATGTGCCTTAGGGCAGCAGAGGAGAGGTACACAATACAGGCAGACCTACACAATGGCCTTTTGTATTGCCAGCAAGAGCTGGGGCTTTTTAAAGATGCAGAACATGTCAAATGCAGAACATATTTAAGCTCCAGCAAGCATTTTCAAATGTTGGCTGATGATGGCTCGGTCAGCACAGATGTAAAAGAGGACAGTGAATCAGAAGATGAAAGTGGTTGAGGAATGAATGTCTGTGTGTGTGTGTGTGTGTGTGAGTTTTATAGGGCAAACTATACACTGAGTATTTCTAACATTAGGAACAACTTCCTAATATTGAGTTGCACCCCCCCAGCCCCCCTTTTGCCCTCAGAACAGACTCAAATCGTCAGGTAATGGACCTGTACCCCCGCACATTGACTCGGTACCGGTACCCCCTGTATTTAGCCTCGTTATCGTAATTGAATTGTTATTTTTTTAAACTTTATTTAGTAAATGCATTTTCTTAACTCTATTTTCTTAACTGCATTGTTGTATAAAGGCTTGTAAGTAAGTATTTCATGGTCAAGTTTACACCTGTTGTATTCGGCGCATGTGACAAATACAATTTGATTTGACTCTACAATGTGTCGAAGCGTTCCACAGGGATGCTGGCCCATGTTGACTCCAATGCTTCCCACAGTTGTGTCAAGTTGGCTGGATGTCCTTTGGGTGGTGGACCATTCTTGACACACGTGTGAAAAACCCAGCAGTGTTGCAGTTCTTGACACAACGGTGCGCCTGGCACTTACTACCATAACCCCGTTCGAAGTCATTTAAATCATTTGTCTTGCCCATTCACCCTTCTGAAGGGCACACAATCCACGTCGCAATTGTTTCAAGGCTTAGAAATCCTTTAACCAATCTCCTCCCCTTCATCATTGCTTTGCACAAAAAGGGCTTCACAGGTAAGGATATTGCTGCCAGTAAGACTGCACCCAAATCAACCATTTATCGGAGCATCAAGAACTTCAAGGAGAGCAGTTCAATCGTTGTGAAGAAGGCTTCAGGGCGCCCAAGAAAGTCCAGCAAGAGCCAGGACCGTCTCCTAAAGTTGATTCAGCTGCGGGATTGAGGCACCACCAATACAGAGCTTGCTCAGGAATGGCAGCAGGCAGGTGTGAGTGCATCTGCACGCACAGTGAGGTGAAGACTTTTGGAGGATGGCCTGGTGTCAAGAAAGGCAGCAAAGAAGCCACTAATCTCCAGGAAAAACATCAGGGACAGACTGATATTCTGCAAAAGGTACAAGGATTGGACTGCTGAGGACTGGGGTAAAGTAATTTTCTCTAATGAATCCCCTTTTCGATTGTTTGGGGCATCCTGGAAAAACCTTGTCCGGAGAAGACAAGATGAGCGCTACCATCAGTCCTGTGTCATGCCAACAGTAAAGCATCCTGAGACCATTCATGTGTGGGATTTCTTCTCAGCCAAGGGAGTGCGTTCACTCACAATTTTGCCTAACACAGCCATGAAAAGAGAATGGTACCAACAAATCCTCTGAGAGCAACTTCTCCCAACCATCCAGGAACAGTTTGGTAAAGTACAATGACTTTTCCAGCATGATGGAGCACCTTGCCATAAGGCAAAAAGTCATAACTAAGTGCCTCGGGGAACAAAATGTTGATATTTTGGGTCCATGGCCAGGAAACTCCCCAGACCTTAATCTCATTGGGAACTTGTAGTTAATCCTCAAGAGGCAGGTGGACAAACAAAAACCCACAAATTCTGACAAATTCCAAGCATTGATTATACAAGAATGGCTGCCATCAGTCAGGATGTGGCCCAGAAGTTAATTGACAGCATGCCAGGGCGGATTGCAGAGGTCTTGAAAAAGAGGGTCAACACTGCAAATATAGACTCTTTGCATCAACTTCATGTAATTGTCAATAAAAAGCCTTTGACACTTATGAAATGTGTGTAATTATACTTCAGTATTCCATAGTAACATCGGACAACAATATCTAAAGACACTGAGGTAGCAGACTTTGAAAATGAATATTTGTGTCATTCTCAAAACTTTTGGCCACGACTGTATGTATTCAATTAATTATGTAATTATTCACACTTTCGTCCATTTTATTCATTTATATACACTGAACAAAAATATAAATGCAACATGCAACAATTTCAGAGATTTTACTGAGTAGCAGTTCATATAAGGAAATCAGTCAATTGAAATAAATTGAAATCTATGGATTTCACATGACTGGGAATACAGATATGCGTATGTTGGTCACAAAAGAAGTTAGGGGAGTGGATCAGAAAACCAGTCAGTATCTGGTGTGACCGCCTCATGCAGCGCGACACATCTCCTTCGCATAGAGTTGATTTGGATGATGATTGTGGCCTCTGAAATGTTTTCCCACTCCTCTTCAATGGCTGTGCGAACTTGCTGGATATTGGCGGGAACTGGAACACGGTGTCGTACTCAATGGGTGACATGTCTGGAAGAACATTTTCAGCTTCCAGAAATGGTGTACAGATCCTTGCAACATGGGGCTGTGAATTATCATGCTGAAACTTGAGGTGATGGTGGTGGATGAATGGCACGACAATGGGCCTCAGTACCTCATCACAATATTTGTGCATTCAAATTGCCATCAATAAAATGCCTTGTGTTTGTTGTCCGTAGCTTATGCCTGCCCATACCATAAACCTAACGCTACCATAGAGCACTCTGTTAACAGTGTTGACACCAGTATCCGCTCGCCCACACAACACCATACACACTATCTGCTATCTGCCCCGTACAGATAAACCTGGGATTCATCCATGAAGAGCACACTTCTCCAGCGAGCCAGTGGCCATAGAAGGTGAGCATTTGCCCACTGAAGTCGGTTACGATGCCGAACTGCAGTCAGGTCAAGACCCTGGTTAGGATCACAAGCTTCAAACACGCAGATGAGCTTCCCGGAGATGGTTTCTGACAGTTTGTGCAGAACTTCTTTGGTTGTGCAAACCCACAGTTTCATCAGCTGTCCAAGTGGCTGGTCTCAGACGATCCCACAGGTGAAGAAGCCGGATGTGGAGGTCCTGGACTGGCATGGTTACACATGGTCTGCGGTTGTGAGGCTGGTAGAACGTACCGCCAAATTCTCTAAAATGACGTTGGAGGCGGCTTATGGTAGAGAAATTAACATTCAATTCTCTCAACAGCTCTGGTGGACATTCCTGCAGTCAGCATGCTAATTGCACGCTCCCTCAACTTGAGACATATGCGGTATTGTGTTGTGTGACAAAACTGCACATTTTAGAGTGGCCCTTTATTGTCCCCAGTATAATGATCATGCTGTTTAATTAATCAGCTTCTTGATATGCCACACCTGTCAGGTGGATGGATTATCTTGGCAAAGGAGAAATACTAACTAACAGGGACGTAATCAAATTTGTGCACAACATCTTTGAGATGTCAGCTTTTTGTGGCAGCCTAGTTGTTAAGAGCGTTGGGAGAGTAACCAAAAGATTGCTGTTTTGAATCCTCAAGCCGACTAGGTGAAAAATATGTCTGTGCCCTTGAGCAAGGCACGTAACCCTAATTGCTCCTGGAAGTCGCTCTGGATAACAGCATCTGCTAAATGACTCAAATGTAAAAAATGTATGGAACATTTCTGTGATCTTTTATTTCAGCACATGAAACATGGGACCAACACTTTGTGCTTATGTTTTTTTTTGTTCAGTATATTTATGCATTTATTTATTTCTGTATTTCCTTAATATGATAATGAGGGGGTGTCAATCAATGTGGTATCTAACATACCATTGGTTGATCAATGAAAGTGTTTAACTGTTAGTCTACACCTGTTGTTTATGAATCATGTGACAAATACATTTGATTTGAATGTCACTGTGCGTTGCTCGATTGCATTTTGCCTGGAAAGTAAACAATCACTTGAGAGATTTATAACCAGTAAATAGCTACAGTAGCCCAGTTATTCTGGCAAGTAGTATGGCTGCAATCAGGTGAACGGTTGCCGGAGACTTGGCAGTGCTGGCTAAAGCTGCTGGAAATGATGCCTCTCCAGAGTACCTGCTTTTCCATGTGGATCCATTTATCAAAACGTGGGTCAGCTAGCTGCTACAACGAGCACAGTGGAACCGGTTAGTTCTTAACAATTTCAAGAAATTTGCCCTACGACTTCACCAGAGTGCATGTGATAACAGAGACCTAGATCAGCACTCCATAGACAATTGCCCTCTAGGCCATAATTGCACAGTTTTTCAACTGTTCGTTTAGTACAGTTCGTTTTACCATTTCTGTTTAATTAAACGTTGAACAAGTTCTGTCATACTGAATGCAGCCCAGGCAAATTAAATTGAGCAACGTGCCTTGACATTGATCAAATAATGGTGTGTTAGATACCACCCACATACGTTTGCTTGACAATCCTCATTATCATATTTGAGGAAGAAATACATAAAAAAATTAATTAAGAAAATGTAAATGAATGAAAGTGGGATTACATATTTAAATAATGATTTATCTTTTTTTTTTTAAAAAGGCAGACCTTCTTAACCTGATCTTCAGACCTGTCAATCGCCTATCTCAATTCCAACCAATCAGGTCGCTTGGACGCACTCCAAGGCTCTGCCCACGCAAACTTCAAGTCAAAGCATGTTCACCTACCGTCATCTTTCCGCTCCGAGCCATCAGAGACCTGAAAGGGGAAGTTTTTGTGTCCTGAGAGGAACGGGAAGATGGCGGAAACTGAGGTTTTATTTCAAACTGCTAGTGAGTCGGGTGAAAATAATAACACAGAGAGTGAGAATGAGTGGGTGTCAAAGAAAAGGGAAACAAGAGAAGTAAAGCTGTGGTGGAAAATAGGAAACCACTAGACTCGTTTTTAGTTGGCTTTGTAGTTGGTTTTGGATTAATGCTACTTGGGAAATCCATTTAACGTCTCGAGGAAAATCTGGAATGTGTTGGAGGGAAGTGTGAAATCGGTGAGAGTCACAAGAAGTGGTCTTATATAGATTTTCTGTGCTTCTGCAGAGGAGAAGAAGCATGTATTAAGACTAAAAAAGATATCAAAGTGGAATATTTCCTGTATGGATTTTTGTAGCAGGGCGCCTATAAAAGGGGGTTATTTCTGGGGTGGCACAAGAAGTACTGTAAAGGCAGAGGACATAACTGAAGACAGATGGAGTGGTACCTAGACTGACCTGTATGGTGGATGGAGAAATTAATTTCACTGCATCCATGCTACTGTTCTTTGATGAAGAGTATCTCCCGTCTCATATAAAGTTAGGATTCATGAGATACCCTGTAAGAGCTGTTGTGCACAAGCCCCTTCAGTGTCATAATTATAACATATTTGGTCTTGTGTCAAGTGTGTGCAGGAGGGAAGAGTATCATATTCCAGATGAAGTGAAATGCTCCAATTATGGAAGCGAACATGAGCTTGAATTCCTGGAGTGCCATGTTAGGGTGAAGGTGACCGAGGAGGCAAGGGTACGGAATGTCCAGCATGTCTCCAATCTGGCTGTGAGAAGATTGGAAGGAACGAGTGGCAGGAAGAAACAATGGTAGTAGAGGCACCACGACCAGTGAAGGTTTCTCATCATCATCTGAGGGATAGTGAAATGCTACATGTTAACAAGGTCAACTTTGTATTATTTAATGCAATAATCATTAAATGTACAGCACAAGCAGAGAAGAAGTGAATGCAGTGATTCATTGTGAAGGCAGCTGAACGTTTTTTGGCATCTTTGTGATTTCACAGCTTAGGACGTGCAAGAAATCCTGTCTGTGAATGTCCCGCCATCACAGGCCCCTGAGCCTGTTTAGGGATGTATTTTGGAGTGGACTGTGATTTAAGAATTGGGATGGGTTTTGTTAGTTGACGTGTCTTATTTTGTATCATGTTTTCTATTTTTTTTTGTCTTGCTGGCGGCGGTAATGCACCATAAACACTGGATGCCAACCTCTGTTAAACCCCATCAAAAAAGAAGAATGCCGTTTTGAGAAAATGCAAGTTATGCAGTGACGGACTCTCACATGCTGTTTTTCTATCTTGAAGTGTTGTGCATCCATCGAACATGTAAGTGTTGTGAAATGTGCATATTGGTGTGGACAACATCTGACTAGCAGGATTAGGCCGAGTTTATCCAAGCAAATTGGTGAATTCACCTTATGACATTGGAACAGCCACTTTACAATAGTGCATCTAAATCATTTAAGGGGGGGGTGAGAAGGCTTTAATAACATCTGTCTCCGGAAGGTGGTGATTAAACACGTGTATGTGACAAATAAAATTAGATTTGATGTGAGTTGTTAGGTTTAAAGGGGAACCGCACCCGCTTATTTGACCTTGTTCTTTGGCTTACTCCTCAACAAATGCTGGAAGCCATGACAGAAGCAAAACATGAGTTGGCTTGGGGGTGTGGTTTTACATGGGAGTTTTTTGGGGTGTGACCTTGCCACCACCAAGACACACCCATTTGTCAGAACCTTGCCCTCAGCTGTTTCCCACCACTCAATAAAAACAAACCAAACACTTGCAGGTTGAGTTCAATAACTACAGGCAGATGTAGCCAGCAGCATACCACCCTGCATACCACTGCTGGCTTGCTTCTGAAGCTGAGCAGCATTGGTCCTCATCAGTCCCTGGATGGGAGACCAGATGCTGCTGGAAGTGGTGTTGGAGGGCCAGTAGGAGGCACTCTTTCCTCTGTTCTAAAAAATATCCTAATACCCCAGGGCAGTGACACTGCCCTGTGTAGGATGCCATCTTTTGGGTGGGATGTTAAACGGAAGTCCTGACTCTCTGAGGTCATTAAAGTCCCATGGCACTTATCGTAAGAGTAGGGGTGTTAACCCCAGTGTCCTGGCTAAATTCCCAATCTGGCCCTCAAACCATCATGGTCACCTAATAAACCCCAGTTTACAATTGGCTCATTCATCCCCATCCTCTCCCCTGTAACTATTCCCCAGGTTGTTGCTGTAAATGAGAATGTGTTCTCAGTCAACTTAACTGGTAAAATAATGGATAAATAAAAAAAGTGAGATGATGGATGAAGCTTTGAATAGGTCAGAAGAATGCAGTTGCTGAATATATGTAGATAATCTAAACAAGGGTTTTGATAACTTTCAAATGTAGTAACAGGTCTATGTAGAATAAACAGCCTTTTACATACAGTGGCTTGCGAATCTATTCACCCCCCTTGGCATTTTTCCTAATTTGTTGCCTGCAACCTGGAATTAAAATTGATTTGGGGGGTTTGTATCATTTGATTTACACAACATGCCTACCACTTTGAAGATGCAAAATAATTTGGGGGGTGAAACAAACAAGAAATAAGTAAAAAAAAAAATGTTTACTTGAGCGTGCATAACTATTCACCCCCCCAAAGTCAATACTTTGTAGAGACACCTTTTGCAGCAATTACAGCTACAAGTCTCTTGGGGTATGTCTCTCTAAGCTTGGCACATCTAGCCACTGGGATTTTTGCAGATTCTTCAAGGAAAATCTGCTTCAGCTCCTTCAAGTCTAATGGGTTCCGCAGGTGTACAGCAATCTTTAAGTCATACCACAGATTCTCAAATGGATTGAGGTCTGGGCTTTGACTCTGCCATTACAAGACGTTTAATGTTTCCCTTTAAACCACTCAAGTGTTGCTTTAGCAGTATGCTTAGGGTCATTGTCCTGCTGGAAGGTGAACCTCCGTCCCAGTCTCAAATCTCTGAAAGACTGAAACAGGTTTCCCTCAAGAATTTCCCTGTATTTAGCACCATCCATCATTCCTTAAATTCTGATCAGTTTCCCAGTTCCTGCCGATGAAAAACATCCCCACAGCATGCTGCCACCACCACCATGCTTCACTGTGGGGATGGTGTTCTCAGGGTGATGATGGTGTTCTCAGGGTGATGATAGGTGTTGGGTTTGCGCCAGACAGACCTTTTCCTTGATGGCCAAAAAGCTACATTTTAGTCTAATCTGACCAGAGTACCTTCTTCCATATGATTGGGGAGTCTCCCACATGTCTTTAGGCAAAAATCAAATGTGCTTGCTTATTTTTTTCATTAAGCAATTACTTTTTTCTGGCCACTCTTCCATAAAGCCCAGCTCTGTGGAGTGTGCGGCTTAAAGTGGTCCTATGGACAGATACTCCAATCTCCACTGTGGAGCTTTGCAGCTCCTTCGGGGTTATCTTTGGTCTCTTTGTTGCCTCTCTGATTAATGCCCTCCTTGCCTGGTCAGTGAGTTTTGGTGGGCAGCCCTATGTTGGAAGGTTTGTTGTGGTGCCATATTCTTTCCATTTAAAAAAAATAATGGATTTAATTGTGCTTTGTGGGATGTTCAAAGTTTTGGATATTTTTTTATAACCCAACCCTGATCTGTACTTCTCCACAACTTTGTCCCTGACCTGTTTGGAGAGCTCCTTGGTCTTCATGGTGCCACTTGCTTGGTGGTGCCCCTTAGTGGTGTTGCAGACTCAGGGGCCTTTCAGAACAAGTGTATATATACTGAGATCATGTGACACTTAGATTGCACACAGGTGGACTTTATTTAACTAATTGTGTGACTTCTGAAGGTAATTGGATGCACCAGATCTTATTTAGGGACTTAGCAAAGGGGGTGAATACATATGCACCATTTTTGATTTTTTTTTAGTTAATTATTTTCATTTCACCACCAATTTGGACTGTCCATCACATGAAAATCCAAATAAAAATCCATTTAAATGACATGTTGTAATGCAACAAAATAGGAAAACCGCGAAAGGGGATGAATACTTTTGCAAGGCACTGTAATACCATTAAAGCACTGTTCTGCTAATATGTGACCCACCATCTCTTTTCAGTCTTATTATCAAAGCACAAGGCGAGACCCAGATGCAGACATGGGAGGCAGATAATTGGAGTCTTACAATGTTTACTAATCCAAAGGGGTAGGTAAGAGAATGGTCATGGACAGGAAAAAAAGGTAAAAACCAGATCAGAGTCCAGGAGGTACAGAGTGACAGACAGGCTGATGGTCAAGGAAGGCAGAATGGTCAGGCAGGTTGATACAAAGTCCAGAAACAGGCAAGGGTCAAAATCAGGAGGACTAGAAAAAGGAGAATGTAAAAATCAGAACGGGAAAACCACTGTATGACTTGGAAACGTACAAGACGAACTGGCACAGAGAAACAGGAAACACAGGGATAAATACACTGGGGAAGTGGTGGAGACAATCACAAGGACAGGTGAAACAGATCAGAGCGTGACCCAGGCATATCAGTAATGGTTTTTAAAAAGGCAGTAAATGAAGCTGATTGATCTGTTTTGCTTCCATAGGAGGCTCTGCAGATAGCCAGGTGTCGCGGTGGTAAGTATTCCCGCCATGGTGCTGGAAGGAAAGCTCTGCTGTCGGGACAGCTTCATGGAGGCCTAACAGTTTGTAGACACCGTTTGTCGTGGTTAAATTGCATTTAATGTATTTTGGTGGAGTTTGCCCCACCAAGATTTATAAGCTAAAATTGCCAATGGTGGTCGTATCAAACAGTCTTATTGCAGTTGAAAAAAAGAGACTCGAAATGATTTAGGTGTAGGCATACTACTACAGTACCTATTCACGACCACTAGATGTCAGCCATGCATCATATACAGAGTAATGCTCAAAGGTGCTGATTGTAGACTCACTTGCACATTCCACTTTGTAAAACACACTTTAATGTATTTAACCAACTTCAACCCCTTATGAGGGAACAGAAACAGGGCCATACCCAATAAGGGCACATATGCCAATGTATCTTATTTTAGGGTTGTTGATAATGGGGTAGCAGGTGAGGTTCTCAACCAGGGGGGCTAGGAACCCAGGAGGGCCTCAGAGTTTTTAGGGGCTCCCTGAAGGCAGGGAGAAAACATACAAATAGAAAATAGCTGCAGTAAGGACAAAATATATTACATTTAATAGGAGAGTACTGTTTATCAGGAATAAAATATTTTAAAGAATGTTAATTTTCATATTTTGAGTGTTGACAATGAATTTATTTATTTATTTCACCTTTATTTAACCAGGTAGGCAAGTTGAGAACAAGTTCTCATTTACAATTGCGACCTGGAATATCAATCACAATTTGCATATACATGTTATCTCTGATGTAGGAGGTCCCCAGATTTTCTGAAAGCATTTTAGAAGGACCTTGGAAAGGAAAAGGTTGAGAACCACTTGGTAAGAGGTTCAGAAGGCAGATTAGTAGATTGAATGTTGCTGTTTCAAGCCCGGGCAGGGCATAAAAACTGAACTGTGGGAACCTGATGGCTGCTGGTCTCTGATCCCAGGTACCTGCTGTCGTGGCCTAGAGCAAGACACTTAAGCCCTATAAAAGTGCTCTCCATCCTGTGGCACTGTGCTCCATAGCTGACCCTTTGCCATTCCATGTGTGTATGAGTTAGGCAGAAGACACATTTCTATTCCTCAAATGCACAGTATCTATTCCATTCTATTCCAAGAAAGAGTATCCTATAGCCGGCAGCCGCAGAGTAATCCGCTTTTTGGCAGCCACTTTCCCCCCCGCAACAACAACCAGCAGAAATAGCCTGGGTGGAAATTGAACCCACAACTTTGTTAATGCTAGTGCCTTAAATTAAAGGCTATCTAAAATGATTCCATCTAGTCTGTAATGTATAGCAAATATAATTTCATAATAATGCCAAAACCAGCAACGGGATCTAGACACACTGCTGTGCACAGGTTTTTCTCTTCCTTTTTTGCGTGCGAGCCTTGTGGTCTGCAATACTGCTGGTTTTCTTTATTGATTGAATGTCATTGATTGGCTGGGAGAGCCCACTCACCTCAGGTGCGTTCCGTTTGCTTGAACGTTTGCTAAGTTGCAGAACGGTTTGTACTGAACAACACGTTTCCCCAAAAAGTTATTGAACAGACTTTGAGGTACGTTTGCCACCGTTTGGTGGGTGTGCGAGGTGTTTCTTGAAGCAAAGAGTGACATATTTAAAGGGCAGTGGCCATGCTGACAGCGTTCCGCATCCCACAACCCAACCCCTCCCTGTTTTTCAACTGGTCGTTCAGTAAAGCACTGTTTCCATTCAATTAAAGGTTCCAGAGCGTAAAAATGTACTGAACGCAGCCAATGTTTCCCCATTTAGCCCTGTATTAGTCCTAGAATAGAGGAGAAGATTGAAAACCAGCAGTGTTGTGGACCTCAAACCCTGTATCATGCTATCATCAAAGGTATATAGGCCATTGCTATTACCATATGGTCCAGCTAATATTATACAATTTAAAGGAATATGGCTATTGTTGCATTCCGTCCAGGGGCAGAGCTTAGCTTTCACCCCCATGGGTGTGAAGCATAGTCTGGCCCCCCCCCCCTCCTGTGCGTAAAATCTTAATCAGTAAGGGCAATCGCTAACTGCTTTCCCAAGTCGAACATGTACAAAGTATATTGCTTTTCAATATAGTTTACTAATGATTTAAGCAAATTGTTTCTACCATGATGAACACAAGCTTGTATTAGGCTACAGAAATGTGTACCAGCAGTTACAAGGCCCCAGATCTCTTTTTAGCTAGCTAGTTGGCGAGATCTGACGCTGACGCCTAGACGGTCACAGATTGGTTGGATGCAAAAGATGCATTATGCAAATCCATGGCAACGGATGAATGTGCCAATATGGGTCTTAATATCTTAAACAAATGCATATTTTAATCACTTGTCAATTTCCAAATACTTATTTTCTAAACTAAATATAGGGCGATAGGTAGCCTAGTGGCTGTAAGGTTGCTAGATCGAACCCCCCGAGCTGACAAGGTAAAAATCTGTCGTTCTGCCCCTGAACAAGGCAGTTAACCCACTGTTCCTAGGTTGTCATTGAAAATAAGAATTTGTTCTTAATTGACTTGCCTAATCAAATAAAGTTTAAATAAATACAATTAACATTCAAAATATATTTTTATTCAGCTTGTGACAATTATATTCAATGACATGACAAACTCACGACCCATATGCATGCTGGCACATATTGGGCACCTGGGACTCCCCATTTCCAGATGGATATCCTGCTGAAATTCAGGGTTTAGACGAGTATTAAGAATGTGGCTATTGAAGCTTATTCGCAATACATATTCCTTAACATGTGCCTCTCTATCTCTTCTTTTGCCCCTCTGATTCCACATTGTCCCACCACCCATCAGTATCCTGCCCACTAGCACTGCCAGGCATGTGGGCATCTCTAAGCTAGGAGGCTCTCTCAGAGCACAGCCCTGATTATCTCTGTTCAAATGACTCATTTAGCCAAATGTACCTTGGTGGTCTTTGTGGTTAGCTTTGTGGTTTGGTGTGGAATTCACATTGATTATATATTTTCTCTAATTGCAAGAAAGTGATGTACTTTTGTATATATAGTGTATGTGGACACCCCATCAAATTAGTGGATTTGGCTATTTCAACCACACCCGTTGCGGACAACTGTATAAAATCAGCGCTCGGCCATGTAATCTCCATAGATAAACATTGGCAGTAGTCGAATAGCCTTACTGAAGAGCTCAGTGATTTTTAACGTGGCACCATCATAGGATGCCACCTTTCCAACAAGTCAGTTTGTCAAATTCGGTCAACTATAAGTGCTGTTATTTTGAAATGGAAACGTCTAGGAACAACAACGGCTTAGCCACGAAGTGGTAGGCCAAACAATCTCACAGAACGGGACTGCTGTGTGCTGAAGCTCGTAGTGAGTAAAAATAATCTGTCCTCGAATGCAACACTCACTTCTGAGTTCCAAACTGCTTCTGGAAGCAATGTCAGCACAATAACTGTTCGTCGGGAGCTTCGTGAAATGGGTTTCCATGGTCTCGGCTGGCGTGGTGTAAAGCTCGCCTCCATTGGACTCTGGAGCAGTGGAAACGCGGTATTTTTTATTTATTTATTTCACCTGTATTTAACCAGGTAGGCAAGTTGATAACAAGTTCTCATTTACAATTGCGACCTGGCCAAGATAAAGTAAAGCAGTTTGACACATACAACGACACATGGAGTAAAACAAACATACAGTCAATAATACAGTATAAACAAGTCTATATATGATGTGAGCAAATGAGGTGAGATAATGGAGGTAAAGGCAAAAAAGGCCATGGTGGCAAAGTAAATACGATATAGCAAGTAAAACACTGGAATGGTAGATTTGCAGTGGAAGAATGTGCAAAGTAGAAATAAACATAATGGGGTGCAAAGGAGCAAAATAAATAAATAAAATAAATACAGTAGGGAAAGAGGTAGTTGTTTAGGCTAAATTATAGGTGGGCTATGTACAGGTGCAGGAATCTGTGAGCTGCTCTGACAGTTGGTGCTTAAAGCTAGTGAGGGAGATAAGTGTTCCCAGTTTCAGAGATTTTTGTAGTTTGTTCCAGTCATTGGAAGCAGAGAACTGGAAGGAGAGGCGGCCAAAGAAATAATTGGTTTTGGGGGTGACCAGAGAGATATACCTGCTGGAGCGCGTGCTACAGGTGGGTGATGCTATGGTGACCAGCGAGCTGAGATACGGGGGACTTTACCTAGCAGGGTCTTGTAGATGACATGGAACCAGTGGGTTTGGCGTCGAGTATGAAGCGAGGGCCAGCCAACGAGAGCGTACAGGTCGCAATGGTGGGTAATATATGGGACTTTGGTGACAAAACGGATTGCACTGTGATAGACTGCATCCAATTTGTTGAGTAGGGTATTGGAGGCTATTTTGTAAATGACATCGCTGAAGTCGAGGATTGGTAGGATGGTCAGTTTTACAAGGGTATGTTTGGCAGCATGAGTGAAGGATGCTTTGTTGCGAAATAGGAAGTGAATTCTAGATTTAACTTTGGATTGGAGATGTTTGATGTGAGTCTGGAAGGAGAGTTTACAGTCTAACCAGACACCTAGGTATTTGTAGTTGTCCACGTATTCTAAGTCAGAGCCGTCCAGAGTAGTGATGTTGGACAGGCGGGCAGGTGCAGGCAGCGATCGGTTGAAGAGCATGCATTTAGTTTTACTTGTATTTAAGAGCAATTGGAGGCCATGGAAGGAGAGTTGTATGGCATTGAAGCTTGCCTGGAGGGTTGTTAACCTCTAGCGTCGAGCAATCCCGTATCCGGGAGCGTAATCATAGCCTCAAGCTCATTACCATAACGCAACGTTTCCTATTCATGAAAATCGCAAGTGAAATGAAATAAATATATTCAAACACAAGCTTAGCCTTTTGTTAACAACACTGTCATCTCAGATTTTCTAAATATGCTTTTCAACCAAAGCTACACAAGCATTTGTGTAAGAGTATTGATAGCCTAGCATAGCATTAAGCCTAGCATTCAGCAGGCAACATTTTCACAACAACAAGAAAAGCATTCAAATAAAATAATTTACCTTTGAAGAACTTCGGATGTTTTCAATGACGAGACTCTTAGCTAGATAGCAAATGTTCATTTTGTACAAAAAGATTATTTGTGTAGATGAAATAGCTCCATTTTGTTCATCACGTTTGGCTAAGAAAAAGACCGGTAAATGCAGTCACTTACAACGCCAAACTTTTTTCCAAATTAGCTCCATAATATCGACAGAAACATGGCAAACGTTGTTTAGAATCAATACTCAAGGTGTTTTTCACATATCTATTCGATAATCTATCAGTGGTTGCAGTTGGCTTCTCATCAGAAGCAAATGGAAAAATACTGCAGCTGGAGATTACGCAATAATTGCGACGGAGGACACCAAGCAACCACCTGGTAGATGTAGTCTCTTATGGTCAATCTTCCAATGATATGCCTACAAATACGTCACAATGCTGCAGACACCTTGGGGAAAACGTGGAAAACGTAAGCTGACTCCTAGCTCCTTCACAGCCATATAAGGAGTCATTGGCATGAGGCGGTTTCAAAAAATGCGGCACTTCCTGATTGTATTTTTATCTGGTTTTTTTTCTGTAACATCAGTTCTGTGGCACTCACAGACAATATCTTTGCAGTTTTTGAAACGTCAATGTTTTCTTTCCAAAGCTGTCAATTATATGCATAGTCGAGCATCTTTTCGTGACAAAATATCTTGTTTAAAACGGGAATGTTTTTCATCCAAAAATTAAAATAGCGCCCCCTATATCCAAGAAGTTAAGTGTCCAAAGAAGGGCCAGAAGTATACAGAATGGTGTCGTCTGCGTAGAGGTGGATCAGAGACACACCAGCAGCAAGAGCGACATCCTTGATGTATACAGAGAAGAGAGTCGGTCAAATAATTGAACCCTGTGGCACCCCCAAAGAGACTGCCAGAGGTCCAGACAGCAGACCCTCCGATTTGACACACTGAACTCTATCAGAGAAGTAGTTGGTGAACCAGGCGAGGCAATCATTTGAGAAACCAAGGCTAGACTTCTAACAACCCTAGAGGGTTGTTAACAGTGTCCAAAGAAGGGCCAGAAGTATGCAGAATGGTGTCGTCTGCGTAGAGGTGGATCAGAGACTATGGCTATCCAAGGCTATCTGGAGTTATGCTTCACCTTCTGGCATTCCGAAGAACTAATCTGGGTTTGGCGGATGCCAGGAGAACGCTACCTGCCCCAATGCATAGTGCCAACTGTACAGTTTGGTGGAGGATGAATAATGGTCTGAGGCTGTTTTTATGGTTCTTGCTAGGCCCCTTAGTTCCAGTGACGGGAAATCTTAATGCTACAGCATACAATGACATTCTAGATGATTCTGTGCTTCCGACTTTGTGGCAACAATTTAGGGAAGGCCATTTCCTGTTTCAGCATGACAATGCCCCCATGCACAAAGCGAAGTCCACACAGAAATGGTTTGTCGAGATCGATGTGGAAGAACTTGACTGGCCTGCACAGAGCCCTGACCCCAACCTCATCGAACAACTTTGGGATGAATTGGAACGCCGACTGTGAGCCAGGCCTAATCACCCAGCATCAGTGCCTGACCTCACTAATGCTCTTGTGCCTAAATGGAAGCAAGTCCCCGCAGCAATGTTGCAACATCTAGTGTATAGCCTTCCCAGAAGAGTGGAGGCTGTTTTAGCAGCAACGGGGGGACCAACCCATATTAATTTGAATGATTTTGGAATGAGATGTTCAATGTCCACATTCTTTTGGTAATGTAGTTTATAACATCCCTGTTAATATAGCCTAAATACATAGCTGGGTCATTACTATAGTGATGGGAATTGTCTGTCCCCAGGAAATATCACTTCTTATTTAGTGTTAAATAGCAAATTAGGCTTTAATTATAAGGTCAGGTGTCCTTAAAACCACAACAATATGGATATTGAAAAGGAATTCAATGCATTTCCCCCCCCCAAAAAAAATCACTGAATGTAGGTGTTTTTGCCATGTCCCCAGATGTTATTCATCAACTTCCATGAGAAATATAAGCCATAACATAATACAATATTTAAAATCTGTCTCCATTATTTTATAGTCCTAGTTAAAATTCTCATCGATGAAATGTTTTTCACGATTATTGTATTTATTATTATTATTTTATTTTAGATGTTCTGTGTGCCCCTGAAATAACTTTCCACCGATGTCTTTTGTTGTAATTCTCCTTTAAGAAAACAACACCGTCCTGCAATGACACCACATTCAGGAAGTGTCACAATTTCTTTGGTGGGAAAACAAAGGTACAAAGCAACATAAATATATACACTCAGTTGTATCTATTTTACATTGTTTCATGGTAGTCTGTGTGCTCCACTCATACATTTCCACCCTGTTAGGCTAAATTCTGAAGAAAATGAACCCAATTACTAAATGGTAAAATATGTTTGATAGAGAAGTTAAAATCCTGTTCAAGTGGTCCCCATTATTCTAGCTCAATCTGGCTCACTCACAAGCGCTATGGCTAATTTAGGCTCCAAATGTCCACCCTGTTAGAAGTATACACTAACAGGTTGGAAAATGCACCTAAGCTTGACTGGTTTTCGGGAAAACAAACGTGTCCTTTTTCTGATAGAATACAAAAACAAAAAACATACTTTCTTTTTCAAAAGTTAAGAGGTCCAAAAAGCACCAGACAGTAGGAATGACCGAGCTTGGCCAAAATAGATTCATAAATGGGTGTCCATTGTTAGGCTTATGCTCTGATAGGAGTGAAATTTGTCATAGAAACGACATCAAACGAGAACATTTCATTCTCTCTCCGTTTTTGTTACTCTCTTTTTCTCTCTTACTGGCTGTGACAGATGGCGAGTCCCTCTTCCCTCCAGAAGGCACTCTCTGTGAATGCGGGCGCATGTCAATCACCCGCGCTCATGTCATGACTCTTGCCAATGATGTGTCAGCCATATGGCCTTGCATCATAGCTTGTATGTAACCCACCCAGCCCTGGTAGAGTATACCGCACTACTGTATCTGCGTAGTTGGGGTAGGGATAGCACAGCGAAAAAGCAGCGAGCTTGGCTTCAGCCGCACCTATTGAAGTGTCCATGCAGGAGCGGTGTGGACTTGGACTGGCCACCCGGAGATGGTCTAAACAAACGCGCGTTCGCCTCTCACCCAGCTCCAAGACGGCGGTAGGTTTACATATTTTCGATGGCCCTCAACGAATTATGGAACGAGAGAATTTATACAAAGGTGTAATGGAACATGTGTTATTTCATAAAATTGCTATTTAGAGAAACTAGGCTACAACGTATCTTGCGCATGAATGAAATGATATTGTTCAACCCTCGTTGTTTTATCTCATATCAAGAGTGACAGAGTCAAAGACACAATTTAATCCTGCTCCACGCTCTTTATCCGCGCTATCATGTAACGCGAACACGGGAAGGGATTGATTCCATGCACAGCGCGGACAACTACATTTAATAAGAAAGCCTTTAACGATCAATTTGACATGCATTATAGGCCCACTAAAAATCTACATGCATTATTCTATTCATATCGGAGGCTTATCGATGGAGCTTTGTCGTTTCATTTGAGAGAGGGTTGGGACTTTATTTTAAAAGTCACTGAAATCGTATATCCGTTTGAAATGGAGCCATTTATGGGACAGACTTCATTTGATAGAACCTAAAATCAAATTAAAAGGAAATCATACTAAGCAGCACATGGGATACAATAAATGTGTCTGTGTCAGAGCATTATGGCCCTACAAGATATGAAGGAGAGTGGGTGGTAGCGGACGAGAATTCTACTTTTCAATTCATATTACATCCTTGCCTTAACTTCGTTGTGGCTGGCAACGCGACATTCTTGGTCAGTAGCTCAAATTGACCATGAATATGACAGTAAATACCACTAGCCAGTAAGCACAAACTATTCAATGATAAACGTTTCTTATAAACATATTAAACTCTTGTATATTGCAACCGAACCATATTACACTCTTGAATAATGCAACAATTCACAAGCAGACAATTATTGGTTTTATATTCCTGTCTGTAGGCTACACGCATTACATTTTAGCTTCAAGACCAAATACAGACTTGCTATAACAGCATGTCATTAATGTTAGCCTATCAAAAATGAAAGATTAACCCTGTCATACAATATTAAAGTAAGCTACAGTAGGCTAATATTACAACAAACCAGGGTTAATTTTGAACAATATCATGCAAATCATTACATGTGGTAATTGCGACTGAAAACGTGGGTAGGCTATAACACCGGGAGTAGCTGTTTATATGGAAGTAAATCAAATGTCTAAACTAGGGTCCAAAGTTGGTTAGGTAAGCTACCAGATCAGGAAAAACTCTGGGCCCCATGAAAACAACACCGCCATATAAAGTCCAAAGAAGAAGCCTGAAGGAGGAGAGATTACTTGAAACAAACTTTTACCCTTTTATCTGTGGATTCATTGTCGGAGTAGAAGACCTTGTGCATTTCAGGTAAAATAACAACCTAATGTTTATATCCCAGGACAAATTAGCTAGCAACAGAAAGATAGCTAGCTAAATTTCAATAAATGTTTGCTTCTTGACCTGTCCCCAAATGAATATAGTTGGTTCAGAGTTCGTTTTGATATTTAAATCTGTGTGTCCTGATGGTGTCTGGTGTAGAAGGACACAATCAACATACGCATGGTGGCGCACGCGCGAGAGCGTTCTGGTCAGCATGTTACTGTAAACATAGTTGTCCAGAGATGATTTTATCCTCTTTTTCCAAATCCAGATAACCTACAAAAATATAGACTGAAGACTTAGTTCTGCTGTGGCAGCCTGCTAATTTTTGAAGGGGAAAGGGAAGAAAAGAAAGCTAAGGCTATTTTACATCAAATCTGTCATGTCAAATTGGCATAACCATTTAGGCCATTCACACATGTGTAGAATCGGTTATTATTCGATGCAAATAACAATGAAGTAAATAGTGAATATTATCAGAAATTTGTTTTAATTTATGGGTAGGGTATATTCTAAAATTAGTCCACAATTTCGTACGCCTGTGTTGGAATGTGGCCAGAAATGGTGTGTGTATGGGGGAGTCTACTCGCCGCACAATGTGCCCCATGGGACATTATGATAGGGCCAGCACCGAAAAACCTGCTGTGAGACTGCACGCCAAGGCACGTGCACGGAGAATTGGGGAAGAGCTTAGTTGGTCCCGTCTGTCGCCCCTCTGTAGCAACCCCTAAGATAAAACATATATTTAATAATATCCTGTTATTTTGACGAATAGCCTAATCAAAGTCATTTTAGACTCATGAATTAACAAGTTGTCTAAAGTTCTTATAGGAACATTAGCCTATTCTATTAGAGGCCTTTGGAACTTGGCTCAAGTGCACACATAGGTATACATCTAATTTCGGATAAGACATAGCCTATCACCAATACCATGCACTGTCTGAAACTGCTTCTTGTTCTCATCTGTCTTGTGATGTGTTTTCCAGTGCCACCATGTTGACAAGGCTATTCAGCGAGGTTCTGCCGGATGTCCAGAAGCTCTCGGGTTGGGTGGAGAACAGCGAGGGCGAGGACTCCAAAACCAATGAGGAAGACATGGGTCCCCTGCAAGACGACGACTTGGATGACGGCGACGCCAGACAGGGAAGCAGCCGGGATCAGTCCGAGATGGCTGGGGATGACGTCGACGATGAGGACTGTGGTGATGAGAACGAGGGAGAAAACACAGCCGAAAAGCCCGGGCCAAAGAAACGCAAGATGACGCCAGCACGAATTGAGCGCTCCAAGGTGCGGCGTCAAAAAGCCAACGCACGAGAGAGAACGCGTATGCACGATTTGAACTCTGCGCTGGACAATTTGCGCAAAGTAGTCCCCTGTTATTCCAAAACGCAAAAACTCTCAAAGATAGAGACGCTGAGACTGGCCAAGAATTACATTTGGGCGCTCGGGGAGATCTTGCGCAATGGGAAAAGGCCAGATGTAGTATCCTACGTGCAGACACTGTGCAAGGGCCTGTCCCAGCCCACCACAAATCTAGTAGCTGGTTGTCTGCAGCTCAACTCTCGGAACTTCTTGACAGAGCAGTGTCCTGACGGGGCCCGGTTTCATGTCCCCAACTCCTTTTTCTCCGTGCACCCTTACTCCTACCAGTGTCCCCGTCTGTCTAGCCCTCAGTGCCAACCTGGCTCCAGTCGGCATATGAGGACCCATAACTACGGCTACGGCGACGCGGTCTACCCAGGGGCAATCTCCCCAGAGTACGACAGCCCAGACTATGGGGGCCATCACAGCTCGCCTGTGTGCGTCAACGGCAACTTTTCCGTGAGTCAACAGGAGTGTGGGTCGCCGGACACAGACATGAACTATCACTATGCTATGCACTACTCTGGACTGTCTGCTTCGCGCGCCACTGCTGTCCACGGACGAGCGTTCGGCACATCGGGAGCGCGCAGCGGTTCCGCGCACTCTGAAAACGTGCCGCCACCATTTCATGACATGCACATATTACACCATGACAGGACGCCCGTGTACGAGGAACTTAACGTCCCTTACCACAACTGAATTCACCAAAACCCTAACAACCCACCGGACCCCTAAATACCCAACTAAAAATCGTAACGTTAGGCTATAATAGCCTATCCATTTTGACACTGGATGAGGTTTTTAGAAAACGGAAGGTGGGGTGGCAGGAATTGAGAGAGAAATACCAATATTCTCAATGTTGGTTCTCTGTTTTATTGATGTCGTTCCTGAATTGTCGTTATGCACATTTGAAGGTATGTCAGAAATCAATATTTCCAATCAAATGTCGCCGTGTATGTATAATGCGAGTGCACTTAAAATAAAATGTGTTACATGAACGAAACATCTTATAAAACAAAAAATAAAACAATATTTTATAATTATCTGACATGAGGTGGTTGAACAAATAAATTATTTCTGACTTGAGAAATTGAGTCAATCTCACTGTATGCTGAAGGGCAAAAGCTCCACCATGCAATCACAAATGCATTATTTGAGTGCATAACTATCTAAGTGACAAGAACCACTTTCTGCATTAGGTTCGTTTCCAAATCCAATATTGAAACGAAAGACAATTCATTAAACTGACCAAACGCTTAATGGGCGTTTTAGGAATAGGTCTATAGCCTAGTATACTGTACACCCTAAAAAATAAACGTTTCCTGGAAAATCCTTCGGGGTAATTTAAAGTAATCAACCTTTAGATTCCTGTAGGAACCTTACATTTAATTTAAGAACCCATACTCTGCTATCAGTTTGTTTTTAAACGTTGTAGACATAAGGGATGCCTTGAATAACCCTGTTCAAAAGAGGGGTTTTGGAACCAGCAGTGCGCTCCTGAGTAAATGGCGCTAGTGCGTGTATCATTTTACAAATGTGATCTCACTCATGCCAGCAAAAAAGACGCGGGCACTAGCTGTCGCCAACCAGAGCCAGGACCATGGACAGTTCTTCCACACGTGTGCCATCAACGGAAACGTCACTAAGTACTTATCCTTTATATAACTAGGCATCACCAACTACCTTGGTTAGCTCGGACTCGCCAACCATAATAGTTTATGCCTATGTAGGCCTATTGGATATTTATTCAATCATTATTTATTGAAGTTCTTGTCTCTCATCATCATTGCATCTCTGCTAGCTAGCTACCTGCCACTTTTTTGTTTAGCATAGTAACGTTGAATGTTTATCCTGCCCCTGTCCAGTTAAGTTGTAGATCGTTTGGGTGCTGTGAGAAACTCACCCTCCACAAACAAGGTAAGACACACACAGAGAGAGGACGCAATCTAGGTTATGTTAAACGTGCAAAAATGAAAACATTCAGATGTTACGTCTATCAACTACCCATGTTGAATGTGTCTAATTTATGTATTTCAGGCTGATGTGTTGGGGCGGACTGCTTTGATAGAGAAAATCAACCTCAGCTAAAACACACACAAAATACCAAATCTAAGTTATGTTTAGCTTGCAACCCAGGAAACTGTGTTGTAAACCTGACAAAAAATATTTCAACCCATGATACACTCTTTCAACATCTCTTTCCATCTTTCTCCCTTTAGTCCCTGTCTTATCCTGGACAGTTAAGTGGTGGAGAGTTTAGGTGCTGTAATAGAGAAATGTAGCAACCTCCACAAACAGGTAAGGCACACACAAACAGCGAGAGAGATGACCAAATGTCGTGAATGCTCATGTTTTTTATGTTGTGTTTGTGTCTAATTTATGTATTTAAGCCTGGGGCAGCCTGTTCTGTCCTCTGTATTTCAGACGAAATCAAGACAATGTGTAAGGCTCTCTATGGATCTATAAAAAGGTTAGCTTCTATAAAGTCTCTGGGTGTATTTGCAGTGTGATTATAGTGTTCTGTGCCATTTCTTTGTCTTTCCAATACTAACTGAATAGTGAATTAATTTACAGTGGGATTATTGTGTGTTCTGTTACCCTGTCTTTGTCCTCCATACTGTCTTGTTATTATCACTGCAGCTGATTGCATAGCACATGCTCAACTTTAATTGATGATAATCAACACCCATAATCAATGCCATTGTTATTACAAAAATAATTGTTAGTCTACATGTTATCTTGTATGTTTCTCTTATGTTTTAGGTATCCCAATACCCGGCAAAACATGGGTGTGTGTATACTCTTTCAAAAGTACTCCTCGTTGAGAGACCAGACATTGAAGGGATGTATAAGAATTCTTCAAATTTACTCCTCATATTAATTCACACACTAAAACTTTTTACACCACTGTGCCTACCCAGACCATGATGCTGGCTTGGATATTTTGTTCTTACATTGTTTATTCCGTCACATTTCCAGCAGCTTAACAAGACCATCATCACTGTAAAAAATGACCCACGTTCTTAGTAAATATTGCAAAAGAAAATCAATGATTTTTACTTAAAATAAAAGGTTTCTGGTTTTACTTCACTTTTTTTATATAGTACTTAATTTATGTGTTGAAAATCCAAGGTAATATGTGGCTAAATTTGAACGAATATTTCTAAGTAACAATCAACAACTGAAAAATATATTCAAAGTATCATTGTTGGACTGACATGCTAGTGTAACCAGTGTGAAATGGCCAGCGAGTTAGCGGGGTGCCAGCTAGTTAGCGGGGTGCCAGCTAGTTAGCGGGGTGCCAGCTAGTTAGCGGGGTGCCAGCTAGTTAAGCGTTTCAATCGGTGATGTCACTCGCTCTGAGACCTTGAAGTACTGTAGTTGTTCCCCTTGCTCTGCAAGGGCTGTGGCTTTTGTTGAGCGATAGGTAACGATGCTTTGAGGGTGTCTGTTGTTGACGTGTGCAGAGGGTCCCTGGTTCGAGCCCAGGTAGGGGCAAGGAGAGGGACAGAAGCAAAACTGTTACATTGATGCTGTTGACCTGGATCACTGGTTGCTGCAGAAAAGGAGGACTCAAACAAGGTCCGAAAATACAGTCACTGGGCCTACACAGGGCACACCCTTTAATTTGTCAATTTTCATCTCACATGTTTTTAGATTAATTTTTCAAACTTAAACATTTCAATAGCTCCCTAGTCATGTGACCTACTGACTTCAAACAAGGTCCAGAATGTCCAATCAGTGGGCCTACACATTGCACATCCTTAAGTTTGTCCTTTAGTTTGTCCAGTTTACCCTTTTCTTTAATATTTATCTACAATAATTGGTAGTTCTAAGTACTTATTTTCCATGTTTTTTATTTTTCCACGTTCTTTAACAGCGGTACACAATAGGAGAGAGACAGAATATCTCCTTTCGTCGTTAATATGAACCATAAAGGAAAAGGGCAAAGTATGAGAGTCATGCTATTCATTGTCCAAAGCAGGGATGGAGAGTGAGCTGGTGAGGTAGGCTGGTTAATACATATACTGAACATGTAACCACAGTAATGGGGGCCAGGAAATCAATGAATAAAAATGGAATATTGACAAATTAAACAGAAATTGTAGACCTTTCATCTTTTCCAACATGTCAACAGACACAACATTTCACCGTGTTTTAACTTTCTCTTTATCCCTGGTTGATGTACATTTCAGAGCCTCTTCAGTGTGGATGGGGTATAGCATACATTTTCAACAACAAAGACTGCACTTCCAGTTTGTGTTCTTTACTCTGTTGAACTCTTGTCTTCATTCCTAGGCACAGCACATGGAACCACTGTTAGCAAAACAAAGCATAGCACATTATATATAATATAAAATATCAATGCAGTATGACGAATTAGCCATACATTGTGTTATATCATAAATTGTCTTCCATGCCGTCAAAAGATTATAAACATGTTAAATAAAGTTACTAACCCAGTCAGTCTTTGGGCCACATCCAGGTTCTTTATCAGTGACAAAAATGAAGCAGTTGTTGGCTTTGTTGACCGTTCAGGCATGAACTGAACATATGGCTGTCCCACACAACTACATCAAAATAAAGAATTTACATTTACTTTGTCATTACATAACAGACATTTTTAGTGTATCCTCAGCCAGTTCTTTAAGCAGTTGCTCCATGTGTTTTTGAAGGTTCTGTATCAATTTGGAAGGGGATGCTGGGGATGTTCTGTGTAACTTCCTTGGCCATCTACACCAAAAAATAAAATATAGTTTTTGACCTAATTGTCACATTACAGCTCACCATTCATTATTGAAAATATAACTATCAAACCTGCATTACAAAGACCCAGCAGGCGAAGGTGTCCTGCTGCATGGTGGGAGTTATTTCCCCTCCTTTCCACTTTATGTCCACCCAGTCATCTTTTCCATGACAGGATCTTCTCATTTTGAAGTATTCTCTTTTTTTATGTAAACATAATGGAATTCTGATTATTTATAGGCAAATGAATACACAGGCCAAAACTTTATGCTGATTTCCTGATCACTATAATCTAGTAGAGGTAATTTCCTTTATGCCCCATTCTACACACAGCCTAAATTGTAGGCACTGAACCATTTACAGGACAATAATACAAGTAGCATATAGGATCCAACCCTCACAGAGTGAATAAATGTAGAGCGTTTGTAGACTTTAAGAAAAAAATATTAAGGGACAGTTTCATCAGTACGTGCTTAAAGACAGTCAAATCACAAAGATGACAGTCTATGACAATAGAGAATGAATTGTAACCACCAAAGTGTGTTAAAGTGTGTTTGTCAAAATAATATCTGAAAATGTCAGTTGTTGAACATAATACTTCTATTTGCAATAGCAATTTATGATATATACAGATGAGGAATATTCCATATACCAACACTACATGTAGGACGGACATAAGACATTCCCACATACAGTAGACACATACCTGTACATAGAGGTATTTTTCAGCTATGATTTTACCAGTCAGAATCCAGAATGGATATGACAATGGGACCAGCACAGGATATAATACACCCTTACAACAATCTACTTTTTGATCTTCTTGACTTCTTATCTGATAAACTGCTACTGTGTGTCAAGAAAAGAGCCCCAATTAGGGGTTAGTGTACTCCAGTAAAAAAGGTCTGGTTTAGATTAAAAACTATTGCCCTATGTCACAGTCATAGGGGCATGAGAGACTAGTCAGTGGTAGAATTGAGTTGGCACTTTATTTGCCCAAACACCCACAGACACACAAGGTTGAGGTTACTCATGGACAGTAATTTTTTTTTTGTTGCATTGATGCATTGTGTCTTCTAACTGTCCAAGAATAGGATGTAAAGTGTTAGGAAATATTTGTTCCCATAAATACAGAGGAGGATGTCTCTCCTCATACCTCTGGCACTTTAGTCAGACTGCCAGACTGTGTAACAACTTCATGATGGGGCTGGCAACACAGTTCCCATTGACTAAGGACCACATAGACCAATCAGGAGAGAATACCAATACCAGGGTGCCAATTGAAAGTCAAGGGGTGTGTCTGTGCCTTTAGGATTACTCTCTCTTTACAGAGAACCCCTGTCGTTCAAGTCATGAGCTACCCTTCCCCTTTCAGTCTGCTCTGCGCATGTCTGAATGTGACAGAGCCAAACGCCAAGAGACTTTTTCACAGTATGTCATAAAAAAGTATTGCACTTATGAATGTATGTGAAATACTAATATGTATTACATCCAGTACAATGGAATAACTATAGTCCACTGACTATATAAGGGTAGTCAGTGGACATTCTGAATCTTGTTTGAAGTCAGTAGGTCACATGACCAAGGAGCTATTGACATTTTAAAGTTTGAAAAATTAATGTAAAATCTTGAGGTGGAAACGGACAAACTAAAGGTGGTGCAATGTGTAGGCCCAGTGAGTGGACATTCTGAACCGTGTTTGAAGTCAGTAGGTCACATGACCAAAGAGCTATGGAGAAATTCAAAAATGTAAATAAATCATTTAAAATAGTGCGAGATGTAAATAGACAAAAACAAGTGTGTGCAATATGTGTCTATGCCATCGGGTTAGCAAGAACCAGTTTTGAAAGTTTTAGGAGTGATAGTTAAAGAGCTGCTGAAATGTGAAAATTAGATTTGTCACAATGTTGAAGGTCCCTAACTGCTGTTGGTAGACGTAAGGAAAACTACAAGCGAATATCCAACCTGAGGTGTCTTTACCTCGGGCTATAGTAGCTAACGTAAACTCATACATTGCCTTGGTCCGTACAATTGACCTTATTTTAGCGCCCAAAAATGTAATACTTCCAGACCAACTGTAATGTCCATACCATTGTAAAGCACACTTTCTTCCCTTTCCAACAAAATAAATGGCATGACCTAAACGATCTGTCCAACTTATCACCTTATGGCCTCTAAAATGTAAAGAAAACACTATAAAAAGTTTATATAATGTGTCATTACATACCTACAGAAGGGCAAAAAAGTATTTAGTCAGCCACCAATTGTGCAAGTTCTCCCACTTAAAAAGATGAGAGAGGCCTGTAATTTTCATCATAGGTACACTTCAACTATGACAGACAAAATGAGAAGAAAAAAATCCAGAAAATCACATTGTAGGATTTTTTAATGAATTTATTTGCAAATTATAGTGGAAAATAAGTATTTGGTCAATAACAAAAGTTTATCTCAATACTTTGTTATATACCCTTTGTTGGCAATGACGGAGGTCAAATGTTTTCATAAGTCTTCACAAGGTTTTCACACACTGTTGCCGGTATTTTGGCCCATTCCTCCATGCAGATCTCCTCTAGAGCAGTGATGTTTTGGGGCTGTTGCTGGGCAACACGGACTTTCAACTCCCTCCAAAGATTTTCTATGGGGTTGAGATCTGGAGACTGGCTAGGCCACTCCAGGACCTTGAAATGGTTTTTACGAAGCCACTTCTTCGTTGCCCGGGCGGTGTGTTTGGGATCATGGTCATATAATACAATTCCTCTTCTTTAGGTATTCAAGTATCCAGACATTCCTGAGTACTGATACAGAGCTTATTCTTGAGGCAGCTAATGAAGCACACATAAAGGGATGGAACACTAAACAATTCATCTATGAAATCAGACATCCTGGAAAAATTGTCTGAAAGTATCTTCAGTTTACAGCCTATATGTCAAGTCTACAAATTTGCCAATTTGCTGAAGATTTGGTTAAAAAAAGTACCCATGCCTTAAAGAGCCTGGTCCTACTCAGGCCTGCAAACCAGCCTGAAATACAAGATAGGCAATTACAGATCGAAACTGGTTCGGTTGCCCAGAACTGGAAGTGAACTCTGTCAAGGGAACATCACCAGAGGACAGGCCTAGTGCCAAGAACATAAAAACCAAAGAAGGTGGAGGTAAATTACCTCCCACCCTACCCTGCTGGAGAAACAGATGAGACCCTGGAGAGGGAGCGAGTGGAGCTACTGGGAGAAGTAAAAATACGTGACAACCACAACATTGTGAGTGCCAAAATGGCAAAGACCTTCTCATATCGAAGACAAGATGTCATTCAGGTCCTTCCTGTGAAGGACTTCAAAGAAATATAGCCAGCCCTGTTTGAGCCCACTCGGGTACAAAATACAGCTGAATGAAAATAGTCAATGTAGGTAAAACGTATATTGATTTAAATATTTTGTGTTGTCTTGACCAAATATTCTAATCTACAATTAAATGTGCATTAAAGTCTGAACATTCTCACTCTGCACAAGCTTTGGGAAGGGTTTCCTAATAGCATTCTGGCTCTTAGATCATCCTTTGTCCTTATCTGATCAGAAGATGTTTCCTCCCCCGTCTACTCTCTCTCAGATTAAGGAAGACTTCAGAAGAATTACAGCTGTTGCTCTTGAGTCCACCTTTATCCAGAAGCTGGACAAATTTACACCAAAGCAAAAGGAGGAGCTGTAAAGGAGGACATGCAGAAAGTTATGTACGGGATATGCACAGTAACACCTTCACAATAGTATAAAGATTATACTATATGTATTTAGTTGCCGGTATTAAATGCATTTATTTGTATAACATATTACAGTGCAACACCATCCAGAAAAGAAGAGACGGTGTGATCCGTGGCCTGATCATATACCTCAGCGAGAGGGTTGAAGACCTTATTGCAGAGTACAAGGTAAAGGTTTTCATGTTTGTATCCTTATTTATCTCTAAATTAGGTATCTTCATTTATTCCCTCTCTCTCCTCTTAAATTGTACAGTTAATCTAGTAGCCGAGTCTGTTATTTCTAAAAGAAATTCACTCAGGATGCTGACGACACCATGATCCGAGAAGACCTCATTCAACATTTGATTGATGAAGGATCTGCACCAGAATATAGAGCATGGGGATCTGCATCGAAGGAGCAGAGGTCCTGGCTGGTATTTCCAGTTTTCGTAGTCATGTACGTTCCTTATGGGCCTCATCTATGGCTTAAATCTAAAGTACCCCAAACATCTGAAATATACATTTGAGGTGTTCCAAAAAGTATTCTTGGAACTTAATGATCTCAGGACCTCTCCACGGGTTCAAGCTCGGAAGGCGAAGTTACTCATTTTCAGAGATATCTAAAGATATCTATGAGAACTCTCAAAGGGCCACTCACAAACTGTGGTTTAAACCCTACTCAGTAAGCTGAAAAGCTAGTTGCTAGGTGGTATAGGAGCTACAGTTTACATGATGCTCTTTGTCAGGTGAAGTCATAAGAGAAATTGTCAATTCCTGTTTAAAAAACAGCTTTGTTTGAAAACTTACTCCACATGCACTAGTGGATATCTGAGATTATTTGTCAGGTGCAAGCTATCTGGATGTAACTTTACCTAAGGAGACAAGGTGGAGTTATACCCAGAATGCTTATACCTGTCAAAATAATTTGCCCATATGGGTTTCACTAATGCATATGGAGTCAAGTTTAAGGGACAATTTGGCATATACATTACCGTTCAAAAGTTTGGGGCCACTTAGAAATGTCCTTGTTTTTGAAAGAAAAACACATTTTTTGTCCATTAAACCTCTTGAAACTGGAAAATAATGTTCCCAAAGTAAACCGCCTATTTCTCAGGACCAGATGCTAGAATGCCAGATGCTGGAATATGCATATAATTGACAGCTTAGGATAGAAAACACTCTAACGTTTCCAAAACTGTCAAAATATTGTCTGTAAGTATAACAGAACTGATTTTGCAGGTGAAACCCTGAGGAAAATCCAATCAGGAAGTGCCTCTTATTTTGAAACTGTTGTCTTCCTATGCACCCCTATTGGCCATTGAAAGGGATATCAACCAGATTCCTTTTTCTACATATTCCCTAAGGTGTCTACAACATTTTGACGTAGTTTCACACCTTTATTTTGAAGAATGAGTGTAAATGACTACATTGCGTAAGTGTCCAGCTGAGGGCTCTCCGACTGATTCTTGCGTAAAGGACAGAGGTAGTCATTTTTCCTCTCCCGCTCCTACTGAAAAGCCAATTGTCCCGGTTGATATATTATCAATAGATATTTGAAAAACACCTTGAGGATTGATTATAAAAAACATTTTCCATGTTTCTGTTGATATTATGGATATAATTGGATTTGATTTGATTAATTTGTCGTGACCGCTATTTCCGGTGGATTTCTGAACATAACGTGACAAACAAACGGAGGTATTTTGGGTATAAAAATAATCTTTATGGAACAAAAGGAACATTTGCTGTCTAACTGGGAGTCTCACCAGTTAGAAAGTGAAAACATCCGAAGATCATCAAAGGTAAACAGTTAATTTGATTGCTTTTCTGATTTTGTGACCAAGCTTCCTGCTGCTAGCTGAACATAACGCTATGCTAGGCTATCGATAAACTTACACAAACGCTTCTCTTGCTTTGCCTGTAAAGCATAATTTCTAAATCTGAGATGACAGGGTGATTAACAAAAGGCTAAGCTGTGTTTCACTATATTTCACTTGTGATTTCAAGAATATGAATATTTTCTAGTAATATTTTTGACCGTTGCGCTATGCTGATTAGTGTAGTTGATGACAATTCTCCCGGATCCAACATTTTTTTGAAAGTGTTTTTTCTCTTATACATTTTTTTCCTTCAAATCAAAATCAAATCAAATGTATTTATATAGCCCTTCTTACATCAGCTGATATATGAAAGTGCTGTACAGAAACAGCCTAAAACCCCAAGCAGCAAGCAATGCAGGTGTAGAAGCACGGTGGTTAGGAAAAACTCCCTAGAAAGGCCCAAACCTAGAAAGAAACCTAGAGAGGAACCAGGCTATGAGGGGTGGCCAGTCCTCTTCTGGCTGTGCCGGTTAGAGATTCTAACAGAACATGGCCAAGATGTTCAAATGTTCATAACTGACCAGCATGGTCAAATTGTAATAATCACAGTAGTTGTCGAGGGTGCAACAAGTCAGCACCTCGGGAGTGAATGACAGTTGGCTTTTCATAGCCATTCATTGAGAGTATCTCTACCACTCCTGCTGTCTCCAGAGAGTTGAAAACAGCAGGTCTGGGACAGGTAGCACGTCCGGTGAACAGGTCAGAGCTCGATAGCCGCAGGCAGAACAGTTGAAACTGGAACAGCAGCATGGCCAGGTGGACTGGGGACAGCAAGGAGTCATCATGCCAGGTAGCCCTGAGGCATGGTCCTAGGGCTCAGGTCTTCCGAGAGAGAGGAGGAAAGAAAGAGAGAAAGATAATTAGAGAGAGCATACACTAAATTCACACAGGACACCGGATTAGACAGGAGAAGTACTCCAGATATAACAGATTGACCCTAGCCTCCCGGCACATAAACTTCTGCAGCATAAACACTGGAGGTTGAGACAGGAGGGGTCAGGAGTGATTATTTTAGAATTCATATGGGCTACACAGTGATATGCGATAGAAATGATAGCCTATAAAAAAAAACGAACAACGCACATTTATGATGAAAAAATATATACAACAATACCATTTTTTGGCTCATTGATGAAGATGAAGGTTAATCGAAAACCAATTGAGTTGAGCAAGAAAAATGTCTGATTGGCCTATAGAAAGTGGCGGTTCTAGCTTGTATGGCTCCTTGGGCGAACCCCCCCTTCAGCACCCCCCTCCCCATCAAAAAAACACCATTCTGCATTAACTGTCATTTTTTATTCAGACATTTGGAACAGAAATAAATAATCATAACATTTAAAACTGTGTAAATATATATACAACAATAAAGACTCAAACATATCAAAAAGAAGTAACATAGACCAATAGAAACAAATTGTAGTATATAAATACTAATAAAAATATAATTTAATTACTACACTATTACCCTATTGCTAAAAAACACAAATACATTTCACAAATCCTATAAATCAAATCAAATCAAATTTATTTGTCACATACACATGGTTAGCAGATGTTAATGCGAGTGTAGAGAAATGCTTGTGCTTCTAGTTCCGACAATGCAGTAATAACCAACAAGTAATCTAACTAACAATTCCTAAACTACTGTCTTATACACAGTGTAAGGGGATAAAGAATATGTACATAAGGATATATGAATGAGTGATGGTACAGAGCAGCATAGGCAAGATACAGTAGATGGTATCGAGTACAGTATATACATATGAGATGAGTATGTAAACAAAGTGGCATAGTTAAAGTGGCTAGTGATACATGTATTACATAAGGATGCAGTCGATGATATAGAGTACAGTATATACGTATGCATTGTTTAAAGTGGCTAGTGATATATTTACATCATTTCCCATCAATTCCCATTATTAAAGTGGCTGGAGTTGAGTCACTGTCAGTGTGTTGGCAGCAGCCTCTCAATGTTAGTGGTGGCTGTTTAACAGTCTGATGGCCTTGAGATAGAAGCTGTTTTTCAGTCTCTCGGTCCCAGCTTTGATGCACCTGTACTGACCTCGCCTTCTGGATGATAGCGGGGTGAACAGGCAGTGGCTCGGGTGGTTGATGTCCTTGATGATCTTTATGGCCTTCCTGTAACATCGGGTGGTGTAGGTGTCCTGGAGGGCAAGTTTGCCCCCGGTGATGCGTTGTGCAGACCTCACTACCCTCTGGAGAGCCTTACGGTTGAGGGCGGAGCAGTTGCCGTACCAGGCGGTGATACACCCCGCCAGGATGCTCTCGATTGTGCATCTGTAGAAGTTTGTGAGTGCTTTTGGTGACAAGCTGAATTTTTTCAGCCTCCTGAGGTTGAAGAGGCGCTGCTGCGCCTTCTTCACGATGCTGTCTGTGTGAGTGGACCAATTCAGTTTGTCTGTGATGTGTATGCCGAGGAACTTAAAACTTGCTACTCTCTCCACTACTGTTCCATCGATGTGGATAGGGGGGTGTTCCCTCTGCTGTTTCCTGAAGTCCACAATCATCTCCTTAGTTTTGTTGACGTTGAGTGTGAGGTTATTTTCCTGACACCACTCTCCGAAGGCCCTCACCTCCTCCCTGTAGGCCGTCTCGTCGTTGTTGGTAATCAAGCCTACCACTGTTGTGTCGTCCGCAAACTTGATGATTGAGTTGGAGGCGTGCGTGGCCACGCAGTCGTGGGTGAACAGGGAGTACAGGAGAGGGCTCAGAACGCACCCTTGTGGGGCCCCAGTGTTGAGGATCAGCGTGGAGGAGATGTTGTTACCTACCCTCACCACCTGGGGGCGGCCCGTCAGGAAGTCCAGTACCCAGTTGCACAGGGCGGGGTCGAGACCCAGGGTCTCGAGCTTGATGATGATTTTATAACACACAAATACACAGATAGAATAACACACTTATAAAGAAGAGAACCTGATTATTACACTATTGCACTTCAAACAAGAAACACACAAACTCAATTTCACAACTAATTGCTTAGTTGCATTAGTACTGTACAAAGTGGGAGGTGCACTATTTGATAGATTCCCCCGCTCCCCCTACCTCGGGCTTCCAGTGGGGAGACCTGAGGTCAACTCCCCATCTCGTACTTCTGAGTGGGAGACCTTCCCAGGCAGTAGCCTGCCTAGCTCACAAACTAGAATCAGGGCACCCACTCCGACAAGGTCACACGGTGACATGATATCATTGACATTACGTGCATATGAACGATAGAAAACAGATCGCACAAATGTCACCATTCGGAATATTTGGTTGATAGATTTTTTTTCTGTTTTTGCATCTTGCCAACTCCTTATGGAATTGTCATGCCGTGCTTGACAATGACAATGTAAGGACAAGACAAGCAGATCTGGGACCAGGCTATGATGGGGTGACAATGACAATGGAGTAAGGACAAGCACAAGCAGATCTGGGGCCAGGCTATGATGGGGTGACAATGACAATGGAGTAAGGACAAGCACAAGCAGATCTGGGGCCAGGCTATGATGGGGTGACAATGACAATGGAGTAAGGACAAGCACAAGCAGATCTGGGGCCAGGCTATGATGGGGTGACAATGACAATGGAGTAAGGACAAGCACAAGCAGATCTGGGGCCAGGCTATGATGGGGTGACAATGACAATGGAGTAAGGACAAGCACAAGCAGATCTGGGGCCAGGCTATGATGGGGTTACAATGACAATGGAGTAAGGACAAGCACAAGCAGATCTGGGGCCAGGCTATGATGGGGTGACAGTCGGAGTTGTTAGCGCCATTAAAAGAAGGGAATAATGCAGGAATCAAATTATAAGCTAAATGTCATATTGTAATTACAGTGAAGCGTGGACATTGTTACAACTGGTATAGGCCTAGCTGTTACACTGATAAATTGTAGCATACTGCAAAACAAACTCAACCCAATATTTATTTCTAAATCTTTTGATACAGTAAATGGTGAGTCAATCATTTAAATGGGGCATACCGATAATAGCTTATTTGTTCGTAGGCTAACAATGTCAACAATATGCTTAATACTCGGTAATGGCTCCACTTCATTTATTGGACAAAAAGTATATTATTAGCATACTTTATCAGCTGCTTAATACCTGCGAATTAAGGATATCTGACCCTTTTACATTTTATCATTTCATTATGGGACATATAGGCCTATCGCAAATTGCTTTAAGCATATAGATGTAGAAAATGTACATCAGAGTGTGACACATCTGGATATGCCTTTCCGCTACTATTTTTTTTTTTTACATAGCCCATACACCAAATGTTTAATATATATGAAACAAACTTATTTGAAACTGTCTCACCTGTTATCCACTATGTATGTTAACCAGATGCAACGAATCATTTCATTTGAACAAAATGAACCACCATGCATTGACCAATGTAACAGATTCTAATAACATTGCATTCTCGCCGAGATAGCTTTTGCAAATAACAAGTGCACGACACATTCATAACCACATGTGTATCTTCAGAAATGTGGCCAATGTGAATTATATAATGTTGCTTCCAATATTCTCATTTTATAGCATCGAATCATACGTGTTTGTAGAGTGTTAGTCTTTTATAAGCATGATGGATTTAATATTGTCAGTGGTAGCTTAATGAAAGGACTCCCCACTTTGGACCGCTGCCCCGGGACCCATATGACCCACCGTCTGTCCATGGTATGAGCAGCAGCGGGCACTGGGGTGCACGAAGAAGGGTCTGGCCAATCAAGGCCTGTCCCCAAACAAAAAGGGAATAATTAGCCTAATATATTGTGCTGCACAGATATATTTCTTACCAATGTATTTTCTGTTCAGAAGTTAACGCCTAATGGTTTTCATATGGTATCAAATACAATGGTCAGATGGTTCAGAATATGCATAAAAACTGTGGTGATTTATGCTAAAATAATGGGCCTAAAATAACACGCATATGTGGGCCTATTCAGACAATAGTCAGTGGCCAATAAACGACAACAGCCCATTTGTGAGACAGCCTAGCCTATGTGTGAAACGGTCTTCGGTATACCTTTATTGGTGGTTCCGATTCAAAATAATATTTGCCTGAAAGAAAATGTTAGTGTTTTTTATCGTGCCATTTAGGCCTTATATTTAAGCGTTTTCACATCAAAGCGGTCATGGGCACTTTGGCGAGGCAAGAGGCCCGCCACATTAAGATAACAGCTTGCTAGGCTACAACTTGGCAGGTCCTCATATGTAGGCCTAAACGTGTCTCAACCAAAACTCAAATATTGCTTTCCCACCAACAGATATCAATGTGAATTCAATTAGATGAATTAATAGTTACTTCATGGGACAAATAACCGTATTTCCAGGCTTAGTCGTGGTCGATTTGCTATACACCTTTCACAATGTTGTACATTTCCCGTTAGGAAAGCGATCTGTTAATATCTGTGCACCTTGGTGTCCTTGTTCTTCGTAGCGCCAGCTGTGTACTTTATGTCAGTTGCCCTGTAGAGTAGTGTCAAGTTTATTTCTAGCCTATTTGGCTTTCATTTTAATTTGATGCACTTTAAGATTATTCTGTATAATGAAAAGCTCTTTACAAATGTAATACATTAATAGTCTTATTATTATAATAATAATTATTATAATAATAATAATTATTATTATATTAAAGAATTCATTGAACGTCAACAGTGAGAAAGTTTACACGAGACAGCTGATTACATCGCAATTCACGAATGCGTGTGTATGATTTCAATATCTAAAATAAAGTTTGGCGTTATCTTTATAAATTCCCCAACGTGCAGTTGTAGCCTATGAAGTAAAAAAAGAATACAAAACTGTGATGAATTACAATAACATTGCAGCCCAATGACCTGGGCCGGGTTTCCCAAAAGCAATTAATAAAATGTCAAATAAAAACCCTACGTCATCACAGACAGCCTTTTATCTGCAACAAGTATGTTTGATGCAACACAGTTCTGGTGGGAAGAAAACGCATATTCTTTTTATAGGGATTTTAGAATATTTGCATGAAAATCTTGAGGCACAAAATTACAGACAGAAGCCGAGACGCAAAAAAACATCGCAACTGGGATCGAGGCCCTGCCCATTTTTTTGTCTAAACTTGAGGTCTATGGGCTGATGCTGAACCAAAATAGAATTTCGATAGCCAAATAACCTATAGTCCTGGGGCCAGCCTCTAACAAACATAGGCTATAATATTTTCTTTATTTGGAATTCAGTGATTTTTAGGCTCTAATAAAAAAAAACTTTCCTATGTCGAGGGTGAAGGACAGGTCATAAAGGACACATGAGGAAAGTGTTATAATGTTATTTGAAATACTTCAATTCTATCGACGAATTTCATAGCAATCAAATAACGTACATTGTTGGTGGTGGTTGATCGCTGGCAAAACGCTAAGTGTCTCAGCACGAGTATGCCTGAGTACAAGAGGTGCCCGTCACTGCGCTGCCAGCTGCAATACGTGCCAGCCAAAGCACCGGCCAAACTGGTACTTTGGGAGGGGAGAGTATTTCTTTCCTAATTCAGTGGCATCTGTTCATTATTCTCCACCGTTATAGGCTGAAGAAGGGCTTGTGAGCGTGTTCCCAAACAAAAGCGAGCATTTTATTAATTTATTTACAGTGAACTGCAGAACTGTTGTCTGGACATTTCTGGAAGGGAGAAAGAGATACGTTATATAAAATCATTCATTTGTTTTTAACCAACTCTTGTGGGCAACAAATCATATGATTCAATTACTTAAAAAAAAAACCATAAAAAAATGGTTTGCTATTATTTTTCAATACGTTTAAGTATAAGATAAAAATGATAAGTTAAACTTTTCAGATGAGATAAATAGGAAAATGTGAGCGGGCATACTATAAGGTAAATGCGTCGGCTTACTTTATTCTAGTTCCAGAAAATATTGATGATTAATGAAACAACAAATCTCGAGTAACCTAATCCTCTTGCTAAATACAAGTGTTTTGCTTCACACCCCTGATGAAGCAGATGACAGCAACATAGGCCTATATAGTCCATGAGCCAGGTCGTCGCTCGCTTCTACTTGGGTTTACGATGTCTCATAGTGATTGTCTTGAAGGAATATGTCCCTATAAATGTTTATTTATTTAATCCCTCCATCCCATTCGTTTTACTCAATGACAAATCATGTCAGTAAACAACACGTTATTGTTCATGTATACCCATTCAATTAGCCATTCACACACCTTTTTGGGCACAATCTTAACAACATTTGAAATATATTTATATCTGGCCCACCTAGGTCATTTGGTTTTGTATATTCTACATCACTATGAACATCACTATGAACATTTTCAGATATTATTGGGCATACTATAATTATATTTCGTACAGGTAAGGAGACTTATATCTCCCTCACTAACTTTAAGCATCAGCTGTCAGAGCAGTTTACCGATCACTGCACCTGTACACAGCCAGACTATAAATTGCCCACCCAACTACCTCATCCCCATATTGTTATTTATTTTTGCTCTTTTGCACCCCAGTATCCCTACTTGCACATCATCATCTGCACATCTATCACTTCAATGTTAATAATAAATTGTAGTTATTTCGCCACTATGACCTATTTATTGCCTTACCTCATGGCATTTGCATACACTGTATATGGACTTTTTCTATTGTGTTATCGACTGTACGTTTGTTTATCCCATGTTTGTCTTTGTGTTGTTGTCACGGGCGTCTTCCTGGAAATGACCGGACCAAGGTGCAGCGTGGTGAGCGTACATTTTCCTTTATTTAATATAAATGTCGCCAACAAAATAAGAAACAAACGACCGTGAAGCTTACAAGAGCTATAGTGCCACTAACAAAGTCAACTACCCACAAAATACAAAGGAAAAAAAGGTTGCCTAAGTATGATTCTCAATCAGAGACAACGATAGACAGATGTCCCTGATTGAGAACCATACCCGGCCAAAACATAGAAACAGAAAACATAGAAATAAAGAAACTAGAATGCCCATCCTAGTCACACCCTGGCCTACCCAAAATAGAGAATAAAAGCCTCTCTATGACCAGGGCGTGACAGTTGTATTTGTCAAACTGCTTTGCTTTATCTTGGCCAGGTCGTAGTTGTACATGATAACTTGTTCTCAACCGGCCTACCTGGTTAAATAAAGGTGAAATATATAAATATATATTTTTAAGTATGGTCATGCGAATTTATTCCAATAAGACGCCTTGAGTTGCTTGGTGGCCATATTGGATACAGGCTTATGTGGAGTTTAGACATGAATCATGTAATGGCCATCTATCTAAAAAAAATATTTTTAAACACTCTTATAACTGTATGTGTGAAATGTGGTGCCCCTATTAGCAATGGTACAATCGAAAAACATAGCTGGCACCACTAGTTGGAATTATTTGGTTAAGCTTCCAACATCCTAATGAAAATGGCACAATATGGGCTATTTTTAAACAATACTTGAAGCTGGTGCTTTCAAAATTGTTTATATTATATATTTTGAAAGGTAGGCTTCTTCTCCACTCCTCGGCGCCAGAGGGTGATGACAGGTTGCCCTATGCTGGGCAGCTGACATCGTCGGAAGACTGTTGCCGCAAAACAGCAAATGAGAGACACAAGGGGTGAGATGACATATATGTACTCCCCGAGATTTATGCCCATTGGTTGAAAGAACGGAAAGTGATTATTGGTTTGATTATTCAGGAAGCTTGCCTTAGTGTGCCATGCTCATTGAATGAAGTTAATAGGTGAGTAGCATTCTGCACGCTTGCTAATAGTGAAGGAGGAGAGATGTGGAGCTAAACTGACGAGGTCATATTAATAACACTACCTGTTAAGCTGACGAGGTCACATTAATAACACTACCATGTAAATACCTGTTAAGCTGACGAGGTCACATTAATAACACTACCATGTAAATACCTGTTAAGCTGACGAGGTTTACATTAATAACACTACCATGTAAATACCTGTTAAGCTGATGAGGTCACATTAATAACACTACATGTTAGCTGACGAGGTCACATTAATAACACTACCATGTAAATACCTGTTAAGCTGATGAGGTCACATTAATAACACTACCATGTAAATACCTGTTAAGCTGACGAGGTTTACATTAATAACACTACCATGTAAATACCTGTTAAGCTGACGAGGTTTACATTAATAACACTACCATGTAAATACCTGTTAAGCTGACGAGGTCACATTAATAACACTACATGTTAGCTGACGAGGCCACATTAATAACACTACCATGTAAATACCTGTTAAGCTGATGAGGTCACATTAATTACACTGCCATGTAAATACCTGTTAAGCCGATGAGGTCACATTAATAACACTACATGTTAGTTGACGAGGTCACATTAATAACACTGCCATGTAAATACCTGTTAAGCTGACGAGGTCACATTAATAACACTACATGTTAGCTGACGAGGTCACATTAATAACACTACCATGTAAATACCTGTTAAGCTGACGAGGTCACATTAATAACACTACCATGCAGTGACGAGGTCACATAACTGTTAAGCTGATGAGGTAGCATTTTAAACATTACCATGTAAATACCCTGTTAAACTGACGATGTCACATTAATAACACTACCATGCAGTGACGAGGTCACATACCTGTTAAGCTGATGAGGTAGCATTATAAACACTACCAAATAAATACCTGCTATTCTTAAGAGGTAGTGTTAGACACTACCATATACATATAAATACCTGTATGTTATGCTGATGAGGTAACCTTATAAACACTACCAGCTATGATCCCTTATTGATGTAATTTGTTAAAGCCACTTCAATCAGTGTCGATGAAGGGGAGGAGACAGGTTAAAAAATTATTTTGAAGCATTGAGACAATTGAGACATGGAGTGTGTGTGTGTGCCATCCAGAGGGTGAATGGGTAAGACAAAATATTGAAGTGCCTTTGAACAGGGTATGGCTGCTGGGTTTTTCACACACAACAGTTTCCCATGTGTATCTAAGAATGGTCCACCACCCAAAGGACATCCAGCCAACTTGACACAACTGTGGGACGCATTGGAGTCAACATGGGCCAGCATCCCTGTGGAACGCTTTCGACACTTTGTGGAGTCCATGTCCCAACGAATTGAAGGTGTTCTGATAATATCCAGAAACAAAATGCCACAATTTCAGCAAATAGACCTGTTGTAATCTGGACTAACTATTCTGCAACTACGACCCAATTTTCCCTAATCGGTCACTATATACAAGATCCACTGAAATTATTCCATGTGAGGATTGGACACTGTGTTCCTAATTGGATTTAAAATGTTCAACTAGCCATCAGTGTATTTTTCTTTTCAAATGATCAGATTACAGATTTTCTCTGATTAATGTCTTTATTATTTTGTCGTTAAATAATATCTCACTATGGTTAATCATTTTCATAGTACCATATAAGCAAAAAAATATTGCCCACTTTTAGCTTGCTATGTGAAACATCCATTATCATAATGAAGAGGCATAAACTAGGCGACATACAGCGCATGCCCTTGACTTCTAAATAACTATTTAAATATTTAAAGGTGAGTGACATCATCTAGTGAGGTCATCATCACTCGAGCAATGCCTCCTGTGGATACTCCGGACCCATGTGCACTCCTGAGTGATACACACACACACACACACACACACACACACACACACACACACACACACACACACACACACACACACACACACACACACACACACACACACACACACACACACACACACACACACACAACAAATTGTATAAAGTTATTACAAAGTATTAAGCCTATGAAAAGATTGCTTCGATCAAGTGGATTGGGATACGATCCGCATTGCGTCAAACAACAACATTGACGAATATGCTGATTCGGTGAGCGAGTTCATTAGAAAGTGCATCGGTGATGTCGTACCCACAGCAACTATTAAAACATTCCCAAACCAGAAACCGTGGATAGATGGCAGCAATCCAGCGAAACTGAAAGCAAGAACCACTGCTTTTAACTAGGGCAAGGTGACAAGAAACATGACCGAATACAAACAGTGTAGCTATTCCCTCCGCAAGGCAATCAAACAAGCTAAGCGTCAGTATAGAGACAAAGTAGAGTCGCAATTCAACGGCTCAGACACAAGAGGTATGTGGCAGGGTCTACAGTCAATCACGGATTACAAAAAGAAAACCAGCCCCGTCGCGGACCAGGATGTCTTGTTCCCAGACAGACTAAACAACTTCTTGCTCGCTTTGAGGACAACATAGTGCCACTGACACGGCGCGCTACCAAATCCTGCGGCCTCTTCTTCACTGCAGCCGACGTGAGTAAAACATTTAAACGTGGTAAACCTCGCAAGGCTGCAGGCCCAGGAGGCATCCCCCGTCGCGTCCTCAGAGCATGCGCAGACCAGCTGGCTGGTGTGTTTACTGACATATTCAATCAATCCTTATCCCAGTCTGCTGTTCCCACATTCTTCAAGAGGGCCACCATTGTTCCTGTTCCCAAGAAAGCGAAGGTAACTGAGCTAAACGACTACCGCCCCGTAGCACTCACTTCCGTCATCATGAAGTGCTTTGAGGGACTAGTCAAGGACCATATCACCTCCACCCTACCTGACACCCTAGGCCCACTCCAATTTGCTTACTGCCCCAATAGATCCACAGATGATGCAATTGCAACCACACTGCACTCTGCCCTAACCCATCTGGACAAGAGGAATACCTACGTGAGAATACTGTTCATCGACAACAGCTCAGTATTTAACACCATAGTACCCTCCAAACTCATCATCAAGCTTGAGACCCTGGGTCTCGACCCCGCCCTGTGCAACTGGGTACTGGACTTCCTGACAGGCCGCCCCCAGGTGGTGAGGGTAGGTAACAACATTCCACCACGCTGATCCTCAACACTGGGGCCCCACAAGGGTGCGTTCTGAGCCCTCTCCTGTACTCCCTGTTCACCCACGACTGCGTGGCCATGCACGCCTCCAACTCAATCATCAAGTTTGCAGACAAGACTACAGTGGTAGGCTTGATTACCAACAATGACGAGACTGCCTACAGGGAGGAGGTGAGGGCCCTCGGAGTGTGGTGTCAGGAAAATAACCTCACACTCAACGTCAACAAAACAAAGGAGATGATCGTGGACTTCAGGAAACAGCAGAGGGAGCACCCCCCTATCCACATCGACGGGACATCGAGTAATGGAGAGGGTAGTAAGTTTTAAGTTTAAGTTTTAAGTTCCTCGGCGTACACATCACGGGCAAACTGAATTGGTCCACCCACACAGACAGCGTGGTGAAGAAGGCACAAAGCGCTTCTTCAACCTCAGGAGGCTGAAGAAATTCGGCTTGTCACCAAAAGCACTCACAAACTTTTACAGATGCACAATCGAGAGCATCCTATCGGGCTGTATCACCGCCTGGTACGGCAACTGCTCCGCCCACAACCGCAAGGCTCTCCAGAGGGTAGTGAGGTCTGCACAACGCATCACCGGGGGCAAACTACCTGCCCTCCAGGACACCTACACCACTCAATGTCACAGGAAGGCCATAAAGATCATCAAGGACAACAACCACCCGAGCCACTGCCTGTTCACCCCGCTATCATCCAGAAGGCGAGGTCAGTACAGGTGCATCAAAGCAGGGACTGAGAGACTGAAGAACTGCTTCTATCTCAAGGCCATCAGATTGTTAAACAGCCTCCACTAACAATGAGTGGCTGCTGCCAACACACTGACTCAACTCCAGCCACTTTAATAATGGAAAAATGTATGTAAAAAAATGTATCACTTGCCACTTTAAACAATGCCACTTAATATAATGTTTACATACCCTACAGTACTCATCTCATATGTGTATACTGTACTCTATACCATCTACTGCATCTTGCCATCTTTATGTAATACATGTATCGCAAGCCACTTTAAACAATGCCACTTTTATATGTTTATATACCCTACATTACTCATCTCATATGTATATACTGTACTCGATACCATCTACTGCATCTTGCCTATGCCGTTCTGTACCATCACTCATTCATATATCTTTATGTACATATTCTTCATCCCTTTACACTTGTGTGTATAAGGTAGTAGTTGTGGAATTGTTAGGTTAAATTACTCGTTTGTTATTACTGCATTGTCGGAACTAGAAGCACAAGCATTTCACTACACTCGCATTAACATCTGCTAACCATGTGTATGTGACAAATAAAATTTGATTTGATTTGAAAACATGGGCACCACATTGTGAATGACTACACTTAAAGAGGTCAGTTCCTCCGCAGTGGGCACTGGCTCCCACCTCAGCCCTGACCTTCCACCTGCCTGGCCATCTCAGTCTTTCAGCCTGTACACCGCGCTCAATGAGGAACAGAACTGACACAGGAGTGGCGGTGAGGCAGTCAAAAATCCACTGCATAAGTGCACAATGGTGGCGGGTGTGTGTGACTCTGAAATCATCACAGGAGACAAAGTAGGGAGTTTTATTTTATGTGTTTTGTCCTGTATAGTACAGTATACATACATACAGAGTATAGATATATACATATACATGCAGTGGGGCAAAAAAGTATTTAGTCAGCCACCAATTGTGCAAGTTCTCCCACTTAAAAAGATGAGAGAGGCCTGTAATTTCCATCATAGGTACACTTCAACTATGACAGACCAAATGAGAAGAAAAAAAATCCAGAAAATCACACTGTAGGATTTTTAATGAATTTATTTGCAAATTATGGTGGAAAATAAGTATTTGGTCAATAACAAAAGTTTATCTCAATACTTTGTTATATACCCTTTGTTGGCAATGACAGAGGTCAAACGTTTTCTGTAAGTCCTCACAAGGTTTTCACACACTGTTGCTGGTATTTTGGCCCATTCCTCCATGCAGATCTCCTCTAGAGCAGTGATGTTTTGGGGCTGTTGCTGGGCAACACGGACTTTCAACTCCCTCCAAAGATTTTCTATGGGGTTGAGATCTGGAGACTGGCTAGTCCACTCCAGAACTGTGTGTTTGGGATCATTGTCATGCCCCCAATGGTGGAACAAACTCCCTCACGACGCCAGGACAGCGGACTCAATCACCACCTTCCGGAGACACCTGAAACCCCACCTCTTCAAGGAATACCTAGGATAGGATAAGTAATCCCTCTCACCACCCCCCCTTAATGATTTAGATGCTATTGTAAAGTGGTGTTCCACTGGATTGGGATCATTGTCATGCTCTGGATAAGACCCAGACTTAAATGTAAATGTAAATGTAAATGCTGAAGACCCAGCCACGTTTCATATTCAATGCCCTTGCTGATGGAAGGAGGTTTTCACTCAAAAGCTCCCCATTCATTCTTTCCTTTACACGGATCAGTCGTCCTGGTCCCTTTGCAGAAAAACAGTCCCAAAGCATGATGTTTCCACCCCCATGCTTCACAGTAGGTATGGTGTTCTTTGGATGCAACTCAGCATTCTTTGTCCTCCAAACACGACGAGTTGAGTTTTTACCAAAAAGTTCTATTTTGGTTTCATCTGACCATATGGCATTCTCCCAATCTTCTTCTGGATCATCCAAATGCTCTCTAGCAAACTTCAGACGGGCCTGGACATGTACTGGCTTAAGCAGAGGGACACGTCTGGCACTGCAGGATTTGAGTCCCTGGCGGCGTAGTGTGTTACTGATGGTAGGCTTTGTTACTTTGGTCCAAGCTCTCTGCAGGTCATTCACTAGGTCCCCCGTGTGGTTCTGGGATTTTTGCTCACCGTTCTTGTGATCATTTTGACCCCACGGGGTGTGATCTTGCGTGGAGCCCCAGATCGAGGGAGATTATCAGTGGTCTTGTATGTCTTCCATTTCCTAATAATTGCTCACACAGTTGATTTCTTCAAACCAAGCTGCTTACCTATTGCAGATTCAGTCTTCCCAGCCTGGTGCAGGTCTACAATTTTGTTTCTGGTGTCCTTTGACAGATCTTTGGTCTTGGCCATAGTGGAGTTTGGAGGGTGACTGTTTGAGGTTGTGGACAGGTGTCTTTTGTACTGATAACAAGTTCAAACAGGTGCCATTAATACAGGTAACGAGTGGAGGAAAGAGGAGCCTCTTAAAGAAGAATTTACAGGTCTGTGAGAGCCAGAAATCTTGCTTGTTTGTAGGTGACCAAATACTTATTTTCCACCATAATTTGCAAATAAATTCATAAAGAATCCTACAATGTGATTTTCTGGATTTTTTTTCCTCATTTTGTCTGTCATAGTTGAAGTGTACCTATGATGAAAATTACCGGCCTCTCTCATCTTTTTAAGTGGGAGAACTTGCACAATTGGTGGCTGACTAAATACTTTTTTTGCCCCACTGTATATATATACATGTATATAGTTAGACATTAGTGTGCCACTTCATCCAAGTCTGCACATCTCAAATTCTCAATTCAGTACACTGTTTCTATTGTAGACCTATGCAGTTGATTCTGTCAAGTGACCTTGTATTACCATATCGCAAGTGCAAGTGTACCTGCAATATTTGTGTGTGTTTATACATCAGGAGTGTGTGATTACAGTATTATGTACATGGGAGGGTATAGAGATTGTTGCTGGTTTGCACAGATGGTGGGGTATGGGGTGGGGGGGGGTGATTTTGAATGGGCAGCTCTGATGATGCCATGCCACAGTGGTCACACAGACAGCTAGTAATTGGCACCCATATTGACCAGTTTGTGGAGCTGTGGGGTGAGTAGCCTCCCAACTGGACCTGTCAGATGGCATTGCATCCAGCACATTGCCCTCTCCTCTCTCTTCCTCTCTTTCATCTCTTCTTTTGTCTTGGTATCTCTCACATGTTCATGTATGTACATACAGTATGCTCTCTCTCTCTCTCACACACACACACACACCTGTCTTTCCCTCTTTTTCTCTAACCTTGATCATTAGCACATGACATGAATATGTTTTCCACACTACAGTATGTCCTCCGATTGTGGGTGGTTCTATTTTAAGGTGGTCATACTATGGATTATTTAGCTATTTGATTTAGAATTTTAGGACCCCTTTAGGTATCCCCCAAATCAAAAAATGGCCTTTATTACTATAGCCCATAGAAAAGCATCAAATAACACATTCATAAAAGACAGTCAAAAAAACTAAACAAACAGGAGACAAAGGGCTGTGAGACATGGGTTTACAGCTAGATACATGAAAAGTTGGAAGTATACAGAGGGGAAACAGAGGACGAAGAGCAGAAGGGCAAATGATTTTGGAGCAGGGGGAAAGGTCTCAGATTCTGGTGGTGTAGGTGCGGGGCTATAGCGGTGTGCCAGCGCTTCCGGCTTAACATCCTTGGGTACCTGTCGGTGTTGCAGAAGCGGGCCTTACTTTACCCCTCCCGGAGGTCCTGGTACTCCGTGGGAATGGCGGAGAGGTTCGGGGCAGTTTCCAAGCCCCCAGGAAAATGTCCCGGGGCAGGCAGAGCTGATTTCAGGCAACGAGCGTGGCAGAACGGACTCCAGCCCATGATGACACCAGTAGACCAGTCAATCAAAGGATTGTGTCGCTGGAGCCAAGAGAATCCCAATACCACAGGAACCTGTGGAGACTCAATTAGCAGGAATTGGATCGTCTCACTGTGGTTCCTTTACACTCGTAAGTTGATGGAGTTGGTATGGTGGGTGACCCAGCCTTTTGAGCGCCCGTCCAGCATTCTAACATTCATGGGAATGGAGAGGGGTTGAGTAGGGATGCCCAGCTTCCTGCCGAAGCTGGAGTAACTTCCAGGTTCATAGTCTGCCACACTGAGGGAGTCCACCCGAAGCTGGAGTAACTTCTGGGTTCATAGTCTGCCACACCGAGGGAGTCCTGCCGAAGCTGGAGTAACTTCCAGGTTCATAGTCTGCCACACTGGGGGAGTCCTGCCGAAGCTGAAGTAACTTCCAGGTTCATAGTCTGCCACACTGGGGGAGTCCTGCCGAAGCTGAAGTAACTTCCAGGTTCATAGTCTGCCACACTGAGGGAGTCCTGCCGAAGCTGAAGTAACTTCCAGGTTCATAGTCTGCCACACTGGGGGAGTCCTGCCGAAGCTGAAGTAACTTCCAGGTTCATAGTCTGCCACACTGATGGGAGTCCTGCTGAAGCTGTAGTAACATCTGGGTTCATAGTCTGCCACACTGAGGGAGTCCTGCTGAAGCTGGAGTAACTTTCCGTTTCATAGTCTGCCACACTGAGGGAGTCCTGCCGAAGCTGGAGTAACTTCCGGCCACCCTCTCTCCCGGACACCGGAGCCTCAAAAACATCTCACCTCTGCCATGAATATCTCCAGACTCTGGCACATGGCGGATTGTTGCTCCCACACCGCCGTGGCCCAGGCAACAGCAGCATATTAATGTACGGATATCCTTGAGTGGTACGAGGGGGACGAAGAAGGCTACAACTCATGATGAGGGAGCAATGGGAGAGAAAGGTCTGACAGGTTCTTGAATCTCCATCGTAGCACTCCGGGGGAGGTAAGCAGGGATTTCGGGAAACCGGGGTCAAGGTGCTGCTACCAGTCGGGTTACCGAGGGGCTGGGAGGTTACCGTTGTGGGAATTGCTCCCGCAATGCATCCAATGCTAGGTCGTGAAGTTTGGCCTTGTCCATTCCATCAGACTGCAAAGCAACTCCTCGTACCTACCGATGGTGGTTCCTTGGGAGGAGATGGCGTTGCGGAGCTGGGCCAAGTCTGCTGGGTCAGTCATGGCCAGTTCGTACTATCACGTTTCAGGTAAGACCCAAATGCAGACTGTGTTGAAGTAACAATTTTTATTCCAGCAACGGGGTAGGCAAATGACAGGTCAAGGCAGGCAGGGATCGGTAATCCAGAGTAGGGAGAAGGTACAGGGTGACAGGCAGGCTCAGGCAGATTGGTCAGGCAGGCGGGCTCAGAGTCCGGACAGGCAAGGGTCAAAACGAGGAGGGCGAGAAAAAGAGAGACTAGGGAAAAGCAAGAGCTGTGACAAGACGAACTGGCAACAGACAAACAGAGAACACAGGTATAAGTACCCAGGGGATAATGGGGAAGATGGGCGACACCTGGAGGGGGGTGGAGACAAGCACAAGGACAGGTGAAACAGATCAGGGCGTGACAGGCAAATGCAATGGATTGAGAAGCTTCCAATTAAAAAAATATCTGAATCTTAAACTGACCGATTTGGATAGGGATTTACCGTTGAAGTCAGAAGTTTACATACACCTTAGCCAAATACATTTAAACTCAGTTTTTCCACAATTCCTGACATTTAATCCCATTAAAATCTCCCTGTATTAGGTCAGTTAGGATCACCACTTTATTTTAAGAATGTGAAATGTTAGAATAATAGTAGAAATAATGATTTCAGCTTTTATTTCTTTCATCACATTCCCAGTGGGTCAGAAGTTTACATACACTCAATTAGTATTTGGTAGTATTGCCTATAAATTGTTTAACGTAGGTCAAACATTTCGGGTTGCCTTCCACAAGCTTCCCACAATAAGATGGGTGAATTTTGGCCCATTCCTCCAGACAGAGCTGGTGAAATTGAGTCAGGTTTGGAGGCCTCCTTGCTCGCACACTCTTTTTCAAATGTTCTATAGGATTGCGGTCAGGGCTTTGTGATGGCCACTCCAATACCTTGACTTTGTTGTCCTTAAGCCATTTTGCCACAACTTTGAGTTGAGTTGAGTTTATTGAGTTTATTTTTATTTTTACAGGGACAGTGCACATTAATCAACGTTTCAGTAAAAGTGCCGGTTTTAGCCAGCCGGCTAATTTTCAACCGCAGTCCCTGGGCAGGTTAGTTATTAAAAACAATTACAATATAGACAATAGCAACATAGAACAAGCAAGACATAGCAACATAGGACAAGCAAGACGTAGCATACAGACAGAGCAACATAGAGCAAAAAGCAGCAAGACAAAATTCATAAAAGCAACAAAGTGTTTCCACACCTCACAAGCTACAGACAACAGACAACATGGAAAGCGGCAACACACAGCTAGGGACCATGTTCACAAATCTGATTGACCTTTAGCCATGTCTTCAAGCATTTTGTGAAATTGTGATATGTGGTGCAGTTATGTGTGTCTGATGGCAGTGTATTCCAGACATGGGAATGCAGATCTATACAGTCACCTCACATGACAGACCTTGTGGATCTGCTGCCATATGTCTGGGTTTTCTGTTTAACAAAAATATTGAGTGGAGGGGGAGCCAGGCCATTAAGGATCTTGAATACAAGACATGCGTCGGTGTATTGCACAAGATTTTCCCAACTCAAGAGCTCATGCTTTCTAAGGATGTGACAATGATGATGGCTATTGGGCTTCCTATCAAGCACTTTGAGAGCCTGTTTGTAGACAGACTGAATAGGTTTTAATGTTGTACAGCAAGTTTGGGCCCAACTAGTCAAGCAGTATGTTAAGTGGGGGAGTATCATAGAGTTGAAGTACAGTTTTGCTACCTCTGTAGTCAAACAATTTCGTATAAATCGGAAATTAGCTAGTTTGAATTTAGTTATTTGAATTACCTTTTTCACATGCTTTTTAAAAGAGAGGTTGGAATCAAGTATGATGCCAAGGTACTTAAAATCGGATACCACCTGGAGCTTCTCCCCTGACACATAGACATCTGGCTCAGTAGCATCTGTTGCCGTCTTTGTGAAGAACATGCAAACAGTTTTTTTCACATTGAGATGCAAACACGAGTCACTGAGCCACTTTGTAACCTGGACCATTACAGTAGTGAGTTCTTGTGCAGCTTGTTGTTTGCTCTTTGCATGATATATCACTGTATCATCTGCATACATTTGAACTTCAGACCCAGTACAGACAGAAGGCAGATCATTAATGTACAGGCTGAACAGGAGGGGCCCCAGTATTGACCATTGGGGCACGCCCACATCATAGCTACGAGCGACAGCTCATTGCTCACTCTGACACACTGAGTTCTGCCTTCAAGGTATGATTTCATCCATCTCAAGGCATCAGGGGAAAAGTTGAACTTTGACAATTTTGTGATGAGAATCTCATGGTTAACAGTATCAAAAGCCTTCCTTAGGTCCAGAAACACAGCCCCAACAGCACCCCTTTGTCCATCTTGGACTTCACATTTTCCAGAAGAAAGCAGTTGGCCGTTTCTGTGGAGTGTTTCGCTCTGAAGCCAAACTGCATGGAGTATAATGTGAAGGGGCTGTTGTTGAGGTGGGCAATCAGTTGTTCTGCTACACACTTTTCAACAACCTTTGACACCACAGGTAGTATACTAATGGGCCTGTAGTTACTCACGTCAGCAGGGTCGCCTGATTTAAAGATGGCCGTTATTATGGCCGACTTCCATACCCTTGGAAACACACCGAGACCAATAGATGTGTTGGTGACCTTAGTAATGGGGCCAATGAGTGACTCTTTGTAGTTTTTAAGAAAGGTAGAGTCCATCCCAAACACATATTTGGCTTTAGAGTTCTTTAGTGAGCTAAACACCTTGTTCACCTTTGACACAGAAACCTCCCTTATGATGAAGACAGGTTGAGTGTCATTCACTAGCACTGAGCCCAAGAAACCGGTGGAGGGGTTCTGTGTCAGTGCCCTGACAGTGGAAGTATGCTTGGAAGTATGCTTTGGAAGTATGCTTGGGGTCATTGTTCATTTGGAAGACCCATTTGTGACCAAGCTTTAACTTGACTGATGCTTTGAGATGTTGCTTCAATATATCCACGTAATTTTCCTTTCCTCATGATGTCATCTATTTTGTGAAGGGCACCAGGCCCTCCTGCAGCAAAGCATCCCCATAACATGAATCTGCCACCCCTGTGCTTCACAGTTGGGATGGTGTTCTTTGGCTTGCAAGCCTCCCCCTTTTTCCTCCAAACATAACGATGGTCATTATGGCCAAACAGTTCTATTTTTGTTTCATCAGACCAGAGGACATTTCTCCAAAAAGTACAATCTTTGTCCCAATGTGCAGTTGCAAACTGTAGTCTGGATTTTTTATGGAGGTTTTGGAGCATTGGCTTTTTCCTTGCTGAGTGGCCTTTCAGGTTATGTCGATATAAGACTCGTTTTACTGTGGATATTGATACTTTTGTACCTGTTTCCTCCAGCATCTTCACAAGGTCCTTTACTGTTGTTCTGGGATTGATTTGCACTTCTCGCACCAAAGTACGTTCATCTCTAGGGGACAGAACGCTTCTCCTTCCTGAACGGTATGATGGCTGTGTGGTCCCATGGTGTTTATACTTGCGTACTATTGTTTGTGCAGATGAACGTGGTACCTTCGGGCGTTTGGAAATTGCTCCCAAGGATGAACCAGACGTGTGCAGGTCAATCATTTTTTTCTGAGGTCTTAGCTGATTTCTTTTGATTTTCCTATGATGTCAAGCAAAGAGACACTAATTTTGAAGGAAGGCCTTGAAAAACATCCACAGGTACACCTCCAATTGACTTCAAATGATGTCAATTAGCCTATTTTCTCAGCGGTTTAAAGACAGAGTCAACTTAGTGTATGTAAACTTCTGACCCACTGGAATTGTGATACAGTGAATTATACGTGAAATAATCTGTCTGTAAACAGTTGTTGTAAAAATTCACAGTCACAAAGTAAGAAGAGATTTGTAGGGAGGTTGAAAAATGAGTTTTAATGACTCCATTCTAAGTGTATGTAAACTTACGACTTCAACTGTATGTCAACATGTTTTCCTGTTATTACTGCAAGGTATCAATACAAATCACAGCATAGATTACAGGTCCCCTGATGGAGAGTATGAATTATGTTATTGATTTGACCTTTAATTAAAGTTGTAAGTCAATTAAGATATTCTTTATTTGCAGTAATGACCTGTCAGAGTAGCATATCCATATGTGCATATCCCTCTTTTTGTTAGTTAAGGGGATTTACAAATGTCAGCCAGGAAACAATCCGACCTGGCAACGTGTGGCTCCTTGGAGGAATATTGGTAGACAACAGAGGAACATTGCTGCAACAAATAAATTTGATAGACAGAGGTTAGATCGAGCAGGAGGTTGAAAATTCAGGGTTCAGCCAAACAGTCTCAGGAATGAATGTATGTGTGTGTGTGCATCTGTGTGTGTGTTCGACAGCTGTTCATTAGTACATTACAACCACACTGGTTATTTCCAAAACGTGCAGCACCACTGGGTATGATGGAATGGCCTGTTTCTTCAATGAATACAATGAGGAAACAATGGAGAAAAAAGAGGAAGACTGTCACTGTCCACCATCCTTGGGTGCTGAATATCAAGTATGAGATTTTTTGTTTACTTTGGAATTGGACCTTTTACTAATGTGACAAAGTCTACTCAAGTATGCCCAGCCCAAAACACACCTAATTCAACAAATAAAGGACTTAATGCGCTAGTTCTGGCCCAGAACAACAGAAATATGCAATCTTGTGGGCATTCAAGTAATGGATTAGGTCTACTGAATTGACATATAGCCTACATAATAATGTCTACTGAAAAACCGTTTATACAGTGCCTTGCGAAAGTATTCGGCCCCCTTGAACTTTGCGACCTTTTGCCACATTTCAGGCTTCAAACATAAGGATATAAAACTGTATTCTTTTGTGAAGATTCAACAACAAGTGGGACACAATCATGAAGTGGAACGACATTTATTGGATATTTCAAACTTTTTTAACTAATCAAAAACTGAAAAATTGGGCGTGCAAAATTATTCAGCCTCTTTACTTTCAGTGCAGCAAACTCTCTCCAGAAGTTCAGTGAGGATCTCTGAATGATCCAATGTTGACCTAAATGACTAATGATGATAAATACAATCCACCTGTGTGTAATCAAGTCTCCGTATAAATGCACCTGCACTTGAATAAGAAATAAAAGACGATGTAAGAGCATAATGACAGTGTCCACACAGTATGTCTGACGGAGCTACATCTATAATGCTTGAATGTGCATACAAGGTTTCTCTAACATATGACCAATGTACACTTCTATTTCTATGAGCTGTAAATGAAACTTAAAAACACCTGGCTGTACCTGCAGTTTAACTAGCACTTCTCTGCAGTATGCTAGTTTCTGCAGTACAGAGTGTCATTGGAGGCAAGGGTTTGCCTCCCGAGTTGACTGTGGGATGTCAAATTGGCACATATTCCCTACCTCCCCTTCCTGGCTCACCCTCACTCTCTGACTCTCACTTAGCCTCTCACTTGTCTTTAGTGCTCTTCCTCTCTATCTCTCCCCATTACTGCCTGTTGTCTTCTCTCGCTCTTTCTCCATCTCTCTCATGACACCGCAAGAGAAGCAAACACATCCATGTGTGTGTCCCTGCCTTCCTCTTCATCCATCACTCCCATCTCTCTCTCCCTCCTGTCTCTGTCTTCTCTCTCCTCCATAAGAGGAGCAAACACATCCATGTGTGTGTCCCTGCCTTCCTCTTCATCCATCACTCCCATCTCTCTCTCCCTCCTGTCTCTGTCTTCTCTCTCCTCCATAAGAGGAGCAAACACATCCATGTGTGTGTCCCTGCCTTCCTCTTCATCCATCACTCCCATCTCTCTCTCCCTCCTGTCTCTGTCTTCTCTCTCCTCCATAAGAGGAGCAAACACATCCATGTGTGCGTCCTGATGCGAGGCTTGAGATGCTCGAGTTAGAGTGTTGACACAGCAGGCTCTGTCGCCTCAGATTAAAAGAGATTATAGGACGGGAACAAGATAGAAGTCTCACGCCAGGAGAGAATCATGGGTCGTGTTCAGCACAAAATTGAAGAAAATGGTCCGAAACAGGGAGGTATTATTTGAACAAGAAATGCTTGTTTTTCGCGTTCCGTTAAACAAGTCTTTAAAAAAAGTCTCCCTTATATGGCTTGAGAAAACTAGGCATTTAAATTATCAACAGTTTCCTAGGGAGATTCTCAATTGGATTTGCTCAACTCCTGCATCCTCTCTGCTCCGTCCTCTATTGCCTCCTTTTGAAAAAGGTAAATAGAAATCGAGTAGAGGCGCCGAGGAGAGGGAAAGAGCACCAAAATACGCTTGTATGAAATTAGACTCTCCTTCTCCAATTGCTCGTCATCAGGCAAATGACATTCACACGGTGAACTCCCAAAATGAATGTATAAAGTAATAAAAATTAATTTAACTAGTTGTGCAATACATTTTATTGATAAAATGTAGCATATCATTTTTAAATGTTTGCATGCTTTTCTCCTTCGGGGAAACAATAGCTGATTCAAAGGGGGTGATTTTCAAATTCTTTTGCGAAAGACTCAGGTAGGATACACATGTACTTCCTTACCAAAAGGAGGCTATAAAGAAGGGGTCTTCCTTTTGCCTACTAACGAATTGACACTCTCCTCGACCACTTATACACTACCGTTCAAAAGATTGTTCCTTGTTTTTGAAAGAAAAGCACATTTTTTTGTCCATTAAGATAACATCAAATTGATCAGAAATACAGTGTAGACATTGTTAATGTTGTAAATGACTATTGTATCTGGAAATGCCATATTTTTAAATGGAATATCTACACAGGCATACAGAGGCCCATTATCAGTAACCATCACTCCTGTGTTCCAATGGCATGTTGTGTTAACTAATCCAAGTTTATCATTTTAAAAAGCTAATTGATCATTACAAAACCCTTTTGCAATTATGTTAGCACAACTGAAAACTGTGTCCTGATTAAAGAAGCAATAAAACTGGCCTTTTTTTAGACTAGTTGAGTATCTGGAGCATCAGCATTTGTGGGTTAAATTACAGGCTCAAAATTGCCAGAAACAAGTGTCACTTGTATGGACATTTTTTGGTTGTGCAAACCTACAGTTTCATCAGCTGTCCAGGTGGCTGGTCTCAGACGATCACGCAGGTGAAGAAGCCAGTTGTGGAGGTCCTGGGCTGGCATGGTTACATGTGGTCTGCGGTTGTGATTAAAATGGCGCCGGAAGAAATGGCAGCAGTTTTACGGGCGCCCAACCAATTGTGCTATTATGTGTTTTTTTCACAATATTTGTAATTTATTTTGTACATAATGTTTCTGCAACCGTATTTTACAGCAAGAGAGCTTCTGGATATCAGGACAGCGATCACTCACCTCGGATTACACAAAGATTTTTTTCTACAACAAGGACGAGGTACAAGACATTCTCCAAACACTCCATAGGGCCGACCCCGTTATTTGCTTGAGGAAGCGATGCAGGTACAGAGGACAAAGAGCCGGATGCCTGGTCAGGACCCAGAGAAGGCAACTGAGAAAGCTGCCGTTACTGTCAATACTACTCGCCAATGTGCAATCATTGGACAATAAATTAGATGAAGTACGATCACGAATATGCTAACAACGTGACATCAAAAACTGTAATATCCTATGTTTCACGGAATCGTGGCTGAATGACTACATGGATATTTAGCTAGCGGGATATACGCTTGATATTCCTCACCTGTCAGGGAGATGGATTATCTTGGCAAAAGAGAAATGCTCAGGGATATTAGCAAAGTTCTGCACAACATTTGAATGAAATAAGCTTTGCGCTCATATGGAACATTTCTGGGATCTTTTATTTTAGCTCATGAAACATACGACCAACACTTTACATGTTGCGTTTATATTTTGGTACAGTATAGTTACACCGCAAATGTACACTGCAAATAGGTTTGAGCATTTCTGCAATATGCAGTTGGTACCTACATTTTTAGATTAATGTGATTATTGAAGAATATAACTCTGGGCTCTCCAACCCTGTTCCTTGAGAGCTACCCTCCTGTAGGTTTTTGATCAAACCTAAGTTGTAACTAACCTGATTCACCTTCACATCCAGTTAATTATTAGAATCAGGTGCGGTAGATTAGGGTTCTGGAACACGTTAGGAGAGCCCTCATGAGCTTAGTTTAACTGTCATGCATTCCCCATCAGAACCCAAAATATAAATGTAAGCAAACACTGTATAGCCTCCAAACATGGTTAAAGCTAAAACAATTTAATCATCTGCAGTGGAACGTGGCAGAGCTACAGTGGTGTTTGTCAGAGGAGACTTTCTCACGAAAACGTCTGTAGCATTTGGGCTACAAACTAATATGACCCCCCTGTGGAAAGGGGGAGACAATCATAAATGTTCTCCATTTGGTCTACTACCCCCACAACTGTCACAGGACTTGTCTGAAGTTAACTGGAGGTAGTTTTGTGCCAACAAAAAAAGGGTTAAAGATGTGTCCAAAACAAAAGTATTTCCTGAGCTTTCTGACATTTCCTAGATATAGGACAGGCACTTCAAAACATTATTCCTTATAATATTTCTAAACATTTATGAATGTATTATTCAATGTGTTTCTATGGGCTATAATAGTAAAGGCAAAATTCAATATTTTATCAAATAATAATAATAATTTTTAAAAACTATACAGTGGTCCTAAATTCTAAATCAAATAGCTAAAAGATCTGTGGGCCAACCACCTTAAAACAATTCCATATGTAAGTTTGATAGAACCCCCACACAATGGCTTTTAGAGGTTAAGTTTGGATTTCATTACAAATGTTCTTGGGTATCTCCATGGTAACAGGAACTTTACGAGCATTCCCAAGTACATTGGCAACTCACTACAGACAGTCGGTGTGACATGCAATGCCACACCAACCCTCAAAGTATGTGTGACACACTGTTACGGATACCAGTATCCTGTGTATGTGTGTGTGTATCCTGTGTTCTTTTCTCTCCTTCTCCCCTCACAGGTGAAAACCATCACTCCCCAATCAGTCACCAATCCAATCATCAATCAGAAGACACACCTCCTCCTGTTTCCTACCCTATCACAGTTCCTTTCCCTTGGTTTAAAAACCCTGTCAGTTGTTTGCTCTAGAGCGCAATCTCTCTGTAAATGCCATGTCTGTAGGTCTCTCTGTTTCACTCTCTCTTTGTGTATTGACCTCTCTTTTGTTTGAGCACCTCCATAGCACTTTGTCATCACCTGTGAGTATTGTTTTGGTTATGGTGTTTGTTTGTTTGCTGGTGGGAAATGGGGGAACCAAGACAAGTCGCCCATGGGCATACACTACCCGTAGGTAAACTTTGTTAAATGCACTAGTTAGAACTGGGTGGACCACCCACTGTATTTTTGTTTAGTTAGTTAGCTGTTGTTAAAGTAGGCTAGTCTAGCTTAGGGGTGTTTTTGAATACTTATTGTTTCTTTCCTTGGGTCCAGCTCAGCCCCTTTTCCTGCCCCCCCCCCCCCCATTACCGTGTGTTTATCAATAAACCCTGAGTTTCACGGTAGATTTCAGTTGTCGTGGTTATTTCGTTCACACTTTTACTTTGCCACTATTATAATTTGCATGAGTTATATTACGGATCTCATTACCATCCCCCCCTAGACTGTCGGGCCAAAAGGGATTCGTAACACACACACACACACACACAAACCATGACACACAAACCCATAGGTCAAATCAACAGTGACTTGTATCTTCCATACAGACAATATAATATGCAAATTATTTTGTTGACTTTTTTGTTCATTAGCAGCTTCACAGTATGACAGCATTCCATGTACCCAAATTGTGATATACCACATGCACGCACACACTTAACACACACACTTAACACACACACTTAACACAACTAGGTAGACCTACAATTCAATAAACAGTACCGAGGTCTGGGTATTCCTGGTTTTACACATTCCTGCATGCTTTTCAAATCTGCAGCTTCCAGAAGTGACTGAGTTGGCACAGTCGGAGTGGCGGCGCCAGGGGAAATGGATTGGCACAGTCGGAGTGGCGGCGTCAGGGGAAATGGATTGGCACAGTCGGAGTGGCGGCGCCAGGGGAAATGGATTGGCACAGTCGGAGTGGCGGTGCCAGGGGAAATTAATTGACACAGTCGGAGTGGCGGTGCCAGGGGAAATGGATTGACACAGTTGGAGTGGCGGTGCCAGGGGAAATGAATTGACACAGTCGGAGTGGCGGTGCCAGGGGAAATGGATTGGCACAGTTGGAGTGGCGGTGCCAGGGGAAATGAATTGACACAGTCGGAGTGGCGGTGCCAGGGGAAATGGATTGGCACAGTGGTGGTGCCAGGGGAAAGTGGTGGTGCCAGGGGAAATGGATTGACACAGTCGGAGTGGCGGTGCCAGGGGAAATGGATTGACACAGTCGGAGTGGCGGTGCCAGGGGAAATGGATTGACACAGTCGGAGTGGCGGTGCCAGGGGAAATGGATTGACACAGTCGGAGTGGCGGTGCCAGGGGAAATGGATTGGCACAGTCGGAGTGGCGGTGCCAGGGGAAATGGATTGACACAGTCGGAGTGGCGGCGCCAGGGGAAATGGATTGACACAGTCGGAGTGGCGGTGCCAGGGGAAATGGATTGACACAGTCGGAGTGGCGGTGCCAGGGGAAATGGATTGACACAGTCGGAGTGTCGGTGCCAGGGGAAATGGATTGATTGACACAGTCGGAGTGGCGGTGCCAGGGGAAATGGATTGGCACAGTCGGAGTGGCGGTGCCAGGGGAAATGGATTGACACAGTCGGAGTGGCGGTGCCAGGGGAAATGGATTGACACAGTCGGAGTGGCGGTGCCAGGGGAAATGGATTGGCACAGTCGGAGTGGCGGTGCCAGGGGAAATGGATTGACACAGTCGGAGTGGCGGTGCCAGGGGAAATGGATTGACACAGTTGGAGTGGCGGTGCCAGGGGAAATGGATTGACACAGTCGGAGTGGCGGTGCCAGGGGAAATGGATTGGCACAGTCGGAGTGACAGTGCCAGGGGAAATGGATTGACACATGGCCCACCCGTGCCAGGCCAACTCGTGGGGAGAGATAGAAGGGGGGGACTGAGGAGAGGTGGGAACTTTTGCATCTTAAATTCCACAACATCTGTTTGGTAGGCACGTGCAACACAGTATAGTGAGGATGTATGGTGGGTTCGCAGGCGAGCACTTTAATTGGTGTGTGTGTGTGTGTGTGTATAGGGTGGGGGGTATGGAGGGATGGGAGTGTGTCGGAGTGCGTGAGGAGGGGTGGGTTGATGATGTAAGGCACATTTTTATTTTGCAGTGTTTGGTTAGGCATTGTTTAGTGTGTTAAAAATGGTCTTGAACTAATGGAAGAACATCTCTGCATCAAACTTTTGGCATGGAAGGCATTGCCATTTCTACAGGCTTACCCATGAAGTCTGACAACGACATCACAATTGGTAGTATAACAACTGGAATGAGAGTGATTTAAAATAGCTGAGTATTGTTTATTTGTAGTTGAAAATGTCTACATTCTTGTATTATGGTTATAAGGGGTCATGGTTTTGATCTCATATACCTTATAGCCTTATTCTGATACCGTCAAAAGCCTACACACTTTTCTTGACTTGAATTTCCAAGGGGAAGGGGGCAATGAGGCTTCACCCTTCTCATGGGTTTCCAACACACACATGCACACACCCCCTTCCCCCTCTTCTCATGCCTGTTGGCACTATGGGGAAAAGTACCTCTCCATCTATCTGCCCCCCCCACTCCCCGATGCCAGCCGACGGGCCTCGTGGCGTGCCATCTGCTGCGGCCCCCTCCCCAAACTTCTCAACATCCTACCCATAAGAGATCTCTCTAGCCCGGTTCTGGGCATTACCAAACAGGATGCTTTAGCGAGGATCACTTCTTCCCATCAGCCAGCACACAGGAGCAAGGAGGAAGAATACCAAATACACACATATGTCTACAATAATACACATCATTTGTATCAACAGACATCTATATAGTCAGATGTAGCCTCCAGTTTACACAAACCGATATCCAAAAACGAAGACATAATAAAATGTATGTAGTGCACAATGTAAACGGCTAGATGCACATGAACGCACCCACACACTCGCACACACACACACACTCAAGGAAGCACCACTCGCAGTACTGCACACTCCCTTAATCATACTATGGCTGGTGTAAAAATCTCCCTAGAGACCCTCCACTGCCGTAGGCTCAGCTGTCCAGTGTGTGTGTATACTTTATATTCTGACCGTCTCGCCCTCGGACTTTGACACCAGCCTTTAACAATCTAGATATGTCATATATTACAAACCCAGATCCATCTACAGCAAAACATGGTGATGGATGTCAATCAGTCTCATGTTTAATCTTCTAAACTCTGTTCTTTCAATCCCCCGGGGGGGTAAAAGAGAAGCCAAGCCAAAAGGGTAATTAAATGTTTTTAAACCTGTCCCCTTGGAGGACACAGAATGGTGCGGGAGAAATTAATGAGAGAGACCTACAGCTATTGTAAGCTTAAGGGGATGTGTTATGTACAAAGGTTGGGTTTAAATGTAGTTTTCAATCCAGTCAATTCAGGTGAATTGAAATTAAATTCAGTTATTGAATTTTTTGAAACATGGGATGATTTAATTAATTTACTGACATTCAGGAATAATGTGAAAACCAATCAGGGCATTCGCTCGATATCTGAGAAATAATCTGCATATCTCCTCATGTGGTTTAATGAGATTAAGAACAAATTGCTTCACCAGACCATTGGGTATATAGCTCACTTTGTATATGGTGTGGGCGGCCTTTTCAAAGTTTGTAAGGGTCATATTCATTTGCAGCAGCACAGGTCCTTGCTCTTTTTTCCAGCATTCTACTAATCATGAATGTACACAGGCTACAGTATGTGGATAGACTCACCTCAATGCATCCTTGTGCTCTGCTGCCTATACAGTGGTATTCAGATGGTCATGACTGAAGGGAACGAGGGAAGGAAGTGATGCAAGACTATTGGGATGGGCTTCGGTTGCCGTGGCACCCAGCATGAAGTCAGGCTTGCTGTGTGGGAAGGGGGGGGGTTTAGCGAGCGAGAGAGAGCAAAAGAGAGGGAGCGAAAGAGAGGGCGAGAAAGAGAGGGAGAGAAAAAGAGAATAAGAACGAGGGGAGGGGGCAGCCATACAGGATCATTTGTGATGAGGCTCATTTGCACAACCACACTTAATTGGCTACAACAATTCATTATTATCATGTGTTGGAAAGTTGGCACAAAAAGTTAATTTAAAACCTGTTAAGGCTCGGGACAATACTGCCCCCTTTGGATGAATTGCGTGCCCATAGTAAACTAAAAAAGAAATCTGTCCAAAATTGCTAATATATGCATATAATAATAATTATTGGATAGAAAACACTCTAAAGCTTCTAAAACCGTTTGAATTATGTCTGTAATTATAGCAGAACTCACAGGGCAGGCAATCTCCCAAACTAGTTTTGGCATCCAGAAAGTTGGGGCAACTTTGACGTCATCGCCCCCACCCTTCCCAACCAGCTTTGGATCTGGAAACACTTTCTATGTCTTCCGCATTTAATTGCGCAAATCCCGCGAGCTTTGACCCTTTGGCAGGCAAAATAGTGGGTGTCGTGAGAAAATATATGCGCGTTCGAGCGCGAATTATACACAGTCATCCCTTCGTTCCAGAAGGTCTTAGAAGAATTCCTTTTGTCCGGTTGAATCGCCAATTGTTTTGTACGTTTATAACATCCTAAAGCTTGATTCTGCACTTAGTTTGACCAGTTTAGTCGACATATAATATGTAATTTTGAAGTTTTGATGCGCAACTGTTCGGGACCAGAAGTCATTTTGGATGCATTTCAGCTGACACGGGTAGCCTATCCTACTATAACTACACACGAACTGAAACAAAACGATGTATTGTGTAAGTATGACTCCTTCCACTACATTCTGATCGAAGACCATCAAAGGTAGTGGAATATTTATGTTGTAATTTTGTATTTCTGTTGACTCCAACATAGCGGAGAAATATTGCTTACGTCTGAGTGCCGCCTCAGATTATTGAATAGTGAACGATTTCTGTAACGTTAAAAAGAAATGTGACAAAGCGGTTGCATTAAGAAGCAGTGTATCTTTCTAACTATATGAAGAACATGTATATTTAGTCAAAGTTTATGATGTGTATTGCTGTTATCTGGCGTTATCTGGCGGAGCTATCTATAATTTCTCCGGACATTTTTGAGGATTTTCTGAATATGGCGTCAATGTAAATGGAGATTTATGGATATAAATTGCATATTATTGAAAAAAACATAAATGTACTGTGTAACATGTCCTATTACTGTCATCTGATGAAGATTTTCAAAAGGTTAGTGAATTATTTTTCTTTTAATCCTGCGTTTGTGATTGCATCTTTTGTTTGATATACATATGTGCTATGTTTTTAGAAATCTGACTCGCTGGGTAGATGAACAAGGTGTTTATCTTTCATTTGAGCTATTGGACTTGTTCATGTGTGGAGGTTAAATATTTCTAAGAATATTTTTGCATTCTGTGCGCCACCTTTTGAGTTGAGCGGTGGGGTGCCCTTACGGAACATGTAGCGTGAACACGTTAAGAGGGTTTTAATTAGAGGGATAGAAAGTTAAGTATTATTTGTATTTTTAGGGAATATTTATCTGGTTGATATTGTAAATATTAAGTAACTTTGTCATTGATTAGCGTCACTATCTATCCCCTACTTTTCAAATCTTCCCCTTCCCAGACCCTTCCCCCACGCACTCTCCCAAATTGCATTGTCTCTTAGTTTGTCCCCCTTACACTCCCCCTCTTTTCTCTCTCCCTCTCCCTCTCTCTCCCTTCGTATGAAATATTGCCTGGATAATGAGCGGAGCAGGTTGGAATCCTGGAGAAGATGTCCTAGGAGATGAATGCATTTTCAGCAGAATAATTAAGTTAATTAACAAATTCACATGCATATTCATCAAACTTTTAATGTCTTCTCCACGAGGTTTGATGAGCAGTGGGGTAATAACCATCTCATTTGCATACGGCGTTCACAGAACTCTTCGTTAAAAAGAGTGGGAGAGAGGAAAATGCCGGAAAGGGAAAAACAACGAACAAGAGCAAAACACGAGGAGACGTGAGAGGAAAGCAGCGGCACAATGCCTCTGAGGTTAGAGGGTGGAGGCAGAGACACCGTGTGACACGGACCGGTGTAAGGCGCCACAGCTGCAGATGGGTGACATTAGGAGGGCTGGTCCACATGAGCCCTCCACCCCTCCCTGGCAGATTGACTTTCTGAGACATCTCTGTTCTGTCCATGCTTCTGTCTCTGTTTTCTCTCTCCTTCGCTCCCCTCCTACACTTCCCAACCTCTCCATCTTATCTCTGTCAAATTCGACCCCCCTCACTTTGTCTGTTTCTATCTCTCTCTCTCAGTTGCTCTCTCTCTGCATGTCATATTTCCTTTTTTCTCTCGCTTTCTCTCTGTATGTTTCTGAAATGCATATCGGATGAAAACAATGTAATCATGTGTCGGAGTCCTTTCATTACGCTCTCTCATTTCTCTCTCTTTCTTTCTCTCTCTGCCTTCCACACTCTACCCCTCCATCTCTCGCCAGAGGGCAGTCTGCTGCTGCTGTCTGCACACAACCTGGCTCTGCTTGCAACACCATCTCTCTTTCTTTCTCTCTCTGCCTTCCACACTCTACCCCTCCATCTATCGCAAGAGGGCAGTCTGCTGCTGCTGTCTGCACAAAACCTGGCTCTGCTTGCAACACCACCTCTCTTTCTTTCTCTCTCTGCCTTCCACACTCTACCCCTCCATCTATCGCAAGAGGGCAGTCTGCTGCTGCTGTCTGCACACAACCTGGCTCTGCTTGCAACACCACCTCTCTTTCTTTCTCGCTCTGCCTTCCACACTCTACCCCTCCATCTCTCGCCGGAGGGCAGTCTGCTGCTGCTGTCTGCACACAACCTGGCTCTGCTTGCAACACCACCTCTCTTTCTTTCTCTCTCTGCCTTCCACACTCTACTCCTCCATCTCTCGCCGGAGGGCAGTCTGCTGCTGCTGTCTGCACACAACCTGGCTCTGCTTGCAACACCACCTTTCTTTCTTTCTCTCTCTGCCTTCCACTCTCTACCCCGCCATCTCTCGCCGGAGGGCAGTCTGCTGCTGCTGTCTGCACACAACCTGGCTCTGCTTGCAACACCACCTCTCTTTCTTTCTCTCTCTGCCTTCCACACTCTACCCCTCCATCTCTCGCCGGAGGGCAGTCTGCTGCTGCTGTCTGCACACAACCTGGCTCTGCTTGCAACACCACCTCTCTTTCTTTCTCTCTCTGCCTTCCACACTCTACCCCTCCATCTATCGCAAGAGGGCAGTCTGCTGCTGTCTGCACACAACCTGGCTCTGCTTGCAACACCACCTCTCTTTCTTTCTCTCTCTGCCTTCCACACTCTTCCCTCCATCTCTTGCGGAAGCAGTCTGCTGCTGCTGTCTGCACACAACCTGGCTCTGCTTGCAACACCACCTCTCTTTCTTTCTCTCTCTGCCTTCCACACTCTACCCCTCCATCTATCGCAAGAGGGCAGTCTGCTGCTGCTGTCTGCACACAACCTGGCTCTGCTTGCAACACCACCTCTCTTTCTTTCTCTCTCTGCCTTCCACACTCTACCCCTCCATCTATCGCGGAGGGCAGTCTGCTGCTGCTGTCTGCACACAACCTGGCTCTGCTTGCAACACTATCTCTCTTTCACACTTCCATCCTGAACCTCCCACATGTACATGCACATCTCCCAAACGTCATCCCTTGATATCTTTTTTGCTCTCTCTATGTCATCCCCCCCATACTCCCTCTTTTCTCACCTGTGCCAGACATGGGCTTTGGCCACCTGTCAGCACTACTAACTTCACCTCACAATCACCTTTCCTGAAATTCTCACAGACTGACACACACTGCAACATGATGTCACTACAATTCATTTTCTACTGGCGTTTACACGTCAATTATGTGACACATTATTACGGGAAATGGACGAGTGCCACTTGCTTCACTGTTTCAATCTATCTTTTTTACAGCACCTGTGTATTAACATTTAGTCAAATAACTGTACGTGATAATGAGTTATGACTAGTATATGTTTGACACAGTACTTATGACATGAAAGTATATGCAAAATCCTTATGCTATGATATGGCGGGAGGTTTGGTGTTACGCTCCTATTCTTTGTCCCCAATGCAATAGAAGACCAGTTTTGATAGCTTTTGGCCGTGCCCTTATCCTACTCATCCTGTGTTCCTCGGGTGATGTGGAGGTTAACCCAGGCCCTGCGTGTCCCCAGGCGCTCTCATTTGTTGACTTCTGTAACAGTAAAATCCTTGGTTTCATGCATATTAACATCAGAAGCCTCCTCCCTAAGTTTGTTTTACTCACTGCTTTAGCCCACTCCGCCAAACCTGATGTCCTTGCCGTGTCTGAATCCTGGCTTAGGAAGGTCACCAAAGATTCTGAGATTTCCATCCCCAACAACAACATTTTCCGTCAAGATAGAACTGCCAAAGTTCTGTCATACTTTCCAGGTCTACGCCCAAACAGTTTGAGCTTTGAATTGATTTATTTCTTATCTCTCCAGAAATAAGTCTCTCCCTGTTGCCACCTGTTATAGATCCCCTCAGCTCCCAGCTGTGCCTTGGACACCATATGTGAATTAATGGCCCCCAACAAAATCCAAGATGGCGTAGCAGTCAGACGTCGTGTCGTGTCCCTTGTATATATATTCAGGTTTTTTTTAAACATATTTTTCTTCGCATATCTTTTAAAACATTTTTCTAAACCTCAACATCAAAATACTCTCCTGCAACCCGCCTCACCCAATGTAGTGTGGATCTGCTTTTTTTCCTAAAGTATTTATATTTACTTTGGATCCGGAACCCCTCAACTGAAGCTAGCCAGCTAACTACCAGCTATCAGTCAGCAAACCATTGCTAGCGGTCATCAGCTAACCTTAAGCTTGGAAAGCTCTCGCCAGTTCGAACTACGCAACTCTAACCAGAGCATAACGGACCTATTATTTTTATCCCCAGATTCCCACCGCAAACGGAACTTTTTAATCTGGATCTTCACAACCAGCTAACTAGCTAACCGCAACCCCGGATGACTACTCCTGGCTAGCGTTCCCATCCACTTAGCTTGAAGCTAGCCTGGCCAGAGCTCCTGTGCTACCACCAAAGCATACTCCTGGGCTACAATATCCGGACCCACGACCGGTCTATCGATATCACCGCATGAAGAGGCATAAACAGACTTAACCCCCATTGAGACATCCCCCAAAGGCTAACTTTCTAGCCCTTGCAATCTGCTTGCTTGCTAATCCGGCCTGCTAACTGCTAGCTTGTTTAGCCCCGGCCTACTAACTGTTAGCTTGTTAGCACAGGCCTGCTAACTGTCTGAATCGCCGCATCCCCAGCCAGCCCATCCACTCACTGGACCCATATTTACTTTCAATCTCTTTTCGATTTTTAATTCCATTATACCTTCCAGTAACCTGCCTCACCCAATTTGATACGTAATTGCTATAATTTTTAATTTTTAGAACACATTCAAGAACCTCCAGAAGCTAACCAGCTAACTAGCTACAAGCTATTTAGTCATTGTTAGCCACTGCTTTTACCTTCAGCACAGCCAGACAGTTTTTTTAGCCTGGATAATACTTGCCAGTCTAGCTTCCCTGTCCCATCCACCGCTGCCCCTGGACTCTGTGATCACTTGGCTACATAGCTGATGCATGCTGGACTGTCCATTAATCACGGTACTCCATTCTGCTTGTTTATGTTTTATCTGTCGGCCCCAGCCGCACTCAGGCTCTGTGTGTAGTTAATCCGACCCTCAATGCCTCGTCAACGCCATTTTACCTGCTGTTGTTGTGCTAGCTGATTAGCTGTTGTTGTCTCACCTACTGGTTTAGCTAGCTCTCCCAATCAACACCTGTGATTACTGTATGCCTCGCTGTATGTCTCTCTCAAATGTCAATATGCCTTGTGTACTGTTGTTCAGGTTAGTTATCATTGTTTTAGTTTACAATGGAGCTCCTAGTTCCACTCTTCATACCCCTGATACCTCCTTTGTCCCACCTCCCACACATGCGGTGACCTCACCCATTACAACCAGCATGTCCAGAAGCCTCCTCCCTAAGTTTGTTTTACTCACTGCTTTAGCACACTCTACTAATCCTGATGTCCTTGTCGTGTCTGAATCCTGGCTCAGGAAGGCCACCAAAAATTCTGAGATTTCCATACTCAACTATAACATTTTCCGTCAAGACAGAATTGCCAAAGGGGAAATGATCCGCCTCCATTGTTGCAACCCCCATTGCCAGTCTGTTCAACCTCTCTTTTGTATCGTCCGAGATCCCTAAAGATCGGAAAGCTGCCGCAGTCATCCCCCTCTTTAAAGGGATTGACACTATAGACCCAAACTGGTACAGACATATATCCATCCTGCCCTGCCTTTCTAAAGTTATTGAAAGCAAAGTTAAATAAACAGACCATTTCGAATCCCATCGTACCTTCTCCGCTGTGCAATCCGGTCTCCGAGCTGGTCATGGGTGCACCTCAGCCATGCTCAAGGTACTAAATGATATCATAACCGCCATCGATAAAAGACAGTACTGTGCAGCCGTCTTCATCGACCTGGCCAAGGCTTTCGACTCTGTCAATCACCGTAAACTTATCGGCAGACTCAACAGCCTTGGTTTCTCAAATGACTGCTTCGCCTGGTTCACCAACTACTTTGCAGACAGAGTTCAGTGTGTCAAATCGGAGGGCCTGTTGTCCAGACCTCTGGCAGTCTCTATGAGGTACCACAGGCTTCAATTCTCGGGCCGACTCTTTTCTCTGTATATATCAATGATGTTGCTCTTGCTGCTGGTGATTCCCTGATCCACCTCTACGCAGACGACACCATTCTGTATGCATCTGGCCCTTCTTTGGAGACTGTTAACTAACCTCCAAACGAGCTTCAATGCCATACAACCCTCCTTCCGTGGCCTCCAACTGCTCTTAAACACTAGTAAAACTAAATGCATGCTCTTCAACCGATCGCTGCCCGCACCCGCCCGCCTGACTAGCATCACTACCCTGAACGGTTCTGACTTAGAATATGTGGACAACTACAAATACCTAGGTGTCTGGCTAGACTGTAAACTCTCCTTCCATACTCTTATTAAACATCTCCAATCCAAAATTAAATGTAGAATTAGCTTCCTATTTCACAACAAAGCCTCCTTCACTCATGCCGCCAAACATACACTTGTAAAACTGACTATCCTACCGATCCTCGACTTCGGTGATGTCATTTACAAAATAACCTCCAATACTCTACTCAGCAAACTGGATGCAGTCTATCACAGTGCCATCCATTTGGTCACCAAAGCCCTATATACCCCCCACCACTGCGACCTGTATGTTCTCGTCGGCTGGCCCTCGCTACATATTCGTCGCCAGACCCACTGGCTCCAGGCCATCTATAAGTCTTTGCTAGGTAAAGCTCTGCCTTATCGCAGCTCACTGGTCACGATAACAACACCAAACCGTAGCACATGCTCCAGAAGGTATCTCTCACTGGTCATCCCCAAAGCCAACACCCACTTTGTCCACCTTTCCTTCCAGTTCTCTGCTGCCAGTGACTGGAACGAATTGCAAAAATCGCTGAAGCTGGAGACTTATATTTCCCTCACCAACTTTAAACGTCAGCTATCTGTGCAGTTCACCGATAGCTGCAGCTGTACACAGCCCATCTGTAAATAGCCAACCCAATCTACCTACCTCATCTCCATACTGTTTTAATTCACTTTTTTGCTCTTTTGCACACCAGTATTTCTACTTGCACATCATCATCTGCACATCGTTCACTCCAGTGTTAATTTGCCAAATTGTAATTACATACTTTGCCACTATGGCCTATTTTTTTGCCTTACCTCCTCATGGCATTTGCATACACTGTACATAGACTTTTCTATTGTGTTATTGACTGTACATTTGTTTATTCCATGTGTGACTCTGTGCTATTGTTTGCGTCGCACTGCTTTGCTTTATCTTGGCCAGGTCGCAATTGTAAATGAGAACTTGTTCTCAACTGGCCTACCTGGTTAAATAAAGGTGATCTGGTCTACCTGGTTAAATAAAGATTTAAAAAATCAAATAAAATCACTTACACTACCAGTCAAAATAGTTAGAACACTCTCATTCAACAGTTTCTTTATTTTTACTATTTTATACATTGTAGAATAACAGTGAAGATATCAAAATGATGCAAAAAACATATGGAATCATGTAGTAACCAAAAAAAGTGTTCAACAAATCAAAACATTTTTATATTTGAGATTCTTCAAATAGTCACCCTTTGCCTTGATGACAGCTTTTCATACTCTTGGCTCAACCAGCTTCATGAGGTAGTCACCTGGAATGCATTTCATTTAACAGGTGTGCCTTCTTAAAAGTTAATTTGGGGAATTTCTTTCCTTCTTAAAGTATTTGAGCCAATCAGTTGTGTTGTGACAAGGTAGGTCGGTAAAATACCAAGTCTGTATTACGGCAAGAACAGCTCAAATAAGCAAAAGTGAAATGACAGTCCATCATTTCTTTAAGACATGAAGGTCAGTCAATACGGAACATTTCCAGAACTTTTAAAGTTCCTTCAAGTGCAGTCGTAAAAACCAAAAACCGCTATGATGAAACTAGCTCTCATGAAGACCGCAACAGGAAAGGAAGACCCAGAGTTACCTCTGCTGCAGAGGATAAGTTCATTAGAGTTACCAGCTTCAGAAATTGCAGCCCAAACAAATGCTTCACAGAGTTCAAGTAACAGACATCTTGACATCAACTGGTCCGAGGAGGCCGTGTGAATCAGGCCTTCATGGTCGAATTGCTGCAAATAAACCCCTACTAAAGGACAACAGTAAGAAGAAGAGACTTGCTTGGGCCAAGAAACACGAGTAAGGGAATACCCCCCTGAAATGGACAAAAATTAATGGGAAAACATTGGCATAGGACAAACCATGTACACGATGGCCAATACCAACCAAATTGGCGTTGATTCATGCAAAATGTTTTGCAAATGCCATATGGCAATTGCCAGTTGTAACACTTCAAAAATCCAACAGGTGGCGTGTGCGCTCCACCGTGGTTTTTCATATAGGTAATGGACCCCAAGTCAACATCCAAAAGCCAAATTTTGAAAAAATTATTTTTTTGTCAAAAACTTATCACTTATCACAGAAACGTTGGGGTCCGTCTCTATGGGCCGAGCCGGTTTCAATGCACCTAGTCTTGTGTCTCTGAGACTTTTCTAAATGTCGCCATTTTCGTAATGGTCAAAATGAATTGAAGTCATTGCAAATGTACGAGGCTGTTTCTCAGTCCGAGAACCTTCTAGAGCCACCTAACTCACCACGCACTATCGACCTGAGGTCTAGAACAAGTTTCTAAAGTTTCGGAACTCTAGGTCTGACGGTTCTTTTTTAGCTCGAACAAAGCTAACTATTTGAGGCAGTGTCAGTCTCTACGCACCCCAATACGACCCTCCTTCCAAGTTGTGTATCTGTGTGATTTAGTTTTCCTTTGAATTTTCATGGGAAAAATGACTGATTTACAGTTCATGGGGGTTGCCTAATCACACATATGAAGTTTTGGACAGATCTGATTTTTTTAACCCTTTGAAACAGCCCCTGAGACACCAATTATGGCACTTTCGGTTGACACAGGAAGCTATAAGTCAACACATATCCTCATTGGGCTATGCTTTTACAGAATCCTGAGTTTTAAGTCTTTACGTTAAGAATTGACTGATTTACACAGGGTTCAATGCACTATGTCTATCAAATTGCAGGCAGGGTATGGATATACACTTTTAGGGTGATTTTAAGCACTTCCGGTTGGTCCAGGAAGCTTAGAATCGACACAGGTAGACCTCATAGTGTCCTGATGGACTATCATCAAAGACAGGTTCATAAGGCATTCATAACCCACATAGGCCTCAGGTTGAATTTAGAGGAGCAGGCAATGTATTCCTATGGGGAGAGAAGTCAATGCAAACTGTTTGATGTAAACACCTTATTTTAACTGTGAAGGGTTAATGCCACACGGTCAAGGTTAGGCTTGCACGGATCGGGGGGACCTTAGGAACGTACCTGAGGTCGAATTGTGTTTCTCACCCTAACAGTTCTCTCACTGTCACCCAAAAGCAAATGACATTGTGGTGCAGGCTTCATTTTGGGCCTACTTTTCTAATGGTCGCTGCGCTTAGACCGAGCGAGCTACGGTCAAGCGGGATATCTCGTTGAACTCGGCACGGCCTTGGGATTATGTTTATGCCATTGCCTGCTCTCTGTGTCTTTAAGCACCGCGCTTTGTCACTCCATCCTTGCTGTGTGTGTGTGTGAGAGCTTTTCTTTGACATCTGTTGGGAGAAATGACTGATTTTACAGTTCAGGAGGGTTGCCTAATCACACATATGAAGTTTTGAAAAGATCTGACCTTTTTAACCCTTGGATACAGCCACTATGACACCATTTAAGGCACTTCCTGTTGGCACAGGAAGCTATAAATAAACTCATACCCTCATTGGGGTATGCCTTTACAGAATCCTGAGTTTTAAGTCTTTACGTTAAGAACTGAGTTTTTTACAGAGGGTTTAGTGAGTGTGTGTTATTTCAGAAAATCATAGAAAATCACAGAAATCTCGCAGAGCTCCGCAGCACACTTTAAAAAGATTTGTATGAACACCCTGCAACTGGATCTGTAACTGTTGAAAAAAAAACACCTATCTTTGAATATCACCAATCTGTCATTGTACGATTTCTCTTAAATGACGATAGATAAATGGCAGATTTTTTTTTATTGACACCGGAGGCTCCTTGACTTTGACGTGAAGTGAAAAAATAATTTCTCTATTTTCATTTTGGACCTTTAATCCCAGAAAACTCAAAACCCGTTGAGGCCTAGACGCCATCTTGTTCGGGGCCAACTGCCCATTATGCCAAGCCTATGCTCACCAAGTTTCGGCTTCGAAATATTTTCAGTTTTCGAGATAAGGCCCCGTCGTGATTCGTGATGTTTTGTCAAATTGCTGTATGATTGCTTATGCCCTCTTGTGGGATTTTCCGGGATAGCGGAAAAATGACCAAAATTTGATTATTTTATAAAACGAAAACCGAATGTCCGACAAAGTTCATTTGATGACTTCCCGGTAGGTCTGGCCCTGCCGCTAAGCCCGACGCCGTCCCCGAATTTTACAAATGTTTTCGAACGTCTAGTAAGGGACGGTACATTTGCAATATGGACTTTCTCACTAACCATACAGAAAATGTCGAAATGTTCCCTTAAGGTATGCAATGGACATTAGACCGGTGGAAATTGTATATTTTAGTTTCCATCTGCCGTGTCTTTGTGAGACAGAGTAGGTGAACGGATGATCTCTGCATGTGTGGTTCCCACCGTGAAGCATGGAGGAGGTGGTGTGATGGTGTGGGGGTGCTTTACTGGTGACACTGTCAGTGATTTATTTAGAATTCAAGGCATAGCATTCTGCAGCATTATGCCATTCCATCTGGTTTGAGCTTAGTTGGACTTTTTCTATAGGACAATGACCCAACACATCACCAGGCTGTGTAAGGGCTATTTGACCAAGAATTACAGTGATGGAGTGCTGCATCAGGTGACCTGGACTCCACAAAACCCTCAACCAAATTGAGATGGTTTGGGATGAGCCGGACCACAGAGTGAAGGAAAAGCATCTAAAAAGTGCTCAGCATATGTGGGAACTCCTTCAAGACTGTTGGAAAAGCATTCCAGGTAAAGCTGGCTGAGAGAATGTCAAGAATGTGCGAAGCTGTAATCAAGGCAAAGGGTGGCTATTTGAAGAATGTCAAATATAAAATATATTTTGATTTGTTTAATACTTTTTTGGTTACTACATGATTACATGTGTGTTATTTAATAGTTTTGATGTCTTCACTATTATTCTATAATGTTGAAAATAGTAAAAGTGAAGAAAAACCTTTGAATGAGTAGGTGTTCTAAAACTTTTGACAGGTGGTGTAGATGGACTGTACACTAGCACTCCCACATCCCACCCCTAGGTGGCAGCAGCAACTGGGTCCTGATGCTGTGCCAGTACCTTGATAAGCACACAGGTGCGGACGATCAGGATGACCTGCATTCAGTGAGGGAGATCTGGCTCGGAGCCTCTCGGCCTAACAGTGTTTGTTTTATGTTACTCTTTAGTTTTGGTATGCCTTTTTGCATTTTCCTTTTTGGATATATTTGTTTTCGTCAACGTAACCTGAACAAATAATAATCTGCTTGGGCTGAACAAACCTAAGGAGTCATGATGAGCTGGCCCTGGACCCAGGTAAGTTTGCTATCTCCTGGGAACATGCACACAGTCTGCATACTTTGAGTTCTCACGTGAACACACACATTAAATCCGTTTACAGACCCATTAGCTAGGCCTAGAACCCCTAGAGACATAACGAGTGTAGCAAAATCAGTAGGCTAGCTAATTGGAAGGTTTTCCGATTTTTCTCCAGATTTTGTTACGTTATAGTCTTATTCTAAAATGTATTGTTTTTTTCCCTCACTCAATCTATACGCAAAACCACATATTGACAAATCAAAAACAGGTTTTTCTCTGCAGATCTTCTCAAACTCTGTCAGGTTGAATTGGGAGCACCGCTGCACAGCTATTTTCATTTCTCTCCAGAGATGTTTGATTGTGTTCAAGTCGGGCTCTGCCTGGGCACTCAAGGACATTCAGACTTTTCCCAAAGCCACTCCTGCATTGTCTTGGCTGTGTGCTTATGGTCGTTGTCCTGTTGGAAGGTGAACCTTCACACCAGTCTGAGGTCCAGAGAGCTCTGGAGCAGGTTTTCATCAAGGATCTCTGTACTTTGCTCCATTCGCCTTTCTCTCGATCCCGACTTGTCTTCCAGTCCCTGCAGCTGAAAAACATCCCCACAGCATGTGCTGCCACCACCATGCTTTACCATAGGGATGGTGCCGGATTTCCTCCAGATGTGACGCTTGGCATTCAGGCCAGAGAGTTCAATGTTGGTTTTATAAAACCAGAGAATCTTGTTTCTGCCAGGACCCGGTTATGATCTCAGGTCTCCGGTGTGAGAAACAGTCACTAAGTAAACTGAGCCACTAATAGTCGGCAGAACCCAGAAGATGAGGCAGACACAGCAGTACTAGAGACAGTGATTTAATAAAGAAAAAAGGAAAAGATCTTCAGGCAAAAATATAAATCCACAGAGTCAAAATTCCAAGAGAAAAAATGTATATCCTCCAAGACACAAGGAAAATCCACAAAGTGGTAAGAACAGCAGGGAAAAAACAAACTTCAAAAGAAGAATCAAAAATAAACAAGAACAAAATCAGAGTACCTCAAGAAAATCCAACTAGAGAAACAAAAGTTCACAGCATGACTGGGTGCTAACATACAAACACAGAGCAAAGAACTGAGGAAAACTAAGGGTTTAAATACAATCAAGGGAAACGAGGCACAGGTGCAAATTATAACTGGGAACAAGGGAAAACAACAGGGTCAAAAAGCACAATGGGGGCATCTCGTGACCAAAACCGGAACAACCCTGGCCAAATCCTGACAGTTTCTCATGTTCTGAGTCCTTTAGGTGCCTTTTGGTAAATTCCAAGCGGGCTATCATGTGAATAGTAGCCTTTAATGAAGGAGTGTTTTCCATCTGGCCACTCTATCATAAAGTCCTGATTGGGAGTCCTGCAAAGATGGTTTTCCTTCTGGAAGATTCTCCCATCTCCACAGAGGAACTCTGGAGCTCTGTCAGTGACCATCGAATTCTTGGTCACCTCCCTGACCAAGAACCTTCTCCCCCAATTGTGGTCGGTCAGCTCTAGTGGTAACAAACTTCTTCTATTTAAGAATGGCTGGTGGATGAGCTGTCAGTGGTTAGACTTCCACATCAAACAGAGATGAAAAAAGCAGTAGCTCTCTCTCTATCATCCATTCAACTCTACCTACATGTGCATAGTACCTTAACTAACTGGTGCTTGCGCACATTGACTATGTACTGGTATCCAACCTGTATATAGTCTCTACATTGACTCTGTACTGGTACCCAACCTGTATATTGTCTCCACATTGACTCTGTACGGGTACCCAACCTGTATATAGTCACCACATTGACTCTGTACTGGTACCCAACCTGTATATAGTCTCCACATTGACTCTGTACCGGTACCCCCTGTATATAGCCTCCACATTGACTCTGTACTGGTACCCAACCTGTATATAGTATCCACATTGACTCTGTACTGGTACCCAACCTGTATATTGTCTCCACATTGACTCTGTACTGGTACCCAACCTGTATATAGTCACCACATTGACTCTGTACCGGTACCCCCTGTATATAGCCTCCACATTGACTCTGTACTGGTACCCAACCTGTATATAGTCTCCACATTGACTCTGTACCGGTACCCCCTGTATATAGCCTCCACATTGACTCTGTACTGGTACCCAACCTGTATATAGTCTCCACATTGATTCTGTACTGGTACCCAACCTGTATATAGTCTCCACATTGACTCTGTACTAGTACCCAACCTGTATATTGTCTCCACATTGACTCTGTACTGGTACCCAACCTGTATATAGTCTCCACATTGACTCTGTACTGGTACCCAACCTGTATATAGTCTCCACATTGACTCTGTACTGGTACCCAACCTGTATATAGTCTCCACATTGACTCTGTACTGGTACCCAACCTGCATATAGTCTCCACATTGACTCTGTACTGGTGCCCAACCTGTATATAGTCTGCACATTGACTCTGTACTTGTATCCAACCTGTAAATAGTCCTCACATTGACTATGTACTGGTAACCAACCTGTATATAGTCTCCACATTGACTCTGTACTGGTACCCAACCTGTATATAGTCTCCACATTGACTCTGTACTGATACCCAACCTGTATATAGTCTCCACATTGACTCTGTATTGGTACCCAACCTGTATATAGCCTCCACATTGACTCTGTAATGGTACCCAACCTGTATATTGTCTCCACATTGACTCTGTACTGGTACCCAACCTGTATATAGCCTCCACATTGACTCTGTACTGGTACCCAACCTGTATATAGTCTCCACATTGACTCTGTACTGGTACCCAACCTGCATATAGCCTCCACATTGACTCTGTACTGGTACCCAACCTGTATATAGTCTCCACATTGACTCTGTACTGGTACCCAACCTGTATATAGTATCCACATTGACTCTGTACTGGTATAACCTGTATATAGTCCCCACATTGACTCTGTACTGGTACCCAACCTGTATATAGTCTCCACATTGACTCTGTACTGGTACCCAACCTGTATATAGTCTCCACATTGACTCTGTACTGGTACCCAACCTGTATATAGTCTCCACATTGACTCTGTACTGGTACCCAACCTGTATATAGTCTCCACATTGACTCTGTACTGGTACCCAACCTGTATATAGTCTCCACATTGACTCTGTACTGGTACCCAACCTGTATATAGTCTCCACATTGACTCTGTACTGGTATAACCTGTATATAGTCCCCACATTGACTCTGTACTGGTACCCAACCTGTATACAGTCTCCACATTGACTCTGTACTGGTACCCAACCTGTATATAGTCTCCACATTGACTCTGTACTGGTACCCAACCTGTATATAGTCTCCACATTGACTCTGTACTGGTACCCAACCTGTATATAGTCTCCACATTGACTCTGTACTGGTACCCAACCTGTATATAGTCTCCACATTGACTCTGTACCGGTACCCCCTGTATATAGCCTCCACATTGACTCTGTACTGGTACCCAACCTGTATATAGTATCCACATTGACTCTGTACTGGTACCCAACCTGTATATAGTCTCCACATTGACTCTGTACTGGTACCCAACCTGTATATAGTCACCACATTGACTCTGTACCGGTACCCCCTGTATATAGCCTCCACATTGACTCTGTACTGGTACCCAACCTGTATATAGTCTCCACATTGACTCTGTACTGGTACCCAACCTGTATATAGTCTCCACATTGACTCTGTACTAGTACCCAACCTGTATATTGTCTCCACATTGACTCTGTACTGGTACCCAACCTGTATATAGTCTCCACATTGACTCTGTACTGGTACCCAACCTGTATATAGTCTCCACATTGACTCTGTACTGGTACCCAACCTGTATATAGTCTCCACATTGACTCTGTACTGGTACCCAACCTGCATATAGTCTCCACATTGACTCTGTACTGGTGCCCAACCTGTATATAGTCTGCACATTGACTCTGTACTTGTATCCAACCTGTAAATAGTCCTCACATTGACTATGTACTGGTACCCAACCTGTATATAGTCTCCACATTGACTCTGTACTGGTACCCAACCTGTATATAGTCTCCACATTGACTCTGTACTGATACCCAACCTGTATATAGTCTCCACATTGACTCTGTATTGGTACCCAACCTGTATATAGCCTCCACATTGACTCTGTAATGGTACCCAACCTGTATATTGTCTCCACATTGACTCTGTACTGGTACCCAACCTGTATATAGCCTCCACATTGACTCTGTACTGGTACCCAACCTGTATATAGTCTCCACATTGACTCTGTACTGGTACCCAACCTGTATATAGCCTCCACATTGACTCTGTACTGGTACCCAACCTGTATATAGTCTCCACATTGACTCTGTACTGGTACCCAACCTGTATATAGTCTCCACATTGACTCTGTACTGGTATAACCTGTATATAGTCCCCACATTGACTCTGTACTGGTACCCAACCTGTATATAGTCTCCACATTGACTCTGTACTGGTACCCAACCTGTATATAGTCTCCACATTGACTCTGTACTGGTACCCAACCTGTATATAGTCTCCACATTGACTCTGTACTGGTACCCAACCTGTATATAGTCTCCACATTGACTCTGTACTGGTATAACCTGTATATAGTCTCCACATTGACTCTGTACTGGTATAACCTGTATATAGTCCCCACATTGACTCTGTACTGGTACCCAACCTGTATATAGTCTCCACATTGACTCTGTACTGGTACCCAACCTGTATATAGTCTCCACATTGACTCTGTACTGGTACCCAACCTGTATATAGTCTCCACATTGACTCTGTACTGATACCCAACCTGTATATAGTCTCCACATTGACTCTTTACTGATATCCAACCTGTATATAGTCTCCACAATGACTCTGTACTGGTACCCAACCTGTATATAGCCTCCACATTGACTCTGTACCGGTACCCCCTTTATATATCCTCCACATTGACTCTGTACTGGTACTCAACCTGTATATAGTCTCCACATTGACTCTGTACTGGTACCCAACCTGTATATTGTCTCCACATTGACTCTGTACTGGTACCCAACCTGTATATAGTCTCCACATTGACTCTGTACTGGTACCCAACCTGTATATTGTCTCCACATTGACTCTGTACTGGTACCCAACCTGTATATAGTCCCCACATTGACTCTGTACTGGTACCCAACCTGTATATAGTCTCCACATTGACTCTGTACTGGTATAACCTGTATATAGTCCCCACATTGACTCTGTACTGGTACCCAACCTGTATATAGTCTCCACATTGACTCTGTACTGGTATAACCTGTATATAGTCTCCACATTGACTCTGTACCGGTACCCCTGTACCCAACCTGTATATAGTCTCGCTATTGTTATTTTATGGCTGCTCTTTAATTACTTGTTATTTTGATTTCTTATTCTCATCCTTGTTTTTTTAAACTGCATTGTTGGTTATGGGTTCGTAAGTAAGCACTTCCCTGTAAGGTCTACCTACACCTATTGTACTCGGCGCATGTGACTAAAACAATTTGATTTGATTTATCTCTCATCCCTCTTTATCCTCATTTACTAGTTCAAACAGCCAACTAAATCAGCCTGCTACCAACCCTTAGTAAACTTTTTGAAAAAAATGTGTTTGACCAGATTCAATGCTATTTCATAGTAAACAAATGAACAACCGACTTTCAGCATGCTTATAGGGAAGGACATTCAATTCATGTATGGAACATACACAAGTGACTGATGACTGGCTGAAAGAAATCGATGATAAGAAGATAGTGGGAACTGTTTTATTAGACCAGTTCAGCTTTTGACATAATCAATCATAGTCTGCTGCTGAAAAAAAACTTGTGTTATGGATTCCTCTGTTATGTAGGTGGATCGAGAGTTAACTGTAAAAGGAGAGAGTGTTCTTTAATGGAAGCCTCTCCAACATAGTCCAGGTAGAGTCGGGCATACACTAGGGCAGTCACCTAGGCCCCGTACTTTTAAAAATATTTTCACTAATGACATTTATTTATTTATTTAACCGTTATTTAACTAGGCAAGTCAGTTAAGAACAAATTCTTATTTATAATGACAGCCTACCAAAAGGCAGAAGGCCTCCTGTGGGGACAGGGGCCTGGGATTAAAAATAAATACAATATAAATATAGCACAAAATACACATAAAGAGAGGCAACACAACACTACATAAAGAGAGACCTAAGACAACAACATAGGAAGGCAGCAACACATGACAACACAGCATGGTAGCAACACAAAATAACAACATGGTAGCAACACAACATGGTAGCAGCAAGAAACATGGTACAGACATGATTGGGCACAGACAACAGCACAAAGGGCAAGAAGGTAAAGACAACAATACATCACACAAAGCAGCCACAACTGTCAGTAAGAGTGTCCATGATTGAGACGTTGAATGAAGAGATTGAGATAAAACTGTCCAGTTTGAGTGTTTGTTGCAGCTCGTTCCAGTCGCTAGCTGCAGCGATCTGAAAAGAAGATCGAACCAGGGATGTGTGTGCTTTGGGGACATTTAACAGAATGGAACTGGCAGAATGGGGGTTGTTTGTGGAGGATGATGGCTGCAGTAGATATCTCAGATAGGGGGGAGTGAGGCCTAAGAGGATTTTATAAATAAGCATCAACCAGTGGGTCTTGCGATGGGTATACAGAGATGACCAGTTTACAGAGGAGTATAGAGTGCAGTGATGTCTCCTATAAGGAGCATTGGTGGCAAATCTGATGGTCGAATGGTAAAGAACATCTAGCCGCCCGAGAGCACCCTTACCTGCCAATCTATAAAGGATGTCTCCATAATCTAGCATGTGTAGGATGGTCATCTGAATCAGCTTTAGTTTGGCAGCTGTGGTGAAAGAGGAGCGATTATGATAGAGGAAACCAAGTCTAGATTTAACTTTTATAAGGGCACAGGGCGAGACCCAAATGCAGACATGAGGCAGATTGTTCGTCCCTCTGATATTTATTAAAATCCAAGGGGCATGCAAGAGAATGGTTGTGTACAGGCAAAATATCATAAACAAGGTCAGAGTCCAGAGTGGCAGGCAGGCTTGAGGTCAGGGCAGGCAGTATTTTTTTGTTGCCATTATTTAACTAGTCAGTTAAGAACAAATTCTTATTTTCAGTGACAGCCTAGGAACAGTGGGTTAACTGCCTTGTTCAGGGACAGAACGACAGATTTAGTACCTCGTCAGCTCAGGGATTTGAACTTGCAACCTTTTGGTTCCTAGCCCAACGCTCAAACACTAGGCTACCCTGCCACCCCAATTCCCAATGCAATATGGTCCGGCGGGCAGGTTCAGAGTCAAGGCAGACAAGGGTCAAAACCGGGAGGACGAGAAAAAGAGAGATAAGAAAAAGCAGGAGCACAGAAAAACACGCTGGTTGACTTGACAAGACGAACTGGCAACACGGTTGACACCTGGAGGTTGGTGGAGACAATCACAAATCAAAGATCAGATCAGATCAGCTTTGACATGTGCTGAGAGAAGGACAGTGCACAGTCTAGCCATACTCCCAAGTACTTGTATGAGGTGACGACCTCAAACTCTAAACGCTCAGAGGTAGTAATAACACCAGTCGGAGGAGAGGTATTCTTCTTACCAAACCACATGACCTTTGTTTTGGAGGTGTTCAGAACAAGGTTAAGGGTTGAGAAAGCTTGTTGGACACTAAGAAAGCTTTGTTGTAGATCATTTAACACAACATCAGGGCAAATTAGAAATAGGCCTATAACAGTTAGGATCAGCTTGATCTCCCGCTTTAAATGAAGGACGAACCGCGGCAGCCTTCCAAGCAATGGGTACCTCCCCAGAAAGGAGAGACAGGTTAAATAGGTCAAAGATAGGCTTGGCGATGATAAGGGCAGCAACCTTAATAAAGAAGAAAGGGTCTAAACCATCTGACTCAGATGTTTTTTTGGGTCAAGTTTAAGGAACTCCTCTAGCACCTCAGACTCAGTGACTGCCTGCAGGGAGACACTTTGCAGCGGGGCAGGGGGAAAGAGGGAGAAGCATCGGGGATAGTCACATTAGAAGGGGTGGGAGATGTTGGACGGGCAGGGAAATGTTGGACGGGCAAGGAGGCATGGCTGAGTCAAATGGGATTCCTGACTTAATGAAGTGATTAATGAAGCTTCTTGTCAGTAACAACCACATCATCAACATTAAGGGACACGGGCAGCTGTGAGGAGGAGAGTTTATTCTCCAGGTCTTTAACCGTTTTCCAGAACTTCTTGGGGTTAGACCCACAGAGAGAGAACTGCTCCTTAAAGTAACTAACTTTGGCCTTCCGGATAGCCTGAGTGCACTTATTTCTCATTTGCCTGAACGATAGCCAGTCAGCCTGATTATGCGTGTGCCGATCCTTTTGCCAAATTCAATTCTTGAGGTGGAGTAACTCTGCAAGATCACGGTTGAACCAGGGGCTGAACCTGTTTATTTTCATTTTCTTTATGTGGGTGTGTTTGTTAGCAATACCACTGAAAATATCAAAAAAGAATGGCCAAGCGTCTTCGACAAAGGGGATCAAGCTGATTCTATACCATTTTACAGAGGCCCGTTCATGAAGGAAGACTTGCTCATTAAAGCTTTTTATCAAGCGTCTATGACAAATCAGGACAGGTCATTTCACTGAGCAGCGATTACGAACACAAGCTGCAAAACAGTGATCACTAAGGTCATTACAGAAAACACCAGACTGATACCTATCAGGATTATTTGTGAGGATAACTTCAAGGAGAGTAGCCTTTTCTGGGTGTTTGGAGTCATACTTGTCGGATTGGTAATATTCTGAGAAAGATACTGCCCAGCAAAAGTCAACAAAGAGCTACAGTATTTGAAAGTTTAATGCTTAAACATCATCAAATCAAATTGTTTGGGGACAGACTTGGTGGAGATAACTGAGCACTGAGGGTGATCCTTGGTAAAGATTGCCACTCCCCCACCTTTGGAAGATCTGTCTTGCCGAAAAAGGTTATAACCAGGAAGGTTAATTTCAGTATTCAAAACACTCTTCCTTAACCATGTCTCATCTGGATTGGAGTTGTGAACCCAAACTCATTTGATCCATTTTTGGTAATAAGCTTTTAGTGTTACGTGCGGAAAACTCAGGCTTTAACGAGAGCAGAAGTCAGTGAATTTTGCCACTGGATGATGACTCAACATTATTGTCGTGGTCGTGTGTAGAAACGGACCAATGCGCAGCGGATGTTGAATTCCACATGATTTATTATAGTGAAACTTATCACAAAACACAAAATAAAGAAACAACAAAACATGACAAAGTGGTGCACATGCACTAACACAAAACAATATCCCACAAACACAGGTGGGAAAAACAACTACTTAAATATGATCCCCAATTAGAGACAACGATTACCAGCTGCCTCTAATTGGGAATCATACAAAATCACCAACATAGAAAAATTAAACTAGAACCCCAAATAGAAATATTAAACTAGACTACCCCCAAGTTACACCCTGACCTACTCCACCATAGAGAAACAAGGGCTTTCTATGGTCAGGACGTGACAATTATACACGTCAGCTACCACCGAAGTGAATTCCCTGCAACACTTAACCAAGTGCTGCATTCAGATTTAGAATGGGTGACAAGTAATACATTAGTCCTAAATATTTTGAAAACTAAAATCATTGTATTTGGGACAAATCATTCACTAAACACTAAACCTCAAATAAATATTGTGATGAATAATGTAGAAGTGTAGCAAGTTGAGGGGACTAAATTACTTCATGTATCTCTGGATTGTAAACTGCCATGGTAAAAACATGTTGATGCAATGGTACCTAAGATGGGGAGAGGTCTGCCCGTAACGAAGTGCTGATGTGCTTTCTTGACATCACTATTAGCTAAACAAGTCCCACAGGTCCTGGTTTTATGGCACCTGAACTGCTGCTCAGTTTTATGGTCAAGTCCCACAAAGAGGGACATACTGTAGGCAAATAACAGTAGGCCCAGAACAGAGCAGCATGGTTGGCCTTTAAATGTACATGGAGAGCTAACCTCAATTACATGCATGTCAATCTCTCCTGCCTCTCTTTGTGAGAGGTATTGAGATGTTGAAAGCATAGAGCTGTCTGTTCAAACAACTAGCACACAGCTCAGACACCCATGCATGGGTCCTCAGATCCTCAAAAAGTTATACCGCTGCACCATCGAGAGCATCTTGACTGGTTGCATCACCGCCTGGTATGGCAACTGCTCGGCCTCCGACCGCAAGGCACTACAGAGGGTAATGCGTACGGCCCAGTACATCACTGGGGCCAAGCTTCCTGACCTCCAGAAGAAGAAGGCCCTAAAAATTGCCAAAGACTCCACAGCCACACTAGTCATAGACTGTTCTCTCTGCTACCGCATGGCAAGCGGTATCTGTACCAATACCCCCTGTATGTAGCCTTGCTATTGTTATGTTATTGTTGCTCCTTAATTATTTTTGTATTTTTGTATTTTTGTCCTTTATTCATTTTCTTTTTAGATTTTTTAATTCAGTTTCTTTTAGTAAATACTTTAACACTTATTTTTCATAAAACTGCATTGTAAAGGTAACACCTATTGTATTCGGCGCATGTGAAAAATAAAATTTGATTTATCCTTGTGAAAGGGGAATTTGGTCCCAGTGTCTGTTGGAAAGCAGACCGAACCAAGTTTTCCTCCGGGATTCAGCATGGGGTCAGCTCTATTTCGTTTCTTTTTATCCTAAAAAACTCCTTAGTCCATACCCATAACATGATGCAGCTACCACCATGCTTGAAAATATGAAGAGTGATTTGTTGTGTTGGATTTGCCCCAAAAAAGTGCATTTCTTTGCCACATTTGTTACATTATTACTCTATTACATTACATTATTATGGTAATTGTGTGTAGATCAGTGCCACAAAATCTACATTTATTCCATTTTAAATGTAGGTTGTAAAGGGGTGTGAATACTTTCTGAAGGCACTGCACATTGTAATGTAATATTGTTTTACTGTGGTAGTATACATTTTGTATCATAGCTATGTAGGTAGGGGTAGAGTAGTGGTGTAATGTGTTGTATGATGTACTGTAAAAACATTTTTATTGATGTTATTGACTTTAATCTTCTTTGGACCCCATGAAGAGTAGCTGCTGCCAATGGGGATGCTTAGTAAATAAAGTAAATAGTAAATATCATTCACTCGCTCTCTTGCTATCTCTTGCGTTTTGCCTTTACTTTAGAAATGGTTGACATGACAATGTTTCTCTACCTCCGGTCCGTGGACTGGAGTCCATCCATAAGACAAACTGTCACGTTCATTATAAGGATCGGACCAAGGCGCAGCGTGGTATGCGTACATTCTTATTTATTAAAAGAATGAACACTGAACAAACTAACAAAATGACGAAGCGAAACGTGAAACTATACAAACGAGTGCTGACAGGCAACTACACATAGACAAGATCCCACAAACACCAAAGGGAAAATGGCTGATTGGGAACCATATCAGGTCACCATAGACATACAAATCACCTAGACCTACAAAAACCCTAGACATACAAAAAACCTTAGATAATACAAAAACTGGCATACCCACCCTAGTCACACCCTGACCTAACCAAAATATAAAGAGAACAGAGATATCTAAGGTCAGGGTGTGACACTTATTTAGTCAGTTCTGGCTAGTGTAACAGAGAGTCCACAGCTAGCTTGAAATGTCACCAATGGAGCTATCGAATTGGAACCTTTTCTATAGCTCAACTGGTTGGTACATTGTCAAGGAGGACGGTCATGTGCGTTTACGAGTAGAGTCCCAGTAAGGGTACAGGGAAAGTGGAAGCTATACTGTAAGCAACATACTGATGTCTGTTTCACTGGTTACTGTATAATGTAAGTGGTCCTCCAAAATAAAATACTGGACCCTTACACAAAAGAGGCCATAGCTTGCCGGTCCCTGGTATAAAATGGTGCTTTAGGGTCACCATCCTTACAACTCGCAAGAATCAGATAATTAGCCAGTTAAGAATAAATTCTTATTTACAATGATGGCCTACCGGGGAACAGTGAATTAACTGCCTTGTTCAGGGGCAGAACGACAGATTTTTACCTTATCAGCTCGGGGATTCTATCGAGCAACCTTTCGGTTACTGGCCCAACACTCTAAACACTAGGCTAAGTAGCCATTTAATGGAGAGAGTGATGTGCCTCACCATCCAATGAAAGCACTACGTAAAATATCAATGAGCTGATCAATATATTTTTCTAACATTCGTTATTTGACCTTTATTTATCCAGATGAATCATATGCTTAATTTCAGAAATGTATGCTGAAAGGTTTGTATGCTGCTCATAGAAGGTATGCCGACAGGCTGCTCAGCTCACACGTGCACATACTAGTACATAACTATATAATATTCTGTACTAAATGAAGAAAAGAAAACTAAGAACAGTACACTACATTGTAAAAAATGATGGGATGACTACCGCAAAACAAAGGCAATAGAATAAAATGAATATTTATTAAATTGTTGACCTTACTGAAAAGTTGTGAAAAAGGCATTGCTCCAGCGATGGATTGCCAACTGTACCCACTCTCTGCCTGCATGCTGGCTCGCCACGCTACTCGATGGCAATGATACACCGACTAGGAGGTTACCAACTGTGCCAGCCTTACCACCTCTACACCTCAGCTCAGAGGGGAGTCCCTGCTGGCATGGCAAGGTGAAATACCTCCTGATTGATGGCACAGTTTCAGACCAGTCTGCCCGTGTGGTGCAGCAGCTCACTCCTTAAGTCCCAGGCCTCCATTTATACTGCTGCTGTCTTGGCATCGGTGCTCATCTCTTCTCTCCCTCCTTCTTCCCCCTATCCCCCTTCCAGCCAGCCCAGCTCCTGGTGGGCACATCAATTATATGCACTGCACCTACCCTCCTCAGTCTGTCTACTGTATATTGTCTCGGACTATCCCAATCTGTTCTCTTCTCTGTTCTTCTCTGTGTGTGTGTGTGTGTGTGTGTGTGTGTGTGTGTGTGTGTGTGTGTGTGTGTGTGTGTGTGTGTGTGTGTGTGTGTGTGTGTGAGAAAGACACACATACACACACATACACACACACACACACACACATAGAAAATAGTACGAATAAAGAAAAAACCTTGAATGAGTAGGTGTGTCCAAACTTTTGACTGGTATTTTAGCTCATTTTTATTCATTATTACAGGAAAATAAACTCACAACAAGATCATTATTTTCAAGTTAATGGTGAGCTAATTACAGAAAATAGCTTGCGGTTGTGAGTGTGACAAAATAGAAGCTGGGTATTCTACCAGAGAATTTTCTAACTTGGATACTGTCTCCTTGTCCTAACGTTATATCTTAATTTGACTTTGGTTCAGGTCATGTTGATCTTCACTTTACCGTCTCTGGTAAAAATACACTATATCAAATAAAATCACATCTACAGGATACAAAAGGTGTACAAGGTACAGTGAAATGGTTACTTGCATAGTGGAGTCTTTTGTTTAGACATGTAGCTATCTAGTGAAACAATGAACCATAGTCCCAACTCATAAAGTTTCTACACAGCATTAATCTGCTGGTTGCTAAAGCTAACCAACTAGCTAGCTAATATTAGGCTATAACTAGCAATGCAAATGGCTCTGAGATACGAATAATATTACAAGCAGTTCGATATATACAACAACACAGAGTTACACATGGAGTAAAACAAACATACAGTCAATAATACAGTAGAAAAATAAGTCTATATACAATCGCAACAAATAATCTGCTCAGACCCCAACCAAGGATCATCAAAAGTTGTGCTATAACTTCTCGGACAACCCAAAGATTTCTAGATGCCCTTCCAGACTCCTCCAAGGACTTCAGAGTACAAAAATCAGCAAACCACCTTAAGGAGGAACTCAATTTAACCTTGTGCAATACCCTAGATGCAGTCGCACCCCTAAAAACAAAAACAAAAACATTTGTCATAAGAAACTTGCTCCCTGGTATACAGAAAATACCCGAGCTCTGAAGCAAGCTTCCAGAAAATTGGAACGGAAATGGCGCTACACCAATCTGGAAGTCTTCCGACAAGCTTGGAAAGACAGTACCGTACAGTATCAAAGAGCCCTCACTGTGGTTCTATCATCCTATTTTACCCACTTAATTGAGAAAAATAAAAACAATCCTATATTTATTTTTGATACTGTTTCAAAGCTAACTAAAAGCAGCATTCCCCAAGAGAGGATGGCTTTCAATTCAGCAGTGATAAATTCATGAACTTCTTTGACTAAAAGATCATGATCATCAGAAATCAAATTACGGACTCCTCTTTAAATCTGTGTATTCCTCCAAAACTCAGTTGTCCTGAGTCTGCACGATTCTGCCAGGACCTAGGATCAAGGGAGACATTCAAGTTGTTTATTCTTTCTTGTTTTTGGTGTTCATTTAATAAATTTATGATGTATGCCTACCACCCTGCACCTTGGTCCAATCCATCTTTCAATGATCATAACAGAAGATCCCAGCACCAAAGAACCAAGCAGCATGGCCAGGAGGAGCAGACATCCTGGGCCCGGGAGAAAATGGAGGATCAACGGGGACCCCAAAGTTCACGACCATGACAGAAGCCCGAGAGGCAGCCCCAAAACAAATATGGGAGGGGGTACACGGGTTGGTCGTCGATGCCGAGGGGCGAGTCTAAGTGTGAAGAGGAATATTGGGAGAGACTGAGCGAGGAGTATTCTGGGATATTTGAGGGGAGTGATGAGGTAGAGTGGATGGTTTGGTGTCTGAAGCAAGACAGTCGCCGTGAGGAGTGTGGGACCAGTCAGGCACCATGTTTTGCAGAGATACGCAATGTGTCTCCAGTGCGCATCCACAGCCCGGTGAGTTCTGTGCCAGCTCCTCGCACTTGCTGTGCAAAAGTGAGCATCCAGCCAGGATGCGTTGTGCCGGCTCTATGCTCCAGACCTCCAGTACGCCTCCTCGGTCCAGGACATCCTGCGCCGGCTCTACGCAACAGCCAGTGCGCCTCACAGCCCAGTGCATCCTGTGCCAGCGCCCCGCACTTGCCGGGCTAAAGTGAGCATCTAGCCAGGACGGGTTGTTCCAGCTCTAAGCTCAAGGCCTCCAGTGATGATCCATGGCCCGAAGCCTCCAGTGATGATCCATGGCCCGGAGCCTCCAGTGATGATCCATGGCCCGAAGCCTCCAGCGATGATCCATGGCCCAGAGCCTCCAGAGACAATCCATGGTCCGGAGTCTCCAGCGACGGTCTGAAGTCCAGAGCCTCCAGCGACTGTCGACAGCCCAGAGCCTCCATCAAGTGTTGGCTATGGAGAAACTGGTGCAAATGCAATACATTTATTTTACTTGAAGCTAGTCAAGACATTGCTTGGTGTTTTGCAGAGCAAAGCATTTAGGAAGACTTTGAATTTACTTCATTCACTTGCTAGAATACTGCCATTTTGATTATGTCTGTTTGTACACAAGTCACTGTCAATCAGGTAATGCGGACATTTTACATGAAAAGTATCACTGTTTAAAAGGAAAGGATTGAATGAGTGAATCTTTTTGACATTGCAAACTTGGTCTGTGGGATAATGTTAGCGTTTCATTTTCAGTGTCCATAAGTGACCGAAAAACAAGTTATCCGAATTCTGTGCAGTCTCTCTGCTGTGTGCGCTGTTGTACACCCACCTACTGTATATAAAACCATCCACCACCACAGGGCTCCTTTCTATACCACCACCACAGGGCTCCTTTCTGTACTACCACCACAGGGCTCCTTTCCATACCACCACCACCACCACAGGGGTCCTATCCATACCACCACCACCCCCACAGGGCTCCTTTCCATACCACCACCACCCCACAGGGTTCCTTTCCATACCACCACCACAAGGCTCCTTTCCATACCTCCACCACAGGGCTCCTTTCCAAACCACCACCACCACAGGGCTCCTTTCCATACCACCACCACAGGGCTCCTTTCCACCACCACAGGGCTCCTTTCCATACCACCACCACAGGGCTCCTTTCCTTACCACCACCTCAGGGCTCCTTTCCATACCACCACCACCAGGGCTCCTTTCCTTACCACCACCACAGGGCTCCTTTCCATACCACCACCACAGGGCTCCTTTCCATACCACCACCACAGGGCACCTTTCCATACCAACACCAGAGGGCACCTTTCCGTACCACCACCACAGGGCACCTTTCCATTCCACCACCACAGGGCTCCTTTCCATACCACCACCACAGGGCACCTTTCCATACCACAAGAATGAATAAATACATCATACATCACTCAAGATCTGCTTTTAAATTAGCCTACATCCAGGGTAGATGGGTCATTAGGTAAAAAGAAACAGAGCCCCTAGAACGCTGTCTTGTCCCAGTTGCTTGTTAGGGATAGGGTCTAGTTTCCTGAATTTCCGCCTGACTGACGTGCCCAATGTAAACTGCCTGTTACTCAGGCCCAGGTGCCAGGATATGCATATAATAGGTAGCATTGGATAGACAACACTTTGAAGTTTCTAAAACTGATGAAGTATTGTCTGAGTCGATAACAGACTGGATATGGCAGGCGAAAATCCAAAGGATTTTTTAAGGTCTCAGGCTCTTATAATGGAAACCTATTGTTCCTATGTAATTCCGTCTCTCAGATTGCAATTCCTATAGCTTCCACTAGATGTCAACAGTCTTTATTCAAGGTTCCAGGCTTGTTCATCACATTCCCAGTGGGTCAGAAGTTTACATACAGTTAATTAGTATTTGGTAGCATTGCCTTTAAATTGTTTAACTTGGGTCAAACGTTTTGGGTAGCCTTGCAAAAGCTTCCCACAATAAGTTCCTCCTGACAGAGCTGGTGTAACTGAGTCAGGTCTGTAGGCCTCCTTGCTCGCACACGCTTTTTCAGTTCTGCCCACAAATGTTCTATAGGATTGAGGTCAGGGCTTGTGATGGCCACCCCAATACCTTGACTTTGTTGTCCTTAAGCCATTTTGCCACAAGTTTGGAAGTATGCTTGGGGTTCATTGTCCTTTTGGAAGACCCAATTGCGACCAAGCTTTAACTTCCTGACTGATGTCTTGAGATGTTGCTTCAATATATCCACATAATTTTTCATCCTCATGAAACCATCTATTTTGTGAAGTGCACCAGTTCCTCCTGCAGCAAAGTACCCCTAAAACATGATGCTGTCACCCCCGGTGTTCTTCGGCTTGCAAGCATCCCCCTTTTTCCTCCAAACATAACGATGGTCATTATGGACAAATAGTTCTATTTTTGTTTCATCAGACCAGAGGACATTTCTCCAAAAAGTACGATGTGCACCAGTTCCTCCTGCAGCAAAGTACCCCTAAAACATGATGCTGTCACCCCCGGTGTTCTTCGGCTTGCAAGCATCCCCCTTTTTCCTCCAAACATAACGATGGTCATTATGGCCAAATAGTTCTATTTTTGTTTCATCAGACCAGAGGACATTTCTCCAAAAAGTACGATGTTTGTCCCCATGTGCAGTTGTAAACCATAGTCTGGCTTTTCTATTGCGGTTTTGGAGCAGTGGCTTCTTCCTTGCTGAGCGGCCTTTCAGGTTATGTCGATATAGGACTCGTTTTACTGTGGATATACAAGTAGGTACTTTTGTACCTGTTTCCTCCAACATCTTTCCAAGGTCCTTTGCTATTGGTCCGGCATTGATTTGCCCTTTTCGCACCAAAGTACGTTCATCTCTAAGAGACAGAACGCATCTCCTTCCTGGTTGGTAAGACGGTTGCATGGTCCTTGCGTACTATTGTTTGTACAGATGAACGTGGTACCTTCAGGCATTTGTAAATTGCTCCCAGGGTTGAACCAGACTTGTGGAGGTCTACAATTGTTTTGGCTGATTTCTTTTGATTTTCCCATGATGCCAAGCAGAGGCACTGAGTTTGAAGGTAGGCCTTGAAATACATACACAGGTACACCTCCAATTGACTCAAATGATGTAAATTAGCCTATCAGAAGCTTCTAAAGCCATGACATAATTTTCTGGAATTTTCCAAGCTGTTTAAAGGCACAGTCAACTTAGTGTATGCAGTCCACTTGTGACGGAGTGAATTATAGGTGAAATAATCTGTCTGTAAACAATTGTTGGAAAAACTACTTGTGTCATGCACAAAGTAGATTACATTTACATTTAAGTCATTTAGCAGACGCTCTTATCCAGAGCGACTTACAAATTGGTGAATTCACCTTCTGACATCCAGTGGAACAGCCACTTTACAATAGTGCATCTAAATCATTGCGGGGGGGTGAGAAGGATTACTTATCCTATCCTAGGTATTCCTTGAAGAGGTGGGGTTTCAGGTGTCTCCGGAAGGTGGTGATTGACTCCGCTGTCCTGGCGTCGTGAGGGAGTTTGTTCCACCATTGGGGGCCAGAGCAGCGAACAGTTTTGACTGGGCTGAGCGGGAACTGTACTTCCTCAGTGGTAGGGAGGCGAGCAGGCCAGAGGTGGATGAACGCAGTGCCCTTGTTTGGGTGTAGGGCCTGATCAGAGCCTGGAGGTACTGCGGTGCCGTTCCCCTCACAGCTCCGTAGGCAAGCACCATTGTCTTGTAGCGGATGCGAGCTTCAACTGGAAGCCAGTGGAGAGAGCGGAGGAGCGGGGTGACGTGAGAGAACTTGGGAAGGTTGAACACCAGACGGGCTGCGGCGTTCTGGATGAGTTGTAGGGGTTTAATGGCACAGGCAGGGAGCCCAGCCAACAGCGAGTTGCAGTAATCCAGACGGGAGATGACAAGTGCCTGGATTAGGACCTGCGCCGCTTCCTGTGTGAGGCAGGGTCGTACTCTGCGGATATTGTAGAGCATGAACCTACAGGAACGGGCCACCGCCATGATGTTGGTTGAGAACGACAGGGTGTTGTCCAGGATCACGCCAAGGTTCTTAGCGCTCTGGGAGGAGGACACAATGGAGTTGTCAACCGTGATGGCGAGATCATGGAACGGGCAGTCCTTCCCCGGGAGGAAGAGCAGCTCCGTCTTGCTGAGGTTCAGCTTGAGGTGGTGATCCGTCATCCACACTGATATGTCTGCCAGATGTCCTAACCGACTTGCCAAAACTATAGTTTGTTATCAAGAAATTTGTGGAATGGTTGAAAAACGAATTTGAATGACTCCAACCTAAGTATATGTAAACTTCCGACTTCAACTGTTAGAAAATCATTTTAAATTGACAAGTTGAAACATAAGAAACATATAGATAATTAGCAGGCCTCTTGTGTTAACTGTCCTGTTGCTTAACAATCACATTTTGGAACAAGATAATGTAAAGCAGTTTGACACATACAACAACAGACTTACACATGGAATAAACAAACACACACTCAATAATACAGTAGAAAAAGTATATATACAGTGTGTGCAAATTAGGCAAGATAAGGGAGTTAAGGCAATAAATAGGCCATGGTGGCGAAGTAATTACAATATATCAATTAAACACTGGAGTGATAGATGTGCAAAAAATGAATGTGCAAATAGAGATACTGGGGTGCAAATGAACAAGATAAATAAATAAATACAGTATGGGGATGAGGTAGGTAGATAGATGGGCTGTTTACAGACGGGCTATGCACAGGTGCAGTGATCTGTGAGCTGCTCTGACAGCTGACACTTAAAGCTAGTGAGGGAGATGTGTTTCCAGTTTCAGAGATTTTTGTAGTTCAAGAGCATACAGGTCGCAATGGTGGGTAGTGTATGGGGCTTTGGTGACAAAATGGATGGCACTGTGATAGACTGCATCCAGTTTGTTGAGTAGAGTGTTGGAGGCTATTTTATAGATGACATCACCGAAGTCGAGGATCGGTAGGATGGTCAGTTTTACAAGGGTATGTTTGGCAGCATGAGTGAAGGATGCTTTGTTGCGATATAAGAAGCCAATTCTAGTTTTAATTTTGGATTGGAGATGATTAAAGTGAGTCTGGAAGGAGAGTTTACAGTCTAACCAGACACCTAGGTATTTGTAGTTGTCCACGTATTCTAAGTCAGAGCCGTCCAGAGTGGTGATGCTGGACGGGCGAGCAGGTGCGGGCAGTGATCGGTTGAATAGCATGCATTTAGTTTTACTTGTATTTAAGAGCAGTTGGAGGCCACGGAAGGAGAGTTGTATGGCATTGAAGCTCGTCTGGAGGTTAGATAACAGTGTCCAAAGAGGGGCCAGAAGTATACAGAATGGTGTCGTCTGCGTAGAGGTGTATCAGAGAATCACCAGCAGCAAGAGCGACATCAATGATGCATACAGAGAAGAGAGTCAGCCCGAGAATTGAACCCTGTGGCACCCCCATAGAGACTGCCAGAGGTCCGGACAACAGGCCCTCCGATTTGACACACTGAACTCTGAGAAGTAGGTGGTGAACCAGGTGAGGCAATCATTTGAGAAACCAAGGCTGTCGAGTCTGCCAATAAGAATGTGGTGATTGACAGAGTCGAAAGCCTTGGCCAGGTCGATGAATACTGCTGCACAGTAATGTCTCTTATCGATGGCGGTTATGATATCGTTTAGGACCTTGAGCGTGGCTGAGGTGCACCCAATCTGAAACCAGATTGCATAGCAGAGAGTGTATGGTGAGATTCGAAATGGTCGGTAATCTGTTGACTTGGCTTTCGAAGACCTTTCGAAGGCTGGGTAGAATAGATATAGGTCTGTAGCAGTTTGGGTCTCGAGTGTCTCCCTCTTTGAAGAGGGGGATGACCGCGGCAGCTTTCCAATCAATAGAAATCTCAGACGATACGAAAGAGGTTGAACAGGCTAGTAATAGGGGTTGCAATAATTTTGGCAGATCATTTTAGAAGAGAGGGTCCATGGTAGATGAAGCAATCCATCTATCTTTTCAGACTGTTAAGAGTATTTATCTGGTCAATATGTCAGTGTATTTTGTATGTTTGTAATAGTGTGTTATATGTGAAAATGTGATCGTATTATAAATTGTATTTTAATGTATAAGGACTCTTGGAAGATTAGTCCAAATGGGGACTAAAAGAGATCCTAATCCAAATCAATCTCGTCTGTCTCCCCATCTCATTTATCTGTGTTGTCTGTTCACACTGCTATGCTTTATCTTGGCCAGGTCGTAGTTGCAAATGAGAACTTGTTCTCAACTAGCCTACCTGGTTAAATAAAGGTGAAATAAAATTTTAAAAAGAATAAAAAAAGAGAATGGGATTCCACTCCCTTCAAAACCACCCTTATTGTCTGTTTTATATTTAGGGAAGGTTAAAACTATGTTTTAGAGTTGGGGTTCAAAATTATAACGCAGCACACACACTTCATACCACCATTGATCTCTGTTTTATAATATCAGAAAATAAATTGTTATATTAAAAAAGTAATCCCATTCACAATTTACATCTTGGGCAAGAAAATCTTGCCATCTTTTTTTATTTTCAGGTCTTACAATGCTTACATTTATCTTAGATTCAAAAACATGATGCTAAAGATGTATGATGTACTAGATGTTAAATGCACACTGCGTTATCGTTACAATTTGTCACACGTGTCGGAAACCACATTAGGTATTTTTAGGACCCCCATTAGCTGTTTCAAAATCAGCAGCTTTTCTTCCTGTGGTCCACACAAAACATGACATAAATCAGAACATTAATAGACAAGACCAGCTCAAGGACAGAGCTACATATTATCTATGTGTGTTCTATCAAATCATCCCCCACACGTGCCAGAAGAACAGTGGTAGTAATAAACAAAGGCTAATAATCATTTACAAAGTGGACAGATCTGGAGAAACATTGTAAGATACATTGTCCCCTTCCAGTTTCCAGATGAGGAAGATCAATATGGAAGGAAGACAATGATTGGATAGAAGAATAAACAACTTTAAAATCACAAAATGCTCCTGCCACCTGGACAAAAAGGCTAATAGCTGATGGTATGATTGATGTCCTTTAAAAAAAGAGCATCCATTTAGATTTCAAATAAAGTTGAGAGGGGGACGATTGAAAGGGCGGTATAGTAGAGGGATAGATTGAGGGTAAAAGAGAGAGGGATAGAGTATGTGAGAGGATCACACTGATCCCCTCTAGTTTATGATTTAAAAAAAGGGACTCCTTTCGATTCAATGGAGGGAACAGATAGGCTCGGCAGTTAATCTCAGTGTGGTCGGTGAAAACGGTTCCTGCGCCGTTCCTCTCTATGTCGTGCACGGTTGTCGTCTTGACGATATTCGTGTTCTGTGGTTACTCGGTCAGTTCATCTGGGGTCACTCGGTCAGTTCAGTGGCTAACGGCTAATTGCTCCCGCCGCAGCTGCGCCCTGGGGGGCGGGCTCCTGAAGGTCCACTCCAGTCCTGGTCCGGCCCCCTGCCCCGGCTCCACCCTCCACCTTGATCTTGGGCAGCTTCTTGGCTACAAGGACAGAGAGTAGAGTGGGCCAAAAAATAAATGCAACATGCAACCGTTTCAAAGATTTTACTGAGTTAGAGTTCATATTTGTAAGTCGCTCTGGATAAGAGCGTCTGCTAAATGACTTAAATGTAAAAATGTAAATATAAGTAAATCAGTCAATTGAAATAAATTAATTAGGCCCTAATCTATGGATTTCACATGACTGGGAATACAGGTATACATCTGTTGGTCACAGATACCTTAAAAATTCTTATGGCTGCAGGGGCAGTATTGAGCAGCTTGGATGAAAGGTGCCCATATCAAACGGCCTGCTCCTCAGTCATAGTTGCTAATATTTGCATATTATTATTAGTATTGGATAGAAAACACTCTGAAGTTTCTAAAACTGTTTGAATGATGTCTGAGTATAACAGAACTCATATTGGCAGTCAAAATCCTGAGTTGAAATCAAAACAGAAAGTCAGAAATCTGAGCTTGTTTGTATTCACCAGAGTCCCCAATGAAATCCCCTTGAGATAGGAATGATGTTGCACTGCCTAGGGGTTCCACTAGATGTCAACCACCAATAGAAATTATAATGAGGCTTCTATGTTGTTGTGGGAGTGAATGAGAGCAGAATATATCAGATGTCCATCAAGCAGCCATTTTGTGATTGCACTTTTCACTCATGGTATTGTTAAGGGAATTTTTTTATCAATGATGACTAATTATGTATACATCTCAATCAGGACTGACTAATCTGGGATTCTGGACCTGGGATTCCTGGAGTGCTTTCTAATGTAGATCATCAAAGGTAAGGGAATATTTATCATGTAATTTATTGTTTATGTTGACGCCATCTTTGTGGCTGTGGTGTTTTTACTTTTGAGCGCAGCGGTTGCATTAAGGAGAGGTATATCTATAATTCCATGTGTATAACTTGTATTATCATCTACATTTATGATGAGTATTTCTGTTGAATCATTGTGGCTATGCAAAATCACTTGATGTTTTTGGAATTAGTGAATCTAACGCGCCAATGTGAACTCAGATTTTTTTAATATAAACTTTATCAAACAAAACATGCATGTACTGTGTAACATGAAGACCTATGAGTGTCATCTGATGAAGATAATTCAAGGTTAGTGATTAATTCTCTTTATTTCTGTTTTTTTGTGAAGGCTATATTTTGCTGGAAAATGACTGTGCTTATTGTGGTTTGGTGGAGACCTAACATAATTGTTTGTAGTGCTTTCGCTGAAAAGCCTATTTGAAATCGGACACTTAGGTGGGATTAACAACAAAAATAGATTTTAAATGATATAAAACACATGTATGTTTTAGGAATTGTAATTATGAGATTTCTGTGGTTTAAATTTGGCACCCTCTATTTTCACTGGTAGTTGTCATATCAATCCCATTATCGGTATTGCAGCCATAACAAGTTAAAAAAGCAAAGATGGGCATAGGATCACGTCCCGGTATCTTTGTGCATTCAAATTGCCATTGATAAAATGCAATTGTATTCATTGTCCATAGCTTGTGCCTGCCCATACCATAACATTGACTTCAGCAAATACACATGGTCTGCGGTTGTGAGGCAGGTTGGCCGTACTGCTAAATGATCTAAAACAATGTTAAAGGTGGTTTATGGTAGAGAAATGAACATTCTCAGCATGCCAATTGCACTCTCCCTCAAAACTTGAGATATGTGGTGTGTGTTGTGTTTTAACAAAACTGTACATTTTAGTGGTCTTTTATTATATCCAGCACAAGGTACACCTGTGTAATGATCATGCCATTTTAATCACCTTCTTGATCTGCCACACCTGTGGAGGTGGATGGATTATCTTGGCCAAGGAGAAATGCTCACTAACGGACGTAAACAAATTTGTGCACAATATTTGAGAAATATTTCTGGGACCTTTTATTTCTGCTCATGGAACATGGGACCAACATTTTGCATGTTGCATTTTATTTTTGTTCAGTATATATTATTATCACATAATTCTGTAGGCTTATTGAAGGCTATAACTGGTTCTTCAGCATTAAGGGGGTTATCCCAGACACGAATTAAGTTTAGACCTGGACTAAAAAGCCATTAATTTGTATCCCTTTTTCTCCCCAATTTTGTGGTATCCAATTAAATGGTAGTTACAGTCTTGTCCCATGACTGCATCTCCCGTACGGACTCGGGAGAGGCGACGGTCAAGGGCCGTGCGTCCTCCGAAACACAACCCAGCCAAGCCGCACTGCTTCTTGACACAATGCCCGCTTAACCCGGAAGCCAGCCACACCAATGTGTCGGAGGAAACACCGTACGCCTGGCGACCGTGTCGGCGTGCTTTGCGCCCGGCCGGCCACAGAAGTCACTAGTGCGCAATGGGACAATAACATCCCTGCCGGCCAAACCGTCCCCTAACCCAGGCAACGCTGGGCCAATTGTGACTGCCCCATGGATATCACGGTCACGGCCGGCTGCGACAGAGCCTGGACTCGAATCAGGATCTCACTGCGGCTACGGATTCCTCTATGACGTAACGTAAAATATTTCGAAAACAGCGCAGTGGAAAGGTTTATCAACACATAGTGAACAGCTCACGTTATATACAGAAGCATGCTACATGGCAGACCAATCCAAACTTCTCTCCCGACATGTCCAGAACATCCATTATGTCAGCCAATCATGGCTAGCAGGAAGTTTCCAGTTTTTTTTCTGTGGCTAAACCAACTAGGCTTGTAATTTAACAATTTTATTTGTATTTACGGACGGAATACGAGTTTGTTAGTAAGGTAGATGAAAGTTTACATGTTCCAGAAGGCATTTCTGACAACAAAAAATACATGTTTACGTTCAAATGCCTCTCCTGTGAAGTAGTGACATATGCCTAGTCTCCTGAAACACCTCACAAATATATAAATAGGCTACTGGACTTGTTGATCCATTGGTTTAACATATTTTACTGGCAGTTATGGTTCAGTAAAAATCACAACCTGGTCTCAGAGCCTTTCATATTATTCTGTATGCAAATCCAAGACACTCCATTTAGTATGATATGTTACGTTTTGTATGGTATGTATTAATTTGTGCATGTCCACACCCGTTTTATATGATATGTTACGAATTATCATTTTTATTATACAGTACCAGTCAAAAGTTTGGACACCTACTCATTCCAGGGTAGAATAATAGTGAAGACATAAACTATGAAATAACACATGGAATCATGTAGTAACCAAAAAAGTGTTAAACAAATCAAGATATATTTGTATTTGAGATTCTTTAAAGTAGCTAACCTTAGCCTTGATGACAGCTTTGTACACTCTTGGCATTCTCTCAACCAGCTTCATGAGGTAGTCACATGGAATACATTTCAATAAACAGCTGTGCCTTGTGAAATTAATTTGTGGAATTAATTTCCTCCTTAATGCGTTTGAGCCAATCAGTTGTGTTGTGACAAGGTAGGGGTGGTATACAGAAGGTAGCCCTATTTGGTAAAAGACAATCCATATAATGGCCAGAAGAGCTCTGCCTGACTCAAGCATTCATGGTAAAATTGCTGCAAAGAAACCACTACTAAAGGACATCAATAATAATAAGAAGACACTTGCTTGGGCCGAGAAACACGAGCAATGGACATTAGACAAGTGGAAATCTGTCCTTTGGTCTGATGAGTCCAAATATTAGATTTTTTCTTCCAACCGCCGTGTCTTTGTGAGATGCAGAGTAGGTGAACAGATGATCTCCTCATGTGTAGTTCCCACCATAAAGCATGGAGGAGGAGGTGTGATTGTGTGTGCGGGGGGCTTTGCTGGTGACACTGTCAGTGATTTATTTAGAATTCAAGGCCAACTTAACTAGCATGGCTACCACAGCATTCTGCAGCAATATGCCACCCAATCTGGTTTGTGCTTAGTTGGACTAAAACTTGTTTTTCAACAGGACAATGACCCAACACACCTCCAGGCTGTGTAATGGCTATTTTACCAAGAAGGAGAGTGATGGAGTGCTGCTTCAGATGACCTGGCCTCCACCTGACCATCACCCGACCTTAACCCAATTGAGATGGTTTAGGATGAGTTGGACCACAGAGTGAAGGAAATGCAGTCAACAAATGCTCAGCATACAGTGCCTTGCGAAAGTATTCGGCCCCCTTAAACTTTGCGACCTTTTGCCACATTTCAGGCTTCAAACATAAAGATATAAAACTGTATTTTTTTGTGAAGAATCAACAACAAGTGGGACACAATCATGAAGTGGAACGACATTTATTGGATATTTCAAACTTTTTTAACAAATCAAAAACTGAAATTGGGCATGCAAAATTATTCAGCCCCCTTAAGTTAATACTTTGTAGCGCCACCTTTTGCTGCGATTACAGCTGTAAGTCGCTTGGGGTATGTCTCTATCAGTTTTGCACATCGAGAAACTGAAAATTTTTCCCATTCCTCCTTGCAAAACAGCTCAAGCTCAGTGAGGTTGGATGGAGAGCATTTGTGGACAGCAGTTTTCAGTTCTTTCCACAGATTCTCGATTGGATTCAGGTCTGGACTTTGACTTGGCCATTCTAACACCTGGATATGTTAATTTTGAACCATTCCATTGTAGATTTTGCTTTATGTTTTGGATCATTGTCTTGTTGGAAGACAAATCTCCGTCCCAGTCTCATGTCTTTTGCAGACTCCATCAGGTTTTCTTCCAGAATGGTCCTGTATTTGGCTCCATCCATCTTCCCGTCAATTTTAACCATCTTCCCTGTCCCTGCTGAAGAAAAGCAGGCCCAAACCATGATGCTGCCACCACCATGTTTGACAGTGGGTATGGTGTGTTCAGGGTAAAGAGCTGTGTTGCTTTTACGCCAAACATAACGTTTTGCATTGTTGCCAAAAAGTTCAATTTTGGTTTCATCTGACCAGAGCACCTTCTTCCACATGTTTGGTGTCTCCCAGGTGACTTGTGGCAAACTTTAAACAACACTTTTTATGGATATCTTTAAGAAATGGCTTTCTTCTTGCCACTCTTCCATAAAGGCCAGATTTGTGCAATATACGACTGATTGTTGTCCTATGGACAGAGTCTCCCACCTCAGCTGTAGATCTCTACAGTTCATCCAGAGTGATCATGGGCCTCTTGGCTGCATCTCTGATCAGTCTTCTCCTTGTATGAGCTGAAAGTTTAGAGGGACGGCCAGGTCTTGGTAGATTTGCAGTGGTCTGATACTCCTTCCATTTCAATATTATCGCTTGCACAGTGCTCCTTGGGATATCTTTTTGTATCCAAATCCGGCTTTAAACTTCTTCACAACAGTATCTCGGACCTGCCTGGTGTGTTCCTTGTTCTTCATGATGCTCTCTGCGCTTTTAACGGACCTCTGAGACTATCACAGTGCAGGTGCATTTATACGGAGACTTGATTACACACAGGTGGATTGTATTTATCATCATTAGTCATTTAGGTCAACATTGGATCATTCATAGATCCTCACTGAACTTCTGGAGAGAGTTTGCTGCACTGAAAGTAAAGGGGCTGAATAATTTTGCACGCCCAATTTTTCAGTTTTTGATTTGTTAAAAAAGTTTGAAATATCCAATAAATGTCGTTCCACTTCATGATTGTGTCCCACTTGTTGTTGATTCTTCACAAAAAAATACAGTTTTATATCTTTATGTTTGAAGCCTGAAATGTGGCAAAAGGTCGCAAAGTTCAAGGGGGCCGAATACTTTCGCAAGGCACTGTATGTGGGAACTCTTTCAAGACTGAAAAGCATTCCAGGTGAAGCTGGTTGAGAGTGCCAAGAGTGTGCTAAGTTGTCATCAAGACAAAGGGTGGCTACTTTGAAGGACCTAAAATATATTTTTGATTTGTTTAACACGTTTTTGGTTACTACAAGATTCCATATGTGTTATTTCATCGTTCTGATGTCTTCACTATTATTCTACAATGTAGAAAAGAGTAAAAATAAAGAAAAACCCTTGAATGAGTAGATGTGTCCAAAATTCCGGGACTGGTACTGTATGTTACAAATTTGCAAAACATACAATATGTTATGAATTGTAAAACGTAGTATATGTTACGAATTTGCCAAATATATATAATATGTTACGAATTCTAGCTAAGTGGCTAACATTATTTAGCTGACTAATTAGGGTTAGGGTTAAGTATAGGTTTAGGTGAAAGTTTGGCTAATAGGGTTAGTGTTCGGGGAAGAGTTAGCTAACATGCTAAGAAGTTGCAAAGTAGCTTCAAAAGTAGTAAGTAGTTGAAAAGTTGCTAAAATGCTAAAGTCCTGTGATGAGAGTTGAACGGGCAACCTTTGGGTTGCTAGACATTCACGTTATATGCCTAATCATCCACCCTACTTTAGTTTTTGCTAACCTTCTGTCTTATGGATTTACCTTTACTATGGATTTACTTTTACTAGTTTATGAGACCAGGCTGGGCATCAATACAATAGGGTACACTGAGTTTGATTTAACCATTAAAATACAACTGATTTCTCAATGACTGTCCCCTGAGGGACCATCCATCTCCAGTAGCCACTCAACTCCAGTCAGTTACTACAGGGGGTTGATGTGAGATATATGGCCCATTAATCGCCATGCTGCTGACTGGAGAACAGTGGGGTTATTTGATGAACCCGTACTGTGTGTTTTTGCGTCAAACTCAGCAGATCAATGACAGAAATTACAGTTTGGTGGCCTGTGTGGTCCAGTAGTTATAGCCGCTGACCCTGGCACACATGTATGCGAGAGTTGGAATTGGTTTGAATCCAGGCGACTGCACTTTCACTCCCCATATATTACCAGTCTTTCACATCTAAAAACAAATGAAAAAATTATGAAAGGTGTGGGACTTCCCCAATCATACCTTTTACAAATGAGTTCTCACGCACACACACACCAAGAAGTGTGTCAACAAGAAGGGATTCTGTCACAACAGCAGATCAGTGACAGATACAATATGACAGATCACAACACAGAGAGCGAGAGACTTGCTTTCATCCTCTAGTCCCACGATAGTGTGTTATATTGATTTTATTAGTTCCATTTGGAACTAATTCCACTTTGATTCCAAAACACCTTGCAGCCCACGGCAATAACTGTAACCTGCCAGGAAATGTAATTTAGTGGCTCACAGGGAATTCAGTCAACACAGGAGGAGAAATTAAGTTAAATTTCTGAAAAGACCCCATTGTATACACTGGGCACGAACCAATTCAGCCCTTGAATTTACTAAATAGGAATTTAATCGACCTAAAATCTGCTATTGGTGATTTTGAGTTGTCTATGCCTAATTCACATTATGAAGCACAGCAGTCAAATTACAACAGTCTTAGCATAGCATGCCAAATGGTTGAGAGACAATGGAAGGAGACCTTTGGAAAATGTCAAATATTTACCTTGATGAGTTTGCACCTGATCTGGGCTGACACCATGTGGTTGTTGCGCAGGTTCCCCACTCGGAACATGAGGCACAACTTCCCGTCCCGTTGCGAGATAACGGCGTCCTGGCTAAACTTGAGCATCTCCACGCGTTTCTTCGGCTGGGACATCTTGACAAACATGCAGCCGATAAGAAATGCGTCCAATATAGAAAGGAGAAGTGACTGGAAGAGAAAAAGAATAGTGCCTTCCGAACACTTTTCTGTGATGTACTGGTGATGTACCATAGCCGATAGTACAGGCCTTCCTGTTAGGCCATTGGGGTTTAAGCTGAGCCGGCGAGACAATGGGAACAAACAGCCTCCTGCCCATCAGGAGCTCGGCAGGTAAGCTAACAGAGCCCTGAGCCCTGTTCCCAAGAAAGCTAAGGTAACTGAGCTAAACGACTACCTCCCCGTAGCACTCACTTCCGTCATCATGAAGTGCTTTGAGAGACTAGTCAAGGACCATATCACCTCCACCCTACCTGACACCCTAGACCCACTCCAATTTGCTTACCGCCCAAATAGGTCCACAGACGACGCAATCTCAACCACACTGCACACTGCCCTAACCCATCTGGACAAGAGGAATACCTATGTGAGAATGCTGTTCATCGACTACAGCTCGGCATTTAACACCATAGTACCCTCCAAGCTCGTCATCAAGCTCGAGACCCTGGGTCTCGACCCCGCCTTTGCAACTGGGTACTGGACTTCCTGACGGGCCGCCCCAGGTGGTGAGGGTAGGCAACAACATCTCCACCCCGCTGATCCTCAACACTGGGGCCCCACAAGGGTGCGTTCTGAGCCCTCTCCTGTACTCCCTGTTCACCCACGACTGCGCGGCCACTCACGCCTCCAACTCAATCATCAAGTTTGCGGACGACACAACAGTGGTAGGCTTGATTACCAACAACGACGAGACGGCCTACAGGGAGGAGGTGAGGGCCCTCGGAGTGTGGTGTCAGGAAAATAACCTCACACTCAACGTCAACAAAACTAAGGAGATGATTGTGGACTTCAGGAAACAGCAGAGGGAACACCCCCCTATCCACATCAGTAGTGGAGAGGGTAGTAAGTTTTAAGTTCCTCGGCATACACATCACAGACAAACTGAATTGGTCCACTCACACAGACAGCATCATGAAGAAGGCGCAGCAGCGCCTCTTCAACCTCAGGAGGCTGAAGAAATTCGGCTTGTCACCAAAAGCACTCACTAACTTCTACAGATGCACAATCGAGAGCATCCTGGCGGGCTGTATCACCGCCTGGTACGGCAACTGCTCCACCCACAACCGTAAGGCTCTCCATAGGGTAGTGAGGGCTGCACAACGCATCACCGGGGGCAAACTACCTGCCCTCCAGGACACCTACACCACCCGATGTTACAGGAAGGCCCTAAAGATCATCAAGGACATCAACCACCCGAGCCACTGCCTGTTCACCCCGCTATCATCCAGAAGGTGAGGTCAGTACAAATGCATCAAAGCTGGGACCGAGAGACTGAAAAACAGCTTCTATCTCAAGGCCATCAGACTGTTAAACAGCAACCACTAACATTGAGTGGCTGCTGCCAACACACTGACTCAACTCCAGCCACTTTAATAATGGGAATTGATGGGAAATGATGTAAAATATATCACTAGCCACTTTAAACAATGCTACCTAATATAATGTTTACATACCCTACATTATTCATCTCATATGTATACGTATATACTGTTCTCTATATCATCTACTGCATCCTTATGTAATACATGTATCACTAGCCACTTTAACTATGCCACTTTGTTTAGATACTCATCTCATATGTATATACTGTACCCGATACCATCTACTGTATCTTAAACCAGGGACAACGATTGACAGCTGCCTCTGATTGAGAACCATACCAGGACAAACACAGAAATCCCAAATTATAGAAAAAATAATATAGACTGCCCACCCCAACTCAAGCCCTGACCATACTAAAACAAAAACAAAACAAAGGAACTAAGGTCAGAGCGTGACAGTACCCCCCCCCCCAAAGGTGTGGACTCCGGCCGCAAAACCTGAACTTATAGGGTAGGGTCTGGGTGGGCGACTCTGGCAGCTCAGGACAGACGGGCAACTCTGGCAGCTCAGGACAGACTGGCGACTCTGGCAGCTCAGGACATACGGGCAGCTCTGGCAGCTAAGGACAGACGGGCGACTCTGGCAGCACACGACAGACGGGAGACTCTGGCAGCTCAGGACAGACGGGCGGCTCTGGCAGCTCAGGACAGACGGGCGACTCTGGCAGCTCGGGAGACTCTGCAGCTCAGGACAGACGAGGCGGCTCTGGCAGCTCAGGACAGAACTTAGCTCAGGACAGACGGGCGGCTCTGGCAGCTCAGGACAGACGGGCGACTCTGGCAGCTCAGGACAGACGGGCGACTCTGGCAGCTCAGGACAGATGGGCGACTCTCAAAGGAACTAAGGTCAGAATGTGACAAAGACAGCCTTTGCTGGACACTGATGCTGTTTCTGTACCTCCTACTGTTTCTTTAAGTCATCCACCCGCTGCATAATGTCAGTGTCCAAAGGATCCTCAGCTGTCTTCCTTTTCCGGCCACTGGAGCTGGGCCAGTGAGATGGGGTGGAGGTTGATGGGAGTTGCCAGGCAGGGAGCCAGGGTGCGCCTGGATGCTGCATTGGTGAGAAGGGCTTGGGTGTTGGGGAAAGGGGCCAGGAAGGTGAACTACCGGTAGATGGGCAATCAAAGTCCATCATTGTCTCTGGGCTGTCCAACACACCACCCTCCAAAACGTACAAACAGATGGCAAATACATTGCAAGCAATCGTAAATCATCTCCATGGGCTCCTTTTTGAGTTAAAATGCTTACTAAAAAGAACTGACTTCATAAACATATCAGTCTACTTAGCACACATAACACAGTGTCTGTTTTCAGATGTTAAAACTAGTCCCGCTAAACAATTTAATTTAATAAATTAAATGTATTTATATATTCCTATTTTCACGACTTCCTTAGCCAGCATGGGTTTTCAATGGCCTTGCTTTTGTGTGTAGGGCGCTGTCCATGGTGCTGATAGAAAGCAGGGGGGGATTTCATGCCAACCTGTCACTTCTTGTTCAAAAGCACTCAATGGTCACGCCATTTGAACTTTTATGTTTATTGTGGTATAGCGTGATGCAAGCAGAAGTCAATATAATTCCAATGCAAGACTGCAAATGACGTCCCTGAGTATAGCTACATATTGGTTTGTTTCGTCATAGAAATGGATACATTCTATTATGGTTTTCTTGGAAGCCTATTAGTTTCCGTGGTTGTAAAATGGAACTGTACCTATTAGAAACATGTTTATGGTAGGCTGGTATTGGTTCATTTATGTGGGTCAAATTTGATCCACAGAAGTGTGTTGTGCCATATCACAAGGTGTTGCTAAACTTATTAGAGGCATGCTTTTCCATGTTTGAAGCAGTCCTATAGGCCTATTTGTTTGGCAAGACAGCTGTACATGGATGCATCCTATTATAATAGGCGTAAGGCCTAACTGGCCCGCCAGAAATATTATTTGGTCCCCCAAATTAATTCGGAAGATTTTTTTCAAGGGCCCAAGATACAAAAACACCCACATGCAATGTCTCAAGAAGGAAGTTACCACACCTAAATAAGGCAACGGTTACATTTTAAATTCATTCATGAGGAGCGAGAATGCAGTCAACTAATAAAGCCATTTTGTGGTGCTGAAACGTAAATCCGCAACCGCATTGCAATCAATAGGTGGTGAACAGCACCTTGTGCTGAAAATATTGCTAATTTGTTATAAAAGTCTTGCACAGCAACAGATGGAGAAAACCTACACCAGTAATTAATTTAAACAATAATCGTCATTTTAATTTGACTTTACAAACATCAAGATGGCTTAATTTGAGTCTGTTTGTTCTCGAACCTTGGTCTATATAAAATAACTTAACTGGCATCTTTCACTATAAAACAATATATGGACTAATAGAAGTGGAATGTTTTATTATTAGGCCTACTTACAATTGCAACTGGACAAAAATGTAACATCCCACACAAAACAAAAATGTTAAGAAAAAAAGCTGGTGTCTGTATCCGGGATAGCCTGCTCCTTTAACGACAGAACAGAAAATACTGTCAGCTTGAGACCGAAATATCCCTGGATAAGCAATCACAATGTTAGTATTTACAGTCATAAAGGCCATGAAGTGACTTACTCAATGGGGAAAGTTGCATTTCCCCTCGGACACCATCTTGTGGAGGTCGCGGCAGTCCTCCATTTAAAGCCGGTTTCTGGCGTGAGAACAGAAATTGTGTTCATAGAGGAAAATGAGGACTCGCAGGTGTAAGTAGATGCAAACATTGTTAGCACATAAAAGGTATGTTTCTTTATTGTGCTGTATTCCTCTGAGCATGACACCCACAACACACACAAGGACTCAGCACTCCTGAGCGCATCTCTGATTTCGCTCTGGAATTCAATCAGTATGTATTGCTGCCTCATCCAGCGAGGGTATAGTTTTCTTAGCAAGGGATGAGACTTCTCCACCTGGACGGACTGTAAGAGGATCACGAACAAACACATTGATTTCCTTGGGCATTCTGTAGTCTTCTAATCTGGTGCAGAAGTTGTCCCTCAGCTGCTTGATGAAATCTTCCATCACCTTGGTGACAATGCTGCGGCCTGGTACCTCAGCCTGTCATTTCTTCAGTGTGCTGAAGTTCAGAGGACAAGTACAAATCGAACAACTCAAGCTTCCTAGTAAAGCTTTTTCCACAATGTCCACGACTGTTTTCCCTCTTCCTTGTAACTGCAGATTTAACCCGTTTAAGTGACAGAATATGTCAGCCAAAAATGCCTCGTGTGTAGCTTTCCGTTCACGCTCCAATGTTTCTGCGTCTGGCCTGTCTGGGGCGGGAAGGCCACCTTTGAAAGTTCAGTGGTTGGATTTATAATGACTCTGAGATGGAATTCTTTGTAAACAGTGACATTTCTTTGCAAAGAAGACACACTGGCTTGGCATTGGGAAAAGATCATAAGATGAACGCATATCTCTCTGTACATTCTTCCCTGAAACGTTTTCGTTATCCACCTTTCTTTTGATACTTTTTGAGAGCTATATTCTCTGTTGCTATGAATATAATTGTTCTGAACGAATGTTGACGGAAACAAAGTAGTGTAGCCTACAGTAGCTTACATAGACCTGTTTTTCTCACCAATCAACACAGAGAAATAGAGAAAATAATATTAGAATAGAGACATGGTGATTTTATGAGCGTAATCAGATCGAAAATATGTTATTGTCACTGAATTTATTATGTATTAATTGGATTTGTTAAACATTCAATTATTAAAATTATTCAATTTGTAGTGTAGGCCAATTAATTGTGCTAATATTATATGCTAATTATGTTCTGGCCCGCCAACTATTAGCTCAATGTGTCCCGAGGCAAAACCCAGTTGACGAACCCTGCTGTAGGCTATGTTTTGGTTATTTGTATCTCCATTCACCCTTTGCTTTCTGCGTTTGATTACTGTTAATGTGACTAGTCTAAATATAGATTGTGTCATGTCTTTATCCATCTGATATTATGTTTGCTGTTACTATAACTAGTCTAAATATAGATTGTGTCATGTCTTTATCCATCTGATATTATCTTTACTGTTACTATAACTAGTCTAAATATAGATTGTCATGTCTTTATCCATCTGATATTATGTTTACTGTTACTATAACTAGTCTAAATATAGATTGTGTCATGTCTTTATCCATCTGATATTATGTTTACTGTTTATCCATCTGTCTTTATCCATCTGATATTATGTTTACTGTTACTATAACTAGTCTAAATATAGATTGTGGCATGTCTTTATCCATTTGATATTATGTTTACTGTTACTATAACTAGTCTAAATATAGATTGTGTCATGCCTTTATCCATCTGATATTATGTTTACTAGGCCAACTACTTGCTACCGCTGTTTTGTTCAGTTGGCATTCTTTCATTCACATTCGCAGTTGTGTCGGTATTTTTGTTTGCATGCATGAATAACTAGGCTACTAAACATGGATTTTGTTAAGACAGCTATGTTTCCGGCTGCATTCACATAGGCTGTTTGTAAAAGGTGAATTACCCTATCGGTCTTGTGGCCTTCATTCATTACCAAACGGCCTTGCTTTAATGTGTAGGGCGCTGTCCATTGTGCTAATACAGTGCAGCGGAGATCACTCCAAAAGCTCTCAATCGTTGGTTTCAGAGTCTCGGCATTTTAACTTTGTGCTATAGCATGACAAGCAGAATTCAATACAATTCCAATGCAAGAACCCCCCAAAATGGTGCCCCCTCACCGATTTCAACTGCCCCTAAGTCAAAATCTGACGCCGGGTCTGGGTGTCTGTCTGATGTTTCAAGTAAACAGTAAAGCCATTCCAGTTGTCGGACACACACCGGCAGCTGATCTGGATCGGTGTTCAGATTTCATGATATCTCCCTCCAACTGTTGTCTTTTGCGTGCTTTTCCAAATACAACCGCATCAACCCGTATGAAAAAAATATTGCGGTCGGAGTGCAGTATAACTGCAGTACACTGCTGTATAATTGCAGTATGCTGCAAATACTGCGTCCAAAATACCACAGTTGACTCCAGCTACTGCCCTTTTACTGCAAGTTCAAAACTGCAAGGGGAAGGGTTGTAGAAGGTTTCGTATTGTCTCACCAGCTCGCACAGACGCTCCTCAAAATTGGATAGAGACATATACATAATTGCGTGAAGCAAATCTCGTAATACAAGTGTGACGCATACAAAATGTATGGTCACATTTGTGATTATGTATTGTTTCTTTGTATTGGGGAAGAATACTTTTACTGAAATGTCAGTCCTCCAAGATTTAGCCATTGTGATGCATGTATACTACTGTTGGCCAGTAGGGGGCAGTTAGACGCATTTGCTTCGCACTGTGACTATGCGATCCTGCACATGTGTGTTCTCATAATTGAAAGAACCTTTGAAAGAGGGGCCTCGTTCTCCTGTATCATAATTTGTCCTGTATTACAGGTCAGTAAAGTGCAAAAATACACTGAATACCACAATATAGTTTTTGAACTTTCCTGTTGAAATTAATGTAATGATTTTGTATAGTGATGCACCGATATGACATTTTTGTCCGATATCCGATATTTTCCTTGTAAAATACAAAAAAACGATATTGATATTTAAAATTTAAGCGGCCTTTGAAGCATTCTAGTACAGTTTAATAGTTAACACACACAGATGGACGCAGCAGTCAAAGGCACTGCATCTCAGTGCAAGAGGCGTCACCACAGTCCCTAGCTCGAATCCAGACTTTATCACGTCCCAAAAAGTTATTTTGTTGGCATTTCCGTATGTCCCCATTACCAGTAAAACATAATCAAAACCTTTTTCTTTCACTTACCTGCTGTGCTGTTTCGTTGTTCATTTGTTCAGTCGTTACATTCTCAACCAAGATTTCTATGGAACACCATTTGGGGCCGCAGGGTAGCCTAGTGGTTAGAGTGTTGGACTAGTAACCAAAAGGTTTCAAGTTCAAATCCCCAAGGTACACATCTGTCAATCTGCCCCTGAACAGGCAGTTAACCCACTGTTCCTAGGCCATCATTGAAAATAATTTGTTCTTAACTGACTTGCCTAGTTAAATAAAGGTAAAAATTACACATCAAAGAGATTATTTGATGAATATCTTTTTTGACACGCAAAGACCCAAACGGCGTTCCAAAGAAATCCTAGTTGAGAATGAAATGATTAAACAAATGACACAACATAATCTGTTTCAGTAGCTATAGTTAGCTAGCTAGCTAACTATATAGCTTGTTGTCATCATGTAAAATCACTTTAATTTATAAGACAGTTCTTACTTGATTAATGGTGGTCGGACACATCTATGTGAAACTAGCCACAGTAAGGATCAGCCACAATAGAGGACTTTGCGGTTAGCCTTCAAAATAAAAGTATGGCATAATTCTATTATTTCTATTCATTTTTATCACTGTCAATGATATACTTTTATTTTGAAGGCGAACTGCAAATTACACTATTGTGCCTAATCCTTATTGTGGCTAGCTTCACAACACATAACCCGGTCCGGTTGAGCCTCACAAGCCAGATGAAGCTCGCTGGCTGCTTATAACGTTAGCTTTGGGCAACAGGGTTAACGCTATTTATTTTCATGAACTGAAGTTCAATTTCAATAGGTGAACAACAAGTGGCAACCTAGCTAATACTTACTCACTATGATTCCTAAATCATTGCTAAGAATAATGAAAATGACTGCAGTTTCTACTGGTCATTGTTTTCACGCTGGTTGTATTGGTGCTAGCTAGGTACCAAGCTAAAGCTAGTTTCCCCAGAAGTTGTGGTCAAACAAATTATGCTTTATTACCAACGTGGTATTGTAAACACATCGTTCGTGGCCGGTGTTCGCTTGTTTGCAGACGTGTTTGTACAGCTTTGACAGTGCTACTGCATATTTTTTGACACTCAATGACCCAAACTGTGTTCCATAGCATGCATGCCGTGAAGCAAATAGCAGTGACGTTATTACTATGTAACTCCAGTAGGGCAACATCTGAAAAATAGCGCACTTGGTAGTGTGTAACTGTACTCGACCAGTCGGCGAAAGCCAACATCACCCACGACAGAGAACAGTTGATTGTCAAGGGTAATGAATTCCATTATCTTGGCTTTAATGGATTTCACCTTTGAGTTGTCTCGCTGAAATTGTCCTACTCTTTCAAATGACTGCTCGACTTGTTGACTGCTCGATCCACACAGCAGACATTATGTGGGCTAGGTTAGGAATGCTGTGTTGCAGGTGTAGGGTGACATGTTACTACGTGGCGTTATTACGTCATGTACCTACGTTATATAGGTATGCACGGTAGCTTTGACATCGGTTTTTAACATTGGCATTCTACTACACATCGGCCGATACCGATTTTTAGCATTTTTAGCTAATCTTCCGATTCCGATATTCTCACCAATATATCATGCATCCCTAGCTTTGAAAACAAACATAACTGTATAACTTTGTACTAGACAGAAAACACATGTCGAGTCTAAAATGAAATCACAGTGCATTCCTTTGATCTAGAAAAAAAGCAAATTGTTAACTCCTGAAACTCAATTTTTTTTAAAGACACTCCTGACAATATCTTAAGGGTTTAGAGAATGTAATGTTGTAACTGTGATGTTTAAGAACTTTGTAATTGTTGTACTGTAAATGTTAGAAAATCGGTTAGCATTTGGCTAGCTCTGGTTAGTTTGGGCTACCTCTGTTCAGCTTTTGGCTAGCTCCGGTTCAGTTGGTTGCTAGATTCGGTTAGTAAAATGCTAGCTTGTTCAGTCATTTTCCAATAATTAGAATTCATGTCAGTTACAAATCTTGTCATTCCATTAGCCATTCTTACACTAGGTGAATTGTCACACCCTGATCTGTTTCACCTGTCGTTGTGATTGTCTCCACCCCCTCGAGGTGTCGCTTATTTTCCCCAGTGTATTTATCCCTGTGTTTCCTGTCTCTCTGTGCTAGTTCATCTTGTCTTGTCAACCAGCGTGTTTTTCCAGTGCTCCTGCTTTTTCTTCTCTCTTTTTTCTAGTCCTCCTGGTTTTGACCTTTGCTTGCGCTGACTCTGAACCCTCTTGCCTGACCATTCTGCTTGCCCTGACCTCGAGCCTGCCTGGCACTTTGTACCTCCTGGACTCTGACCTTGTTATGATCTTTTTGCCTGTCCACGACCATTCTCTCGCCTGCCCCTTGGATACTAATAAATATCAGAGACTCGAACCATCTGCCTTCCGTGTCTGCATCTGGATCTCGCCCTGTGCCTTTCTATGAATGTATTTTGAGCATGGGTATAAAATAACTTATAATGACTTATACCAGTCTTTAAAGGCTTTCATGTTTTAGAGTATCCTATGGGGCTATAGAGGGCAACAGTCAACTACATAATTATAACCAAAACATGTGAATTAAAGTTGAGTAGTTTAGGTATAAATGTAAAGAATATGTTGATGCGAATTGAATTGGAATGTAATCTTTGATGTGTGAATTTATGTATTTTTGATATGTTTATGAAATAATATGCCAGGGATTTATGAGACAAATTATTAAATACAAAAGAAAACATTGAAATACAATGAAAAGACAGAAAAAGACGATTTGCACTTGAAAGAATGTTGAATAAAATAATTGTGAGAACCTTTGAAAGAGAAGTCACGTTCTCCTGTCTCATTATTTATCCTGTGTTACAGGAACTATCATCTTCTGCACCAGTCCCAAAACTGGGACCTGTAACAGATTTTTTTGGGCTCATTGGAGATCTGCGCCACCTGTCGGTCGGGAGCTGATCCAGTGATAGATAACATCTGGGTCCAAGACGGATCTGCAGATGAAATCCATGTTGCAGACAGACTGATGTGAGCAGAGACTGATTCTTGATTCTGGACTGACCGTTTGTGAGTTAAAGGAAGAAGTTACAATGTCAGACAGTGGGAGGAAGAGCCTGGTGTGGGACAACAGGAAGAGCCTGCTCAGCCTGTCAGCAAAGAAACTTTTTCAAATTGCCAATACTGCGGGTCAATTGCTAGATAAGGACCAGTCAGAGCACGAAGAGGGTGATCATGAAGGTTGCCTTGAGTACATCACTGCCTTTATGTACAGTAAGTCATTACTTGAGTCAGAGGATGGGGTGTGGTTGAATTGTTGGTTTTGAAAGATAATGTTGATGCTGTTATACGGACTCATAATGTAACAACACTGTTTTACCCAAGTGATAATATTGAGCCGTGCAATCCCTCCATCTATTTAAATAGCTCATGCAGTCACAGCTAGTCCAGTTGATGCTACTCTACCTACTGACCTAGCTCATACAGTCACAGCTAGTCCAGTTGATGCTACTCTACCTACTGACCTAGCTCATACAGTCACAGTTAGCACAGTCAAAACGGCACCAAATACTGATTTACTTAGTGCTCGCAAGCTATGAGGCACTTAGCAAGAAACTTCTCCAACATGTTACTGTACCTACCTCACAGCCGGGGGTCGTCAGCAAAATGGGACACGCCTGGGCCTGGGTGTGTCCCGGGATAAATACACCTCTTCACCATTCATTAAGGAGACTCTCTTCATGCAGACTCACTGTTAGATTTTGGTTGTTGCATTTTTGTGTCCATTTTGTTTGTTTGCTTTGACACGTTTCAACACCTCATTATTTATGCACGCAACCACTCACACTACTGATTACTGACTACACACACCATTGTCTATTGTATGTATGTTATGTATGTATGTTCAGTTAATAAATATATTTTTGTTATTCCTAATCTCCACGTTGTCTCCCTTTTTGTTACGGACTTTGAGCCGGTTCGTGACAGCTACATCAACCATTTGTGCTCGATATATTTACCAATAGGCTAAGGCTATCATTTACCTTATTTCTTATTATACAATGATCCATTAATAATGACTTTAAGAAATAGATATCTTCTCATGACATTGAAATGCACACTTCACTCTTCATCAAAAGAAGACAGGTCCTCCTTCCCCAAGAGGCCTTGTCAGCTGGGCATAACAAAAAAAAGATTAAAATACTAGTAATATATAGATTTTATTTTACTTTAATTACTCAGCTTCATCTTTTTCAATCTGTGATTTGTTTGCAGGACAAAGCAGTCTTTCCCGACTGATGTGAAGGTAAGACATTTTTACATTATCTGATTAAAAACATAAAAAAATATAAATTCACCTAGCTGTTTTCTGCTCCATGTAGGCTTGCTTGCAAGCAATACCTGGTTTTCAAACCATGCAACAGCTTGTTAGCCAATCCCAATGCTTTGGGGCTGTGCTTTGCCTGTTGCGTGTTCTGGCTCCTGAGAAATGGTTTACCATTTTATTGTCACTAGAACTCACTACAGTCAACGTGGGGTGAATTAGCTAGCTAGCTAACCAACAACTAAAATGTCACACTCAGTCTTCAAGTGTGTTTAGCAGCACTGCAGTAAAGTAAGCAAACTCACAAATTGCTTCTAAACAAGAGGGCAATGAACCCATTATTGTTCAAAACGAAATACTATAGCTATTATTATAGACACAACACTATAGCTAGTGCCATTATTGATTACATGCCCCCCCCACCCCACTGTTTTCAGTGTAAATACAGCTTAAGTGTCCTGCCTTAAATAATGCAGAAACTTGGTGGCTGAACTTCCTGATTTGGCCTCATTTTAGATTTGGTTCATTAAAGAAATGCTAGTGGCCTAGGACTGAATTCAAATGTGAGTTGGTTTTGAGATTTGGTTTATGGGTGTCCTGTGTGTGTCCAGGTGGGAAGAGTTAGCCAAATTATTTAGCCAATTAGCTTCAGCTGGCTGGTGTGCGATTGTGTAGTGAATGCATTTACTTATAACTGACAAGAACTTTTGAACATCAGATCAGCAGTTCCTTACCTCAATTCCGTCTTCAACTTCGACTTTATCTGTAATTCTGATCCAATTTTAAGGGTATCCAAGAGGAAACGCCGGTGTTAGAGGTGCAAAATTCAAGGCGAAGAGAACTAGCCACCTTGTTCACCTCCTTTCTATAGGCCAGTCACTTGATAATAAGATGGATGACCTCCGATCATGGATTTCTTACCAACGGGACTCTCATAATATTCTCTGCTTTTCTTAAACATATCTTTCAGAGAACTTGATGGATTCTCTATTCCCTGAGTAGACATGTAAGTGGAGTCAGGAAAATCAAGAGGGGGAGGGGTTTGCCTCTTCATCAACAACAAATGGTGTGCTTACTCGAGCGCAGTAAAAGTCTCGACTCATTGTTCACCAGTCTTGGAATACCTGATGGTCAAATGCCGACCCCCTCTAACCCCCAAGGGAGTTTTCTGCTGCTATCGTAAATGTTGTATACATACCACCTCATGACAAGAAAAATAACAAGCTGGCACTCAACGAACTGTACAAGGCAATAGACAAGCAGGAAAACTTGTTGCCAGCGATTTTAATTCTGCATCATTAAGACACTTCCATCAACACATCTCCTTCGCCAGTAGGTGTGATAAAGTCCTAGACCACTGTTACTCTACCCACAAGCAAGCATACAAGGGCCTCCCTTGTCCCCCATTCGGCAAATCAGATCATGACTCAGAGTTTCTGCTTCCTGTTTACAAGCAGAAACTCAAACAGGAAGTACCAGTGACTCGCTGTGCTGAGAAAAGGTCATCAGATTCAGAGATTATGCTATTGGACTGCTTTGCTAGCACTGATTGGCATAAGTTCTGAGACTCCACCGCTAACATCGACGAGCTAACCACCATCACCGGCTTCATTAGGAAATGCATCAGCGACGTTTTCCCCACAGTGAAGTTTCGCTGCTTCCCCAATTAAAAGCCCTGATTAACACTGAGGCTGGCGCTAAGTTTAAGGACGGGGATACCACACACAGGGCTATTGCAGACAACCCTGGGGCTACGGCTGAGGACAGGAACAAGAAGTCCCGCTATAACCACTGCAGAGTCATCAAACAAGCAAAAGGACAATATAGGAATAAGGTGGAATCCTATTACACAGGCTACGATGCACGCCACATGTGGCAGGGGCTCCAGTCCATTATGGATTACAAAGGAAGACCCAGCCATGATCTGCCCAATGATGACCAGACGAACTCGATGCATTTTATGCACGCTTCAATAATAACAAATAACACCATGCTGTGCGTAAGGGTCCACCCTGACCCAGAGAACTGGGTGATCTCGCTCTCCGAGGCTGACGACGGAAGGCCTTTAATCAGGTCAACGCTCGCAAGGCCGAGGGACGTGTTCTCAGAGCATGTGCAGAACAGCTGGCAGGCATTATCACAGTCATTTTCAACTTCTCCTTGTCCCAGTCTGTAATCCCCACGTCTTAAACTGACCACCATTATTCCTGTTCCAAAGAACTCTAAGGCATCATTCCACAATGAGTACCGCCCTGTAGCACTCACATCTTTACTCATGCAGTGCTTTGAAAGGCTGGTTTTGGCACACAACAACTCCATCATCCCAGACACCTTAGACCCATTCTAATTTGTGTACGACCCCAACTGAGCCATAGACGACGCAATCTCAATTGCACTCAACACTGCCCTCTCCCACCTATGTGAGAGTGCAGTTCAATGACTCCAGCTCAGCATTTAACACCATTGCCCCCTCCAAGCTCATCACCAAGCTTAGGACCCTGGGACTGAACACTTCCCTCTGCAACTGGATCCTGGACTTTCTGACAGGGCTCCGGGCAGCCGAGCGGAAAGGACCTGGCATCCTTTCACTCCCTCCTCTCTACATTTTCCTCCTCTGTCTCTGCTGCTAAAGCCACTTTCTACCACTCTAAATTCCAAGCATCTGCCTCTAACCCTAGGAAGCTCTTTGCCACCTTTCTCCCCTCCTGAATCCTCCCCCCTCCTCCCTCTCTGCAGATGACTTCGTCAACCATTTTGAAAAGAAGGTCGACGACATCCGATCCTCGTTTGCTAAGTCAAACGACACCGCTGGTTCTGCTCACACTGCCCTACCCTGTGCTCTGACCTCTTTCTCCCTCTCTCTCCAGATGAAATCTCGCTTCTTGTGACGGCCGGCCATCCAACAACCTGCCCGCTTGACCCTATCCCCTCCTCTCTTCTCCAGACCATTTCCGGAGACCTTCTCCCTTACCTCACCTCGCTCATCAACTCATCCCTGACCGCTGGCTACGTCCCTTCCGTCTTCAAGAGAGCGAGAGTTGCACCCCTTCTGAAAAAACCTACACTCGATCCCTCCGATGTCAACAACTACAGACCAGTATCCCTTCTTTCTTTTCTCTCCAAAACTCTTGAACGTGCCGTCCTTGGCCAGCTCTCCCGCTATCTCTCTCAGAATGACCTTCTTGATCCAAATCAGTCAGGTTTCAAGACTAGTCATTCAACTGAGACTGCTCTTCTCTGTATCACGGAGGCGCTCCGCACTGCTAAAGCTAACTCTCTCTCCTCTGCTCTCATCCTTCTAGACCTATCGGCTGCCTTCGATACTGTGAACCATCAGATCCTCCTCTCCACCCTCTCCGAGTTGGGCATCTCCGGCGCGGCCCACGCTTGGATTGCGTCCTACCTGACAGGTCGCTCCTACCAGGTGGCGTGGCGAGAATCTGTCTCCTCACCACGCGCTCTCACCACTGGTGTCCCCCAGGGCTCTGTTCTAGGCCCTCTCCTATTCTCGCTATACACCAAGTCACTTGGCTCTGTCATAACCTCACATGGTCTCTCCTATCATTGCTATGCAGACGACACACAATTAATCTTCTCCTTTCCCCCTTCTGATGACCAGGTGGCGAATCGCATCTCTGCATGTCTGGCAGACATATCAGTGTGGATGACGGATCACCACCTCAAGCTGAACCTCGGCAAGACGGAGCTGCTCTTCCTCCCGGGGAAGGACTGCCCGTTCCATGATCTCGCCATCACGGTTGACAACTCCATTGTGTCCTCCTCCCAGAGCGCTAAGAACCTTGGCGTGATCCTGGACAACACCCTGTCGTTCTCAACTAACATCAAGGCGGTGGCCCGTTCCTGTAGGTTCATGCTCTACAACATCCGCAGAGTACGACCCTGCCTCACACAGGAAGCGGCGCAGGTCCTAATCCAGGCACTTGTCATCTCCCGTCTGGATTACTGCAACTCGCTGTTGGCTGGGCTCCCTGCCTGTGCCATTAAACCCCTACAACTCATCCAGAACGCCGCAGCCCGTCTGGTGTTCAACCTTCCCAAGTTCTCTCACGTCACCCCGCTCCTCCGCTCTCTCCACTGGCTTCCAGTTGAAGCTCGCATCCGCTACAAGACCATGGTGCTTGCCTACGGAGCTGTGAGGGGAACGGCACCGCAGTACCTCCAGGCTCTGATCAGGCCCTACACCCAAACAAGGGCACTGCGTTCATCCACCTCTGGCCTGCTCGCCTCCCTACCACTGAGGAAGTACAGTTCCCGCTCAGCCCAGTCAAAACTGTTCGCTGCTCTGGCCCCCCAATGGTGGAACAAACTCCTCACGACGCCAGGACAGCGGAGTCAATCACCACCTTCCGGAGACACCTGAAACCCCACCTCTTAAGGAATACCTAGGATAGGATAAAGTAATCCTTCTCACCCCCCTTAAATGATTTAGATGCACTATTGTAAAGTGGCTGTTCCACTGGATGTCATAAGGTGAATTCACCAATTTGTAAGTCGCTCTGGGACGGGCCGACCCCAGGTGGTGAGTGTAGACAACATCACCTCCACCAAACAGACCCTCCACACGTGGGCCCCTTCCTGTATTCCCTGTTCACCCAAAACTGTGTGGCCATGCATGACTCCGACACCATCATTAAGTTTGCTGACGACACAACAATGGTAGGCCTGATCGCCAGCAACGATGAGACAGCCTACAGGGCGGGGGTCTGTGACCTGGCACTGTGGTGCCGGGACAACAACCTCTCCTTCAACGTCAGTAAGAACAAGGACCTGATTGTGGACTACAGGACCGGGCTGCAGTGGAGCGGGTCGTGAGCTTCAAGTTCCTCGGTGTCCAAATCACTAAGGACTGAATCACTAAAATGGTTCCCACACACGTGCACAGTCATGAATAAGGTGTGACAACGCCTCTTCCGACCCAGGATGTTGAAAAGGTTTGGCAAGAGCCCTCTAATCAAAAAGTTCAACATCTGCACCATTGAGAGCATCTTTATTGGCTGCATCACTGCTTGGTATGGCAACAGCACCGCCCTCGATCGCATGGCGCTAGTACAGCCCAGTACATCCCTGCACAGGACTCTACAAACTCATGCACACACACTCACTTCATTTGCTCACACATTTATACTGACTTTACACACAAACGCACACACTCGCATACAATAATCATATACACTGCTGCTACTCTTGTTTATCATATATCCTGATGCCTAGTCACCTTACCCCTATACACATCTACAACAGGTGTGCCAACCTGGCCGTACTAGTATTTGTAATCGTTGAAAGTTGATAGTCGGATCAGATGATACTCGTGATCGGGAAAAACTGAAGTGTTTAAATATGCCTAAGTAGATGTTGTCAAAATACCTATCTTGTTACACCCTGATCTGTTTCACCTGTCCTTGTGCATGTCTCCACTCCTCTCCAGGTGTTGCACATCTTCCCTGTGCATTTATACCGGTGTTCTCTGTTTGTCTGTTGCCAGTTCATCTTGTCTAGTCAAGCCTACCAGCGTGTTTTTCGTACTCCTGTTTTCTTAAGCCCCTGTTTTCTAGTTATCCCGGTTTTGACCATTTTTCCTGCACTGACCCTGAGCCTGCAGCTCTGTACCTTACTCTGCCCTGGACTACTGACCTCTGCCTGCCCTTGACCTGCTGTTTGCCTGCCCCCTGCTTCATAAATAAATGTCTGTTTTTCAAACTGTCTGCATCTGGGTCTTATCCTGAGCCGTAATAGTACAAACTGGCCATGACGGGCCCAGTCGACTCGGACAAGCTCCGCAACGCCGTCTCCTCCCAAGGTGCCACCATTGGGAGGTACGAGGAGTTGCTTTGTGGTCTTGTGGAAGGTTTCCAGACCTTGACGGATGTCACATGGGTAACACTGTAGAGATGAAGCAGGTATGGGGAGTCAAACATTTCATATAGAACGGACATGGAATGAGACAGGAACAGCGTCAGCAAACGAGTAACACAAATAAAAAACAATTAATGCAGACGCTGAGAACAGAGCTGGGGAACTGACAAATATAGGGGAGGTAATAACAGGTGATAACAAGCGTCAGGGGGGGGAGAGCGGGAGCAGACGTGACAGCATAACACCATGACAGTTGAATTCATTGCTGGAGCAATTCCGCGGGATGTCTGTTAGGCAGCCTATCACAGCGGTAACCTCAAATCCGCTCAGTAACCTGGCTGTCAGCAGCAAGTTTCTCCCGGCCACCCCGGCTTTCCAGAGAGCCCTGCTTACCTCCCCTGGAATGCTTGGCTGGAGAGTCGGGAACCTGTCTGGCATTTCTCTCTGTGTTCCCTCATCTTCGAGCTGCAGCCCTCCTCCTTCCCCTTGGACCGCTCGAAGATAGCGTACCTCATCACGCGGATGTCTGGGAAGGCTCTCGCCTGGGCTACGGCAGTGTGGGAACAACGTTCTGCCGTGTGCTTCAGTCTGGAGGAGTTCATGGCTGAGGTGAAGGTTTTCTGTTCTCCATTGTCCGGGAGAAAGGCTGCCCGGAAGTTACTCCAGCTTTAGCAAGACTCCCGCAGTGTTGCAAACTACAGTGCCTTGCGAAAGTATTCGGCCCCCTTGAACTTTGCGACCTTTTGCCACATTTCAGGCTTCAAACATAAAGATATAAAACTGTATTTTTTGTGAAGAATCAACAACAAGTGGGACACAATCATGAAGTGGAACGACATTTATTGGATATTTCAAACTTTTTTAACAAATCAAAAACTGAAAAATTGGGCGTGCAAAATTATTCAGCCCCCTTAAGTTAATACTTTGTAGCGCTACCTTTTGCTGCGATTACAGCTGTAAGTCGCTTGGGGTATGTCTCTATCAGTTTTGCACATCGGGAGACTGAAATTGTTTCCCATTCCTCCTTGCAAAACAGCTCGAACTCAGTGAGGTTGGATGGAGAGCATTTGTGAACAGCAGTTTTCAGTTCTTTCCACAGATTCTCAATTGGACTTTTGCTGTGCTGTCTATTCGAGTTGAAACACTGTGGATAGTTTTCAGCAAGTTGCAACATTGAAATACAGAAATAACCACTTTTCCATAAACAAGCTCTAAATCATGTTTGATGCACTCTGGATGAAGAAAAAATTGTTCTGTTTATTCTAGATGTTATGAACACTGTAGACTGTTTTCAGCAAGTTGCAACATGGACAAAAATGAATGGCAACTTATTGGCATTGGGTGAACCATACACACAATCACAAATACCACTCAAATGGACGGCAGTTCATCAAAATCATATTGCAAATGTCCAAGTGTTATAAACCAAAAATCCTATAGGATTTGAGCGTGATCAAACGTAGATTTTCATATGGGAAATGGTCACAAAGTCAAACATTTAAACCTCATAAGAAGTGATTTTTGTACCTTATTTTGATTCTTATTTTTTTTATCAATTATATATATGTAGTAACCGTATGGACATACATTTGTATTATTTTATTGCATTTGTCCATAAGGCCTATGTCTTGTCCATTTGCCATATATGATCATAGGAAGTCAGTGAACCATGTCCAAATGGCACAAGAAATGTCCAAATTATATATATCACTATGTTATTAAGCCCTGAATCAACCTAGAAGGTCTATTTGTCATGTTTGATCATAGGAAGTAAGAATATATCTTTGATGTTAATTCAACATGTCCATTTCGTAATGGGAAGTCCTTATGGATATACATTGGCAATGGATACTGTCAACTTGCAGAAGAGCATGTTCACACTGACAATATAGCATATGTGTAATGGACACTGCGGTATTACAGGATTTCTATTTAATTTTATTTGACCATGCAGATAGACAATTGTCACCTCAAACTATATTGAACAGAACAGTTCACCAGGGCAGTTCTGAACGAGACCTATCACCCACCCCAGCTGAGCAACTGCCAGAGCCAGACAAATTGAAAGACCAGCTGACAAGGACCAACTGAATCAGACAAATGGGCTGTGTTTACGCACAACTCACACAGGTCTAATCAACCATATCCTGGCCAAATGAAATCAGACAACATAGTCACAACTTAGACTGAACAAACTGGTCAGATCAACCGTCTGAACAAATCCGATGAATAGCCCCACTCATTGTTTTTTGTTCCAAGATCTCATAGCAGTTCAGACGTCTTTTGTCCTCGTCTTGTCGTGTCCGATACCTTTTTATATATATTTTTTATTTTCCATAAACTCATCTTCAAAACACTCTCCTGCAACCCGCCTCAGCAATTTATATTTCTAAAATTTAAAAAAAGTATTATTTACCTCAAATCTGTAATCCTCCATAGAAGCTAACCAGAAGCTAGCCTGAAGCTAATCAGAAGCTAATCAGAAGCTAGTTAGCTTCTTTACTGGCTAATCTTTAGTATTCAGCTAACCACGGCTTAGCTCAAAAATCTATCGCCAGTTTTGTACAGCGCGGCTCGGACCGGAACATACTCGGACCTATTTTTCTCTCCATGTCCCTAGATTTCAACCGCTAACTCTGGACATTTATACCTGGATCTCGCAGCTAGCTAGCTGCTATCCGGCTTTCGTCGTTTCCGGAGCAAACATCAATTATTCCGGAGCTAGCCAGCTGAAGAGTTCCATCAATCACTCCTGGGCTATAATCACCTATCCGGACACGTTTTACTGCCAACGCGGAGCCCCACTGGGCCTTCACAACTGGACTACCGACGTTATCTACCCGAGGGAGTTATCCGGCTGGCTCCTCCGTCGCGACATTACCTGAACGCCAATCTGTGGTCCGCTAACCATTAGCTGTCTTATCGGCTGCTATCTGAATAGACCTATTGGACAAATGTATTTATTTATTATTATTTATTTCTTTTTCTGGGGCCTCTATAACTATATCTATTGTTTTTTGTTGTTGTGTGAATTGGATTCATCCCCTCTACCACACGGAACCCCACTAATCCTACCGACGGAAACGCACGAGGTGGCTAATTACAGACCTCCATCCTATGCTAGCTTGCTACCGATGGTCCGGCTAGCTGTCTAAATCACCATGACCCCAACCAACCTCACTACTCACTGGACTCTTTTGATCACTCGACTAAGCATGCCTCTCCTTTATGTCAATATGCCTTGTCCATTGCTGTTTTGGTTAGTGTTTGGCTTATTTCACTGTAGAGCCTCTAGTCCTGCTCACTATACCTTATCCAACCTATTAGTTCCACCACCCACACATGCGATGACATCTCCTGGTTTCAATGATGTTTCTAGAGACAATATCTCTCTCATCATCACTCAATACCTAGGTTTACCTCCACTGTATTCACATCCTACCATACCTTTTGTCTGTACATTATGCCTTGAAGCTATTTTATCGCCCCCAGAAACCTCCTTTTACTCTCTGTTCTAGACGACCAATTCTTATTGCTTTTAGCCGTACCCTTATCCTACTCCTCCTCTGTTCCTTTGGCGATGTAGAGGTGAATCAATGCCCTGCAGTGCCTAGCTCCACTCCTATTCCCCAAGTGCTCTCTTTTGATAACTTCTGTAACCGTAATAGCCTTGGTTTCATGCATGTTAACATTAGAAGCCTCCTCCCTAAGTTTGTTCTATCCACTGCTTTAGCACACTCTGCCAACCCGGATGTTCTAGCTGTGTCTGAATCCTGGCTTAGGAAGACCACCAAAAATTCTGAAATTTTCATCCCAAACTACAACATTTTCAGACAAGATAGAACTGCCAAAGGGGGCGGTGTTGCAATCTACTGCAAAGATAGCCTGCAGAGTTCTGTCCTTACTATCCAGGTCTGTACCCAAACAATTTGAACTTCTATTTTTAAAAATCCACCTCTCTAAAAACAAGTCTCTCACCGTTGCCGCCTGCTATAGACCACCCTCTGCCCCCAGCTGTGCTCTGGACACCATATGTGAACTGATTGCCCCCCATCTATCTTCAGAGCTCGTGCTGCTAGGCAACCTAAACTGGAACATGCTTAACACCCCAGCCATCCTACAATCTAAGCTTGATGCCCTCAATCTCACACAAATGATCAATGAACCTACCAGGTACCTCCCCAAAGCCTTAAACACGGGCACCCTCATAGATATCACCCTAACCAACTTGCCCTCTAAATACACCTCTGCTGTCTTCAACCAAGATCTCAATGATCACTGCCTCATTGCCTGCATCCGTAATGGGTCAGCGGTCAAACGACCTCCACTCATCACTGTCAAACGCTCCCTGAAACACTTCAGCGAGCAGGCCTTTCTAATCGACCTGGCCGGGGTATCCTGGAAGGATATTGATCTCATCCCGTCAGTAGAGGATGCCTGGTTATTTTTTTTAAATGCCTTCCTAACGATCTTAAATAAGCATGCCCCATTCAAGAAATGTAGAACCAGGAACAGATATAGCCCTTGGTTCTCCCCAGACCTGAGTGCCCTTAACCAACACAAAAACATCCTATGGTGTTCTGCATTAGCATCGAACAGCCCCCGTGATATGCAGCTGTTCAGGGAAGCTAGAAACCATTATACACAGGCAGTTAGAAAAGACAAGGCTAGCTTTTTCAAGCAAAAATTTGCTTCCTGCAACACTAACTCAAAAAAGTTCTGGGACACTGTAAAGTCCATGGAGAAGAAGAACACCTCCTCCCAGCTGCCCACTGCACTGAAGATAGGAAACACTGTCACCACTGATAAATCCACCATAATTGAGAATTTCAAGAAGCATTTTTCTACGGCTGGCCATGCTTTCCATCTGGCTACTCCTACCCCGGTCAACAGCACTGCACCCCCCACAGAAACTCGCCCAAGCCTTCCCCATTCCTCCTTCTCCCAAATCCAGTCAGCTGATGTTCTGAAAGAGCTGCAAAATCTGGACCCCTACAAATCAGCCGGGCTAGACAATCTGGACCCTCTCTTTCTAAAATTATCTGCCGAAATTGTTGCCACCCCTATTACTAGCCTGTTCAACCTCTCTTTCATGTTGTCTGAGATTCCCAAAGATTGGAAAGCAGCTGCGGTCATCCCCCTCTTCATAGGGGGGGACACTCTTGACCCAAACTGCTACAGACCTATATCTATCCTACCCTGCCTTTCTAAGGTCTTCGAAAGCCAAGTCAACAAACAGATTACCGACCATTTCGATTCCCACCATACCTTCTCTGCTATGCAATCTGGTTTCAGAACTGGTCATGGGTGCACCTCAGCCACGCTCAAGGTCCTAAACGATATCTTAACCGCCATCGATAAGAAACATTACTGTGCAGCCGTATTCATTGATCTGGCCAAGGCTTTCGACTCTGTCAATCACCACATCCTCATCGGCAGACTCGACAGCCTTGGTTTCTCAAATGATTGCCTCGCCTGGTTCACCAACTACTTCTCTGATAGAGTTCAGTGTGTCAAATCGGAGGGTCTGCTGTCAGGACCTCTGGCAGTCTCTATGGGGGTGCCACAAGGTTCAATTCTTGGACCGACTCTCTTCTCTGTATACATCAATGATGTCGCTCTTGCTGCTGGTGAGTCTCTGATCCACCTCTACCCAGACGACACCATTCCGTATACTTCTGGCCCTTCTTTGGACACTGTATTAACAACCCTCCAGTCAAGCTTCAATGCCATACAACTCTCCTTCCGTGGCCTCCAATTGCTCTTATATACAAGTAAAACTAAATGCATGCTCTTCAACCAATCACTGCCTGCACCTGCCCACCTGTCCAACATCACTACTCTGGACGGCTCTGACTTAGAATACGTGGACAACTACAAATACCTAGGTGTCTGGTTAGACTGTAAACTCTCCTTCCAGATCCACATCAAACATCTCCAATCCAAAGTTAAATCTAGAATTGGCTTCCTATTTCGCATCAAAGCATCCTTCACTTATGCTGCCAAACATACCCTTGTAAAACTGACCATCCTACCAATCCTATACTTCGGCGGTGTCATTTACAAAATAGCCTCCAATACCCTACTCAACAAATTGGATGCAGTCTATCACAGTGCAATCCGTTTTGTCACCAAAGCCCCATATACTACCCACCATTGCCACCTGTACGCTCTCGTTGGCTGGCCCTTGCTTCATACTCGTCGCCAAACCCACTGGCTCCATGTCATCTACAAGACCCTGCTAGGTAAAGTCCCCCCTTATCTCAGCTCGCTGGTCACCATAGCATCACCCACCTGTAGCACACGCTCCAGCAGGTATATCTCTCTGGTCACCCCCAAAACCAATCCTTTCTTTGGCCGCCTCTCCTTCCAGTTCTCTGCTGCCAATGACTGGAACGAACTACAAACATCTCTGAAACTGGAAACACTTATCTCCCTCACTAGCTTTAAGCACCAACTGTCAGAGCAGCTGACAGATCACTGCACCTGTTCATAGCCCATCTGTAAATAGCCCATCCAACTACCTCATCCCCATACTGTTGTTTATTTAGCTCCTTTGCACCCCAGTATCTCTACTTGCACATCTTCTGCACAGACATCACTCCAGTGTTTAATTGCTATATTGTAATTATTTTGCCACTGTGGCCTATTTATTGCCTTACCTCCCTCATCCTACCTCATTTGCACACACTGTATATATATACTTTTTCTATTGTATTATTGACTGTATGTTTGTTTATTCCATGTGTAACTCTGTGTTTGTGTCGCACTGCTTTGGTTTATCTTGGCCGGGTCGCAGTTGTAAATGAGAACTTGTTCTCAACTGGCCTACCTGGTTAAATAAAGGTGAAATAAAAATAAAATTGAACTCAAAAGCTCCCAATATTTCTTTGTTCGTCAAATTAGGAGAGACCTACTCTGAGACCTACCTCTGAAAACAGGTTCCTAGAGCGGACCACACAAGAACTCAATTACTATAGGTAAGAACTCAGTTTATCGTCTTAACAAGCGGCCGCTTGTGCTTTGTGCAGTCCATCCAGGATGCCCATTTACAGCTGTAGATTTTCACCTCTCTGGTCCCTTTTCGCCATCCCTGGCAAGCTCGCCATTTATGTTGTGGAAATATTTGGTCAATCATATTTAAAAAATACTGGAGCATGTGAGTTCAAATAGACTTTTTATAACTTCATAATAAAAGCCGAGCTGGATCATGAATACAACTTCCTTCCAGTCTTGGCACAGACTACTTATACATTTGTCCTCACGTCATACTCATAGTAACTCCTCTTAATGGCTCATCACCTCTGGCATTTAGCCACCGTTATCATATTGCCTTCATATTAGGACATGCAACCTGTAGAGTCACAGAAATAGTTTCATGCATGTAGGACCATAGCAACAGACCTTGGCATTCTACAGGAATAACCAATACATGTCATCCTGCTAACTCCTATGAAAGAGACACCCCTGTTCTTGAAAAAACCCAAGAGGTGTAACCATATCAACAGTAAATAGTTGGCCATAAGAGTTAAAAGAATAACCAGCCGTGTATGTCTAATGGTGTCAAATGACCCAAAGCACATAACTAGTTTTGCTGGCTCCTTCTGAAACAAATAATTGCCACATATGTACTGAAAAATTCACAATGTCATATCAACTCATATTGTTGCTACCTTAGCTGTTGTGCTAGCTACTGAACCGTGACACTAGCATATTGACATGTGTATTGGTATTAAGACAGCAACGAATTCAGCAAAAAATGTAAGCGTTGTAGCAAATTGTTAGTTCACCAGCTACCTATCACATTAATTGTGCAAAAATATGATAGCTAACATTAGCTAGCTAAGCGCTTGCCAGTCAGTGGCGCTGACAGATTGAAATAGGTATCAACAAAAGGTATTTCACTCCATCCCATAAAACATGACGTTGCTAACTAGGCATAAATTGGCTAATAACATGTAAAACTTTATGAGGAAGTTTAATAAGTTACACAACTTTTGGTAGGTAGCTAGCAAGAGCTTGGTTTCCATTTTCCAACAAATGTCTCTAATCCCCCTGGTTGGACATCAATGGTTACTGGTCTTGGAACATGTTGCTACAGATTTGCCACAGGTTCAAATTGTCTGCCAGAAAAAAAATGTTTGCAATAAATATTATTGTTGCCATATTACATTTGCAAACTTCTGGCAACATTTTGTGGCACACTATTTTTGTAAGGGCGTGTGTAGATGCGCTTGTTTTTAGATCAAATTGAGAGCTACATGTAGCAATGTGTGCATATTTGTTAATATCCTTTGCTAGTTAGTGAGTTATTAGCCCAGATATAGATCATTTGTAGTCAGCAATGGGGGAGTGATTGCTTTCTACAAGATATCATTGAAAAGTGAGTCAGGTAAAGAGTTTTTTTGTCTTACAGGGGTAGTGTTGTATTTTGAGACAGGCTTGAATAAGGTTAGCATAATTAGTCTGATTCTCGGCAATAATGGTATGGGAATAATAAAGCATGTTATTTTGTAAAGTGGTTTCTTGCAACAAACAACATTTTCAGTCACCTTGTCTGAAAGACAGGTGGATAAACAGGTTGATGTTAAGCCCTATTATCTTGGCAAAGGAGAAATGCTCACTAACAGGGATGTAAACAAACGTGTGCACAAAAATGAAGAGCAATAAGCTTTTTGTGCATATGGAACATTTCTGGGATTTTTTATTTCAGCTCATGAAACATGGTAGGGGGTGGCTTTAGCACTGACCTAGAAAGCTGACAGACAGGAATTCCCGACACAGAGATACACTATATACAAATTAGTGGATTTGGCTATTTCAGCCACACCCATTACTGACAGGTGTATAAAATCGAGCACATAGCCAAGCAATCTCCATAGACAAACATTGGCATTAGAATGGCCTTACTGAAGCGCTCAGTGACTTTCAACATGGCACCGTCATAGGATGCCACCTTTCCAACAAGTCAGTTTGTCAAATTCAAGTTCCATACAGAAATGGTTTGTCGAGATCAGTGTGGAAGAATTTGACCAGCCTGTGCAGTTGCCTCTGTAATTCCCAGGAAATATTTGGCCACGAGTACCACCACATCTATGCTTGCAGACCTTTTCTTAACCTGATCGCTTACATTCATCACACAACACATGAACTCCAAGAAGTCAACCCTGTTCACCGTCAACAATTATTTTATGACCGCACACTAATGGTCACATTTCGTCGAGACCCCAGTTTGTGTTACTCCCTCACCTCCCGCTTCCATTGGAGGCCCAATTTCTTCACAGGTTCTGTACTTTGAACTCTCCGTGCTGCTTCAGCATACGTTACCTTGTTTGTGATCTAAAATCTCTGTACCTGCTTCCTGCTTCTGTGCTATACATTCCCCGAGCGCAGCACTATGTTGTCTACCGCAGTTACAGCACCTTGCTTTGGCCTCCACCCCACACTTGTTTATCTGAAATTCAGATCCACAAGCGCTTTTTAGATGTGCAAATGCATATTCCACGGTTGTAAATGTTAGGGATTTCTGAACATTTGTACACCAATAATTCTACATTTATTCATTTGGAGTTTTATTTGTGAGCTATGTTGAATACATTTACAGATTATGGATTTCTTTGATTTATGTTGAATATTTGTAAGATATTCTTACATCTTTACAGATTATGGTTTTATTGACAAAATATTTTAATATATTCACAGATCATAGTTTTATTTTTGAGTTATGTTGAATATACGCACAGATCGTGGTAGACACAGAATAAAGAAACAAATCTCACTCCATACCAGTGTCCCTGTGGTCCAAGGTGGATGAACAGGTTTCAACCAGCTTGAAACTTGCTTCACCGTAGAAAACATTTCAAGGAACATGTATACATTGAGAAACATCTGGAAACATTGTACTATTGTAACATTATAATATTGATAAAGATGACTTCTTTACTTCTTTAAATGAAATGAATACATACATACAGTACATGACTGATTGACCCCTTCTAATGTGACTATCCCCATTGATTCTCCCTCTTTTCCCCCTGCCCTGCTACAAAGTTTCTCCTTGCAGGCAGTCACTGAGTCACTTGTCAATAATCAACTGAATGGCTTTCTTGATGTCTATAGTATTCTCTCTGGTATGCAATCTGGTTTGCGCTCAGGTTATGGATGAGTCACTGCAACCTTAAAGGTCCTCAATGATGTCGCCATTGCCCTTGATTCTAAACAATGTTGTACTGCTATTTTTATTGACGTGGCCAAAGCTTTTGATATGGTAGACCATTCAAATCAAATCAAATCACATTTTACTGGTCATACACATGGTTAGCAGATGTTATTGTGAGTGTAGCAAAATGCTTATGCTTCTAGATCCAACAGTGCAGCAGTATCTAACAAGTAATATCTAACAATTCCACAACAAAACCTAACATCTGACAAATTCCACAACAAAACTTAATACACACAATCTAATGAAGGAATGGGATAAGAATATATAAATATATAATATATGGATGAGCAGTGACAGAGCGGCTAGGATGCAATAGATAGTAAAGAATTGATAGTGAAAGATACAGTATACATTATATACATATGAGATGAGTAATGTGAGATATGTAAACATTCTTAAAGTGACATTATTAAAGTGACTAGTGTTCCATTTATTAAAGTGGCCAATGATATCAAGTCTGTAGGTTGACAGCCGCCTCTCTGTGCTAGTGATGGCTGTTTAACAATCTGATGGCTTTGAGATTGAAAAACAACTATCTCTCTGTCCCAGCTTTGATGTACCTGTACTGACCTCACCTTCTGGATGGAAGCGGGGTGAACATGCAGTGGCTGGTTGGTTATTGTCCTTGATTATCTTTTTTTGCCTTCCTGTGACATTGGGTGTTGTACGTGTCCTGGAGGGCAGGTGGTTTTCCCCCGGTGATACGTTATACAGACTGCACCACCCTCTGGAGAGCCTTGCAGTTGTGGGTGGTGCAGTTGCCATAACCAGGTGATACAGCCCAACAGGATGCTCTCAATTGTGCACGTGTAAAAGTTAGTGAGGGTTTTCGGTGACAAACCAACTTTTTTCAGCCTCCTGAGGTTGAAGAGGTTCTTCACTGCACTGTCTGTGTGCGTGGACCATTTCAGTTTGTCGGTAATGTGTACACGGAGAAACTTTAAACTTGGCACCTTCTCCACTGCTGTCCCGTCGATGTGGATAACGGCGTGCTCCCTTTGCAGTTTCCTGAAGTCCACAATCATCTCTTTTGTTTTTGCTGACATTGAGTGAGAGGTTATTTTCCTGACACCACACTCCAAGGGCCGTCACCTCCTCCCTGTAGAATGTCTCATCATTGTTGGTAATCAAGCCTACCACTGTTGTGTTGTTTGCTAACTTGATGATTGAATTGAAGTCTTGCATGGTCACGCATTCGTGGGTGAACAGGGAGTACAGGAGGGGGCTGAGAACACACCCTTGTGGGGCACCAGTGTTGAGGATCAGCTGAGTGGAGATGTTATTTCCTACCTTCACCACCTAGGGGCGGCCTGTCAGGAAGTCCAGGACCCTGTTACACACACATAGTCAATGAACAGCAGTCTTACATAGGTATTCCTCTTTTCCAGATGGGATAGGGCAGTGTGCAATACATACATACATACATACACCCCGCCCTTCCTCTTACTGGAGAGACGTTTATTCCTGTCGGTGTAATGCCATGAAAATCCCATTGGCTGTATGGACTCCGACAGCATGTCCCCAACTAGTAATTTTTCCGTGAAACAGAGTATGTTACAATCCCGGATATCTCTTCGGAAAGCAACTCTTGCCCTGATTTTGTCGACTTTTAACTAGGGACTGGACATTAGTGAGTAATATACTCGTAAGCGGTGGGTGGTGTGCGCGCATCCGAAGCCTCACTAGAAGACCGCTCTGGCACCCTCTCCTCCGGCGGTGTTGTTTTGGGTCGGCCTCTGGAATCATTTCAAAGGCCCTGGGAGGTGCAGACAAAGGATCCCCTTTGGGAAAGTCATATTCCTGGTTGTAGTGCTGGTTGTGCTGGTAAGTTGACATCTCTTTGATATACAATAGTTATTCTCGGTTGTATGTAATACCACTTAAAGTTTCCTGGGCTAACAATGTAAGAAATAATACATTAAAAAATATATACTGCACAGAATCCTAAGGACTAGAAGTGAAGCTGCCATCTCTATCGACGCCAGCCAAAAAAATCCATTCTTGTGGGCTGGCTAAGGAGTATTGGTGTCTCTGAGGGGTCTTTGGCCTGGTTTGCTAACTACCTCACTCAAAGAGTGCAAGTGTATAAAGTCAGAAAATCTGCTGTCTCAGTCACTGCCTGTCACCAGGGGAGTACCCCAAGGCTCAATCCTAGGCCCCACGCTCTTCTCAATTTACATCAACAACATAGCTCATGCAGTAGGAAGCTTTCTCATCCATTTATATGCAGATGATACAGTCTTATACTCAGCTGGCCCCTCCCTGGATTTTGTGTTAAATGCTCTACAACAAAGTTTTCTAGTGTCCAACAAGACTCTACCCTTAACCTTGTTCTGAACACCTCCAAAACAAAGGTCATGTGGTTTGGTAAAAGAATGCCCCTCTCCCCACAGGTGTAATTACTACCTTTGAGGGTGTTGAGCTTGAGGTAGTCACCTCATACAAGTACTTGAGAGTATGGCTAGACGGTACACTGTCCTTCTTTCAGCACATATCAAAGCTGCAGGCTAAAGTTAAATCTAGACTTGCTTTCCTCTATCGTAATCGCTCTTCTTTCACCCCTGCTGCCAAACTAACCCTGATTCAGATGACCATTCTACCCATGCTAGATTACGGAGACATAATTTATAGGTAATTTATAGATCAGCAGGTAAGAGTGCTCTCAAGCGGTTAGATGTTCTTTACCATTCGGCCATCAGATTTTCCACCAATGCTCCTTATAGGACACATCACTGCACTCTATACTACTCTGTAAACTGGTCATCTCTGTATACCCGTCACAAGACCCACTGGTTGATGCTTATTATTAAAACCCTCTTAGGTCTCACTCTCCCTTATCTGAGATATCTACTGCAGCCCTCATCCTCCACATACAATACCTGTTCTGCCAGTCACATTCTCTTAAAGGTCCCCAAATGACACACATCCCTGGTTCGCTCCTCTTTTCAGTTCGCTGCAGCTAGCGACTGGAACAAGCTGTAACAAACAATCATTTTTTTCCTTTTTTTTTTTCTTATCCCAGCCTCCGTCCCCACAGGATGCCTTTTGGTAGGCGTCATTGTAAACAACAATTTGTTCTTAACTGACTTATATATAAAGGTTAAGCTAGATCTTTGTGTGTGACAGAGAGACCTAGCCTATCATCACATTAATTTCAAATAATAATACGATTCCATAAAAGACTGCTCTTATGAAAGTACAATTCATAAATCAACTAATTCATTCACTAAATGTAACAATTTTGTGACTTCTATCACCAGAAGCCGCATGTGCAATGATGATTGCCCTGAGAGAATTAAAAGTGAAACACAATAAAAAGGAATATAGTGGATAATATTCCAGTCAACAATATTGCCCTGACAATGGAAAAGTTTGTCAGGCGACCTTTGGTGACACTAGCCATATCTAGTCATACTGCAGCAGCTCTCTCCTCTCACGACCCGTCCGCTAGACCCACAATTCCCCGCGCCCGGACAAGATGGAAGAAAGCATCGGCCACAAGACGACAATGTTTTGTCTATAACACCTCAAAGGAACGAACAAGAGAAGAAAATACCAACATTTCTAGCCAGTCGCGGTCATGTGTAGGTAAATATTTACTGAAATGTACCTTTATTTCTGAGTATTTGTTTACATGTGTGAAGTTATACGCGGTGGAAATGTCAGAGGCAAATCGCTTCAGCATGCGAGAGAGACTCTCAGTCGAGCATCATTGTTTCTCTGTTGCATGGGCCAGAATGTGGGCTTTCAGTCGGCTAGATCGTTAGCTAGCTGGTAAGCAGAAACTTGGCTCACCCGTACTATTTACAGTATGTGGTCTAAAGTTAACGCCTTGAAGAAGGCTATAATTAGAGCTGGGTGTATTATTGGTGTACTGAGGTAGTGTTAACACTATCTCGATAAATAGGGTCGAGCGCCAAAGACCACTATGAAGCGTTTGTTAGTCCGACTTTATTTCACCAACGTCGTCCCAGCCAAGGACAGCCAAGCTTCCTTCATAGACGGGCAAATAAAATGTGCTGCTATTATACCGGTAACTTGCTGGCGTTAAGGTTTTAATAACACACATTTCCTTCGGACAAATTAGGTCGTGCGAGCGGTAACGTTGAATCCCTGGCTAATGTTTTGCCAGCATGAGACTAGCAAACTACGAGCTCCCTGAGTTTTACACAATGGTTTGATATGGCTGAGCCGTCGCCTTTTGGCATCTATTGTCATGATGTGAGCCGGTTTGTTATCATCTGTGTTTCGATAGTATTGTATTTGTGATAGAAGCGTGCTTTGTATCAACAGTTGACCAGGACAGCTAACGCTATTTGTAGCGTGCTAGCTAGCTGCTGGCTATGCATCACAAAAGCCCATCCGCTCACCGTCAAATTATGGTCGGCTAGACTAAACAAAATATTGTGCCTGAGCCATCTGGAATTGTCAGCCGGCCAGCAGTTTTACCCCAAAACGTTAGACAAAATTCTGTCTAAATCCGTGGTAAAATATGGTGTGCTTTATTTAGTATAGTGGACCCGTGTAATTTGGTGTACAATGTAGCAGGAAGCGATTTCAGCCGATGGTAGGCTGGACAATAGGAGTCTAAATTCACCCAAGGCTGGAAATGTCAGAAGGTTGTCTGAGCTGGAACACTCCGCAGAGCCTGTTAACTGGACTGATGCTTACAGTTCAATTTAGCCTTAATGGCACCCAATGATGTATCCCTTTATTTTACCACTACAATCTGTTCTAAGGACGAAACGGAAAAATAACAACTCGTGTAGAAAGTTAACATCCCCACCTCAATGGTGCCAAGTGTGCTTATGTCTGCATAAAGAGGAAGCAGGAAACAAATGGCAACTTCTGACTTTCTGGTCTAGCGTTTGATGAAAACGGAATACACTGCCCAGCCTTACATAATTAGAAAGAGGATATTCTCATGATTAAAGTGGTGTCCAACTTCAAAGAATATACATTTGCACATTGTGAGATATTTGGCGAAATATAACAGAATGCCTCTCTATAGGTAGACAATGGGGGGAGTTCAGTGTTCCGAGGGCAAAATAAATTTCATGGCTAGTGTTTGATGACAATGGAATACACTGCCCAGCCTTACATAATTAGACAGGGGAGATTCTCATTAAAATGGTGTCAATTTGAAAACTCTAAATACACACACTGTGAGATATTTGGCGAAATAGACAGGCATACCTATATTTCCCTATAGGAAACAATTGGACGACCTCAGAGTTCCATAATTAAATTTGTTTACATTTTACCTACAAACAACATGAGCAGGTCTCATTGCCAACAATAGCAGGCATTGTGAAGTGGAACAATGGGCTGGGAATAGAACGTTGGAAGGCGAGTTGGTGCCACGGTGCTCAATAGAACTAATATGAGCTGGCAGTGTGAAAAATGCCCTAAAACAAGGTCTGTTTTTTTTTTCGTGGTTACTTCAAAACTACCAGCAACCAGCTGGGACATATGGTAATATTATGAAACTGGGCTCCACGGCAAATTCAATATTCAGAAAATAAGCATTGTTAAAAATGTAATGTCTCCAGCCTTCCAAAGGTTCTTTATTTGTATACTCACTTTTCCAAGGGCAGCAAATTCATGGTGTTCACATCCCCTGTAATAAAGTTGAAGTAATTGTCACTTAGTGTCATGTGAATGAGAATATACCATTGCAAATTTTACATTGCAGCACAGTTTTTTTGTTTGGCTACAATCCAAGCTGTATATGATACAAAATGCAACTTTGTCTTACGCTGGTGAAATGGCACACACTATTCCACATGGGCCTAATGTTATGGTGATGTCTAAATGGTAATAGGCAAGCACAAGGTGGTTTGAGACAGATGTAACGTTATTTTGTATACACGTCCAACGAGATGCTTATTTGCAAGTTAATTCTCAACCCTGCAACAACAATAAGAAAATATAAGAATACGAACAAAGTAAATGGCTCAGTACAATATAAACCTTTTAGCATAAGTATAATATAGGAAGGCTCAATTTAAAGTCCAATATTTACATGTGTTTTGGCTATTTGTTTAGATTGTGATGTTTTTAGCAATCATAATAAGCAGTTGGGCATTTCCGTGTAAAAGGACTGATGAGCACCAACGTGAGCTTTCATTTGACATGCTCCTATGAACTTAAGAGTCAGTTTTTGAGAAGTTAAGGCACATTTCCATCCTAAAAAATTAGGACTAAGCAAAGGGTTTCATTTTGGGTCAAAGAGATGGAAAAGGAGTTTTAGAAAACATTTAGCAGAAAAAGTCTTTAAGGTATTAAAAATACATCAAGCCATAATGTGGAATTTAAGACCGTTGCCAACTAATATCAACACAGATTTAGTTTTGGAGAAATTGTCCTGCCCTCTGTAAGTTTAAGAAACTTTGCCTTGAAATTCCATTGCAAAAAAACACATTGAAGATGTTTTCTAATTTCTCTCCCTCGTGAGGGAGTAGTGCTTAATTTGAGCAGGAACAGGATCCGACACCTTTCAGTTTCGGACTGTTTCGTTCCGAAACTCAATTGCCAGGATTCGGTAGGCCTACCGCTTGTGACAAATGTATTTCACTGTTTGCTTTTATTATAATTTTTAAATTGCAATCTTTTTTAAATTTTGATTTAAACTTTATTTAACTAGGCAAGTCATTTTGAACAAATTCTTATTTACAAAGATGTCCTACCAAAAGGCCTCCTGCAGGGATGGGGGCTGGGATTAAAAATAGAAAATATTGGACCAAACACTCATGACAAACACGCATCATGACAAGAGAGACCTAAGACAACAACATAGCATGACAGCAACACAACATGGCAGCTGCACAAAACATGTTACAAATGTTATTGGGCTCAGAAAACCGCACAAAGGGCAAGAAGGTAGAGACAGCAATACATCACGCAAAGCAGCTGTCGGTGTCCATGATTGAGTCTTTGAATGAAAAGATTGAGATAAACTGAACAGGTTTGAGTGTTTGTTACAGCTTGTTCCAGTCGCTATCTGCAGCAAACTGAAAAGAGAAGTGACGTGTGTGCTTTGGGGACCTTTAACAGAATGTGACTGGCAGAACAAGTGTTGTATGTGGAGGATGAGGGCTGCAGTACATATCTCAGATGGGGTTAGGCCTAAGAGGGTTTTATAAATAAGCATCAACCAGTGGGTCTTGTGATGGATATACCAAGATGAGTAGTATGGAGTGCAGTGATGTCTCCTATAAGGATTATTTTTTACCCATACCACTGAAAATATCAAAAAAAGAAGCGCCTTCGACAGATTGGATCAAGTGGCGTAAAGGTCTTAGGCACGGCATCTCAGTGCAAGAGGCGACACTACAGTCCCTGGTTCGAATCCAGGCTGTATCACATCTGGCCGTGATTGGGAATCCCATAGGGCGGTGGACAATTGGCCCAGTGTCGTCCATGTTTGGCCGGAGTAGGCCATCATTGTAATTAAGAATTTGTTTTAACTGATTTGCCTGGTTAAATAAAATAAAGCTGATTCTATACAAATGTACAGAGGCCAGGTCATGAAAGCTTGCTTGTGTTAATTCAAGTAGGCTCTTATGTAATTATCCTGCCCCCTAAAAAAAAATGTAACTTGAAAATGTGCCTGATATTATCAAATAACATGTTTTGTCACATACACATATTTTGCGGATGTTATTGCGGGTGTAGCAAAGTGCTTGTGTTCCTACCTCCAACAGTGCAGTGGTATCTAACAATACACACACATCTGAAAGTACAAGTATGGAATAAAGAAACATATAAATATTAGGACGAGCATTGTGCGTGTCATTGACTAAAATACAGTACAATAGAATACAGGATATACATATGAGATGAGTAAAGCAGTATGCAAACATTATTTAAGTGACCTGTGAGTCCATGTCTATGTATATTATAGGGCAGCAGCCTCAAATGTGCAGGGTTGAGTAACCGGGTGGTAGCCAGCTAGTGATGGTCATTAATTTGTGTTGGGCTGGCCTGGGTTTAGTCCATGGCTTGGGTGTAGCTTAAAAGCAGTGGTGGAAAAAGTACCCAATTTTCATACTTGAGTAAATGTAAAGATGCCTTAATAGAAAATAACTGAAGTGAAGGTCACCCAGTAAAATGCAACTTCAGCAAAAGTCTAAAAGTATTTGGTTCGTACTTAAGTACTAAAAGTAAATGTCATTGTTAAAATAATTAAGTGTCAATTAGTGTTGCACATTTTGGGGAATATGTAGAGGTGGACTCTTTCCATGGGAATTAACAGGAATATATGCAAACTAATATTATTAGCATTTAAATGTAGATGTTTTTTGCATTAAATATATTTACCATATCATATGGAGACAGAATCATAATCCTTTTACCTTATCAAAAGAAGACATAATTGCAAATGATTAAATCCTTCCAATATAAATATATTTTTATAATTGGTTATGGATTAAACTTTAATTAAACGAGTTGACTCTTCAAATGGGATGATTTCACTGAACAGCAAAAGAAAGGGTTTATTGAATGATCCCCAATGATCCATCACATCTCCCTAAACGTTTACCACATGTATCTACTAAATGATGGTCTAGAAACTAAAGCTTTGGGTGTCTTCCTCTCGGGCTTCCATGTCTTCTCCCCGGACCTCCTCAATGTCCACCTCTTGAACATCGGACGCTGGGGTCTCATCTTCAGTCACTTGCCGACCTTGTTGAGGATGGCTCGTTGTCAGGCTCAAATTCGCCCGGATGTCCACCAATTTTTCAACCCTTGTGTTGGTCAACCTGTTGCGTGCTTTGGTGTGTGTTCCCAAACAAGGACCAGTTGCGCTCTGAGGCGGCTGATGTTGGTGGAATTTGATGATGGACGGATGCAATGGGAAAGAGCCTCAGATCCACAAAGTCCCTTCCACTAGGTGGCTGATGAGATGTTGGCACGACTGCCAAATTGCATCTCCATCCCAAGGCCCTTGCTTGGAAGTGTACTTCGTCAGACTGCCAAGAACCTTACCCTCATCCAGGCCAAGGTGGCGAGACACGGTAGTGATGACACCATAGGCCTTGTCGAACCCTGCGCCAGACGGGTTGCTCTTGCCAGCGTACCTGGGGTCCAACATGTACGCTGCAGCGTGTATGAGCTTCAGGCAGAAGTCTTCATGCTTTTTGATGTATTTCAGAGCTGCAGTTTTCTCTGCTGGGAGAAACCATGAAGTGGGCAGGGCAGTATGGGTATCTTCTCTTACGTCTGCAAGCAGTCTGAACATCAGAAAGGATGGCATTGTCTCCCTCAATCTGTGCTATGGCTACTGCTATAGGTTTCAGGCTGCATACCTTTCGCTCCCAAAATAAATCATCCAGGAGGATCCTCTTGATGGGGCTGTCCATGTAAGCAGACTGTGATGTGGCCATTTCTTGGAGAGACTCCTGCACCTCCAGGAGACTGTCAAACATGCCAACACCACCCCAGGGGGTGTTGCTGGGCAGCTTCAATGTGGTGCTCTTATTCTTCTCACTTTGCTTGGTGAGGTAGATTGCTGCTATAACATGACCCTTCACATACCTAACCATTTCCTTGGCTCTCTTGTAGAGTGTATGCATTGTTTTCAGTGCCATGATTTCCTCAAGAAGCAGATCCAATGCATGATAAGCACAGCCAATGGGTGTGATGTGAGGGTAGGACTCCTCCACTTTAGACCAAGCTGTCTTCATGTTCGCAGCATTGACTGCCTTCAAATCATCTGTAGACCGGTTTGTCTGTTGTCCCTTGTCTGTGCTCTTGTAGAATACTGAGGGGTGGCGCTGATGTATTTTCTCTGACAACGTTCCTCAATTGAGTCAAAACAACTTCTGATTCCAGGAGGTCCATGAGCTGTTGCTATCGATAAAGTGTCTGTCTGATTCCACATTTTCACCTTGAGTAGAATTAGAGGGACTTTTGTCAGAGGTTGCTTGTTGTGAGAGCTGAGGGAACTTTATGTACTTGGCCAGGTGATTCTGCATCTTTGTTGCATTCTTCACATATGACTTGGCACAGTATTTGCATATGTACACAGCTCTTCCTTCTACATTAGCTGCAATAACATGTCTCCACACAAGTGTGCACATGGTATTTTCCTGTAAAGATAAGAAAATGAGTTAAAAAAAAAAGAATAAAATTCCATGTACAGATAAATAGTTACGGAGTTAGATTAAACAACTTCTTTGTAATATACATGTTTTAAAATTAAACATGTATGGAAATGGGTGAATTAACATTCCTCAGTTAACAGGCTCAAGCAAGCTAAAACCCACATGGTACCAAAAACTAAGTAGCAGAAATTAAGTTAGAATGACTTAAACACTGCTGTAGGCTACTATTTACTAGTCAACAACAAATCATGTATGTCATATAAAATATTTTCACCCCACCCATTATTGTAATCAAAATTTACCAGAAAGCATGTAGTCCTTGGCTCAGACAGTGTAATAGTGTGGGCTCAATAGCATCTCATTAGTGTGCAAGATCTTGAGAATCAGCTGTACATGTGATGGAAGAATGCACTGTGCATGCAGAGGGTTTCAATTCCATTGAATTAGGGATAGTTTAACCAAAATATGCCATAAGATGTAGAATTGATTTGTGTATCACACAAAAAGGTACACTGTTATAAGCTTAACTTAAAAAAAAAAATGAATTTAAGCTAAATTCCCGGGCTTAACTTCCCATAGAAAATTTGCAGAAGTTTCCTACCCTTTGCAACCCTAGTCAAAATAAGTGAGTCTGCCAGATCAGAGGCAGTGGGGATGACAAGGGATGTTAAGTGTGTAAATTAGACAATTTTCCTGTTCTGCTAAGCTTTCAAAATGTTACGGGTACTTTTGGGTGTAAGGGAAAATGTATGGAGTAAAAAGTATAACATTTTCCTTCGGAATATAGTCAAATATAAATAGTATGTACAGATACACAAACTACTTAAGTAAAAAATACTTGAAAGTACTTCGCACTGCTTATATCGACCAACGCGTGGCCATTGCTTTGGTGAGAGAGAGAAGCACGCCTGTATCTCTCACAGAACTAGAATGAGATTAACTTTATGTTCTGATAGACGTGGACCTGCAACTCATCTCCAGTGTTACACTTCATCATTTATTTCCATATAGGATCAAATCCATGGAAGGGTGCTGGAAGTGCTGCTGCACCCCTGATCAATTGAAATGCATTTTCCAAAGTTATAGAATTACTGCTGTCTGTTCAGAAATAAATCTGAATACTACACCAGGTGTAGGCCTAGAATTCAAAAGAGGATCAATAGCTTTTTTATTTTAAATAGCCTACCTGTGGTTTGTGTGTAGCCAAATCACAAGGCATGCCTACAGTCGGGAACACGAGGCAAATCTGTCAGAGAACCGTATGCATCCAAAAGGGTCCTTTCGCAATATTTGACATGCAATTGCTGGATAACCTGAATGGACAGCAAATGGATCCTGTTGAAAAGAGTACTAATCTGTCAGTGGCCAACAGCATACCACCCTGCATTCCACTGCTGGTTTGCCTCTGAAGCTAAGCAGGGTTGATCCTGGTTGGGAGACCAGATGCTGCTGGAAGTGGTGTTGGAGGGCCTGTAGGAGGCACTCTTTCTTCTGGTAAAAAAAACATGTATCCCAATGCCCCAGGGCAGAGTTTGGGTACATTGCCCCGTGTAAGGTGTCGTCTTTTGGATGGGACGTTAAATGGTTGTCCTGGTCACTAAAGATCCCATTGCTCTTATTGTAAGAGTTGGTATTAACCCCGGTGTCCTGGCTAAATTCCAGATGTTGCCATCATACCATCATGGCCACCCAATCATCCACAGCTTCCAATTTGGCTCATTCATCCCCCTCCTCTCCCCTGTAGCTATTCCCCAGGTTATTGCAAAGGAGGATAATGAAAGTTCAGAAGTAATAAGTAGACCTATCCATTAGATAGTGTTTTTACTGATATCAGTTTAGTTGATTCATTATTTTGTGATTTTAAAGCTGGAAAATCTCTGAAAACAATCTGCAATAGAATTGGCTGCAATGGGGAAATCCGAGTCACAGTCCACTGTTGGGTTCACAAGTTTGGACAATAAAGTACAGGGTTAGGCGATGTCAAGCGTTGTCCTATCATGATTATGTACTCTAAACTGTGATATACAATGGTATTGGCCAAGTCCCCCAATTGTTGTACAAAACTCCACACAAATCACCATTGTGCTAAAGCGTGAAATTGCATGCTACAACTGGACCAAACATGAAACAAGGTTGTTAAAAGTCAAAGTGCAGGTCTTTTCTTATATTATTTTCTGGTGGAGATTCATAATGGAACAGGTGTGTCTGTGTCTCGCGCACATGATGGCACAAAGTGACACTCAACTGATGAGGAACGGGCAGGCTTACCATAGTGAGTTAGGTTATGGGCTGAATAGAAGCAAAATCTACAGTCTTCAGAACTGGATGGTAATCCCCCTCTCTTAATAGGCTTTTGTTTGTTACGTCTTGCATAAAGCTGTGATTGAGAGTAGCCTATAGACTCCGGCTTTCATTCTTGTTTTTTTACAAAACGGCAGCTTTAGGACAACCGTACCTTTCGTAGACTATTAGAACATTTGGGAAATGGGCTACTGTTCAAAACTTTAATTTGTCTTAAAGCGTTTATGGTAGGCCTAGTAGGAGGGTTGGTTATTGGCCACAGCTGCTTGTTCCATTATTGGTGGAGTCAATAAGTTAAGCTTTGCCGTAGCTTACTGAAGTAGGGCAACAGGTAGCCTAGTGGTTAGCGCATTGGGCCAGTAACTGAAAGTTTGCTAGATTGAATCCTCGAGCTGACAATGTAAAAATGTGGTGTTCTGCCTCTGAACAAGACAGTTCACTCACTGTTCCTGGGCTGTCATTGTAAATAAGAATTTGTTCTTAACAGACTTGCCTAGTTAAATAATAAAAAATAAAGTAGTTTCTTCAATCTTTGTTGACCCGATGCGATATGTAGCACGGCTAGTAATGGCCTTGATTTCACACCGCTGCTGTGATAACATTATGCGACATGATTAACGTAGGTCGCTCCCCCTGCACTTTGCACGATAGCAGTGGGCAATTTAGTCTAAATGTGTCCCTCTTTTAAATATTTGCCATTTCGTCAGTGGTTAATAACCTAATCATTATTTAGCCATAGCTGCCAGGCATTTGGAAATGTGGGCTATGCTACATGGAACATTAGCCAATTATAATTGCTTCAAATTGCTAAAACAAGAATCAAGCATTTCACTGCAAAATCTACCCACGTTGTATTCGGCCCTTGTGATGAATACGATTTGATTTGAGAAGCAGGGTGTTAAAAGGTCTTAAAAGGAACCACAACACACAGGTTTTGTTTGATAACCTTAACACTATTTCATCGCCTCACTCCATAGAAATAAGAATTACTCAAGCATCGTGTTCCAGATGATAGGCGAAGCCCAACTAATATATGAATGACTGTAAGCACACTGACCACATTCCCCTGGGGCCAGTCTAGCCCTATGGTCAGGGTTAAACCAATATTTGCAGCTGATATCCTCCTCAGTATAACTGTCCTGTTGTTATATTCTTTCTCTCCTGCAAATAGCCGCAGGAGAAAACAACTCATCTAATAAACGTAGCAAAAAAAGAAACGTTATACACAGCCTGGTACAGTTGAAGTTGGAAGTTTACATACCGTAGCCAAATACATTTAAACTAAGTTTTTCACAATTCCTGACATTTAATCTGAGTAAAGAGTCCCTGTTTTAGGTCGGTTAGGATCACCACTTTGTTTTAAGAATGTGAAATGTCAGAATAGAGTTTTATTAATTTCAGCTTTTATTTCTTAAATCGCCTTCCCAGTGGGTTAGAAGTTTACATACACACACAATTAGTATTTGGTAGCATTGCCTTTAAATTGTTTAACTTGGGTCAAATGTTTCAGGTAGCCTTCCACAAGCTTCCCACAATAAGTTGGGTGAATTTTGGGCCATTCCTCCTGATAGAGCTGGTGTAACTGAGTCGGGTTTGTAGGCCTCCTTGCTCGCACACGCTTTTTCAGTTCTGCCTACAAATGTTCTAAAGGATTAAGGTCAGGGCTTTGTGATGGCCACCCAATACCTTGACTTTGTTGTCCTTAAGCCATTTTGCCACAACTTTGGAAGTATGCTTGGGGTCATTGTCCATTTGGAAAACCCATTTGCAACCAAGCTTTAACTTCCTGACTGATGTCTTGAGATGTTGCTTCAATATATCCACACAATTTTTCTTTCCGCATGATGCCACCTATTTTGTGAAGTGCACCAGTCCCTCATGCAGCAAAGCACCCCCACAACATGATGCTGCCACCCCCGTGCTTCACGGTTGGGATGCTGTTCTTCGGCTTGCAAGCCTCTCCCTTTTTCCTCCAAACATTTGTCCCCATGTGCAGTTGAAAACCGTAGTCTGGCTTTTTTATGGCAGTTTTGGAGCAGTGGCTTCTTCCTTGCTGAGCGGCCTTTCAGGTTATGTCGATATAGGACTCGTTTTGTTGTGGACTTAGATATATTTGTACCTGTTTCCTCCAGCATATTCACAAGGTCCTTTCCTGCAATTCTGGGATGGATTTGCACTTTCCCACCATAGTACGTTCATCTCTAGGAGACAGAACGTGTCTCCTTCCTGAACGGTATGACAGCTGCGTGGTCCCATGGTGTTTATTCTTACGTACTATTGTTTGTACAGATGAACGTGACCATGATCATTTTCTGGAACTTCCCAAGCTGTTTAAAGGCACAGTCAACTTAGTGTATGTAAACTTCTGACCCACTGGAATTGTGATTCAGTGAATTACAAGTGAAATAATCTGTCTGTAAACAATTGTTGGAAAAATGACTTGTCATGCACAGTGTAGATGTCCTAACCGACTTGCCAACACTATAGTTTGCCTCTTGATACTCCCCATCCCGTATCTGAGATCGTGAATACAGCCTCAGGCTCATTAGCATAACGCAACGTTAACGATTTCTGAAAATCGCAAATTAAATGAAAATAATATGCCTGCTCTCAAGCTTAGCCTTTTCTAACAACACTGTCATCTCAGATTTTCAAAATATGCTTTTGAACCATGAGTATTGCAAGCTAGCTTAGCATTTTGCGTAGCATTTAGCACGCAACATTTTCACAAAAACCAGATAACCAAATAAATAAAATCATTTACCTTTGAAGAGTTTCGGATGTTTTCAATGAGGAGACTCTCAGTTACATAGCAAATGTTCAGTTTTTCCTGAAAGAATCTTTGTGTAGGAGAAATCGCTCCGTTTGTACATCACATTTGGCTACCGAAACGAACCGAAAATTCAGTCACCAAAACGTCAAACTCTTTCCGAATTAACTCCATAATATCGACCGAAACATGGCTAACGTTGTTTAGAATCAATCCTCAAGGTGTTTTTTCACATATCTCTTCATTGATATGCAGTTCGTGGAAGCTTGCTTTCCCCTCAGAATCGCATGGAAAAATACCAGCAGCTGAAAATGACTCACCAATTTCGACGGAGGACACCGGGCGGACACCTGGAAAATGTACTCTCTTATGGTCAATCTTCCAATGATATGCCTACAAATACATCACAATGCTGCAGACACCTTGGGGAAACGACAGAAAGGGCAGGCTCATTCCTCTCGCATTCACAGCCATATAAGGAGACAATGGAAAACAGAGCCTTAAAAATCCTGCTCATTTCCTGGTTGCCGTTTCATCTTGGTTTTGCCTGTAGCTCCCGTTCTAGGGCACCCACAGACAATATCTTTGCAGTTCTGGAAAATTCAGTGTTTTCTTTCCAAAGCTATCAATTATATGCATAGTCGAGCATCTTTTTGTGACAAAATATCTTGTTTAAAACGGGAACGTTTTTCATCCTAAAATGAAATTGCGCCCCCAGAGTTTCAAGAGGTTAACAAGTCATTTGTGGAGTGGTTGAAAAACGAGTTTTAATGACTCCAACCTAAGTGTATGTAAACTTCTGACTTCATCTGTATCCTTTCTTCCCTTCTCTTTAAGGACACCCCTACCTGGCCCCATCTAGTGCTTCCCCTCCTGCACTTGCCATGAGTATTATCCAAGACAAGCTAGGCAACGAGTTTCTGCAAAGCAACGGGGGTATGGACCCCAACTTCACCCCGGGTATGCTCATGTTTAGCCACCTGCCGCCTGTCACCAGCTTCACCCGCCTGGCTTCGCAGTCAGTCATGGTGGGCAACCAATCCCAGGAGATTATCCTAAAAAAGGAACGTGACTCTCCTCCCCAAGCCGGCAGCTTCCTCCATGGCATGGGCATCAAGCAGGAGCAGATGAGCGAGCTGGACTACCGTGTGCCCCTCTATGGTGGAGGAGGACTGGGTGGCAGCTGTGGCGGAGGAGGGGGCATGCGGAAGGGCAATGAGATGCTGGAGATGCAGTTTGGTGGAGGCCACCACCACAACCATCAGAACATGCTCCTGCATGACCTCAGCAACGGCCGAATTGGAGAGCTGGTGAGAAAGCCAAGATTGTTGTGGGCGTTGTAGTTTTTGACTGAAAAACTACAATGCCAGTCAATAAATATAGTTTGTTGATTGGTTACATATGCTTTTTCATATTTTCCACTTTGGTACTCCGAGGGTTTTTTATGTATCAAAAAGGAGTTTAGGTGGTGGGTGTGGCAATGGGCACGGTCAGCGCGGCTGAATTTCTAACATTTGAGGCGCCCATCTTGGTGCTCTATTTTATTTATGTATATTTGTTACATTACAACCTTTTTTCACCTCATTCTACACACAATACCCCATAATGACAAAGCAAAAAAAACTGCCATGTTACATTTACACACGTTTTCAGACCCTTTGGTATGTGACTCGAAATTGAGCTCAGGTACGTCCTGTTTCCAATTATCATCCTTGAGATGTTTCTACAACTTTATTGGAGTCCACCTGTGGTAAATTCAGTTGATAGGACATGATTTGGGAAGGCACACAACTGTCTACATAAGGTCCCACAGTTGACAGTGCATATCAGAGCAAAAACTAAGCCATGAGGTCGAAGGTATTGTCCGTAGAGCTCCAAGACAGGATTGTGTCAAGGCACAGATCTGGGGAAGAGTACCAAAACATTTCTGCAGCATTGAAGGTCCTCAAGAACACAGCTTCCATTCTTATATGGAAAAAGTTTGGAACCACCAAGATTCCTCCTAGAGCTGGAACCCTGGCCAAACTGAGCAATCAGGGGAGAAGGGCCTTGGTCAGGGAGGTGACCAAGAAACCAACAGAGCTCCAGAGTTCCTCTGTGGAGATGGGAGAACCTTCCAGAAGGACAACCATCTCTGAAGCCTCACGTCTGGAGGAAACCTTGCACCATTGCCATCATCCCTATTGTGAAGCAATGGTGGTGGCAGCATCATATTTTGGTGGTGTTTTTCAGCGGCAGGGACTGGGAGACTAGTCGGGATTAAGGGAAAGATGAACAGTTCATTACTCAACCATAAGCTGCCTCAAATGTCGTTTTTGAGAATTTGGCAGTACGTCCAATCGGCCTCACATCCGCTGACCATGTGTAACCACGCTAGCTCAGGACCTCTACTTCCGGGCTGCTTCGCTTATGGGATCGTTTGAGACCAGCCACCCAGACAGCTGAAAAAGGGAGTATTTCTGTCTATAATAAAGCGCTTTTCTGGGCAAAAACATTATTTTTTATTTTTTTTACAGCCCACCCATGTCAGAAAAATCCCTGATTCCCTCTAAAGACCGATAGCTCCATTTGAGAATATTCACACTGTGTATGTTATCTGTCTACATGGCCACCTTGTCCTCAGGTGTCTGGAAGACCAGTGAAAGGGACTAAAGAGTCGTTGGGAAGAAGACGGAAGAGCGACGGGGAAGGTAAAGCCAGAAGAAAACATGGAGAACACAAGGTAGAACCCAACACATCTCTAACGTTCATTCATTTTAATTTGAGTCAAAGCTACCAGAATGTCGCACAACAGTTCACTTTTGCGGTAGTCATGTCAACCCCCTCACACAACACGTTTTTTATACTTTGACGTAGCACACGATTGTGTTATTCTGACCTTTCATTCTGTCGCTCACCTGCACAGATGTTGGACGGCGAAGGGGGTGGCCTGTCTCCCAACTCCAAACCACACATCTGCGAGCACTGCAGCGCCGCCTTTCGCAGCTCCTACCACCTCCGCAGACACGTACTCATTCACACAGGTGAGAGGCTTTCATTGGTTTTTGCATGAGAATTCTTTGTTCATTTGGTGCATTTGTTTTTGCTTGACTGTGGCACCTGGTGGGTGAAGTGTGTTCTTTGCAGATCAATCTATTGGTCCTAAACTGAAATCCTCACCCACCCAAGGCACCAGGTGAACTAAAATGAATGCACCCAATATCACTGATTTTAGTAGTATGGATGTGATCATTTGTGTGATGCAATGAATATTTTCTAAATGCTGAGGTAATGTAAATGACTCACATTTCTTGCAGGAGGTCCGACCCATTGACGCAAAGGGAAATCCTGTTATTTTTTGTCTTGTTAAAGTGAATGTTCAGCCAAATTACAAATTTATATAGAAATGTCCTTACCTTGAGAGTGATCTATGGACAAGGAGAGACTGCAATTCACACTGTAGTTTTAGTAAACAGGACACCAAAGCGTGGATTGCTGTTTTTGTCCTATGATTGCTTTCAAGGTAAGGAAACAAATCTAAATGTGTAATTTGGGGGAACCATCCCTTTAGGATTTCGCTCTTTAACTTAACATTGTCTTCTTCTGCGGTGTTACTCCAAATGCTCCAATGTAATCTACTGACACTCCCCACCCTTCTTGAGTAAAGCCAACCTCTGCTTTCCCCCACTGATAGTCAATTAATGTGGAGAGTGGGTGATTGTATTTCTGATCGCACAGGTGAGAGGCCTTTCCGGTGCAGTCAGTGTAACATGAGCTTTATCCAGAAGTATCTGCTGCAGCGGCATGAGAAGATCCACAGCGGTGAGTATTGCCCTTAACCTATGACAGTCAAAGCTGTGGTCAATTCCATTTACATTCAAGAACTAATCTCAAATTCAGAGGCAAAATTGGAATTTCAGTTTACTTCCCAAGTTGAAATGAAATTGAACCCAGTGTGCAATTTTAAAACGTTTCAGCTGAGCATTTCATGCTTTGAGGTCATTTAGATAATTCAATAATAATCATGCGTTTTCTATTTTGGTTTTGATATTTTTTTTTACATGAAATGCACTTTGCATTGTTGATTGAATGCTGTAACAATACATAATAAAGCAATTAATATAAGTCTCATGATGGTAGTGACTGCCCCATTGTTGCTTATCACTTACAGTGCCAGTCAAAAGTTTGGACACCTACTCGTTCAAGAGTTGTTCTTTATTTTTACTATTTTCTACATTGTAGAATAATAGTGAAGACATCAAAACTATGATGGAATCATGTAGTAACCAAAAAATTTTTTCAAAGTAGCCACCTGTTGCCTTGATGGCAGCTTTGCATTCTTTCAACCAGCTTCATGAGGTAGTCACCTGGAATGCTTTTCAATTAACAGGTGTGCCTTAAATGTTAATTTGTGGAATTTCTTTCCTTAATGTGTTTGAGCCAATCAGTTGTGTTGTGACAAGATAGGGGGTATACAGAAGATGGCACTATTTGGTAAAATACCAAGTCCATATTATGGGAAGAACAGCTCAAATAAACAAAGAGAAACAACAGTCCATCATTACTTTGACTGACCTTCATATCTTAATCAGGAAATGTTATTAACTTTGAAGTTTCTTCAAGTGCAGTTGCAAAAAACATCAAGCGCTATGATGAAATTGGCTCTCATGAGGACCACCACAGGAAAGGAAGACCCAGAGTTACCTCTGCTACAGAGGATAAGTTCATTAGAATTACCAGCCTCAGAAATTGCAGCCAAAATAAATGCTTCAGAGTTAAAGTAACAGACACATCTCAACATCTACTGTTCAGAGGAGACTGCGTGAATCAGGCCTTCATGGTCATATTGCTGCAAAGAAACCACTACTAAAGGACACCAATAATAAGAGACTTGCTTTGGACAAGAAACACGACCAATGGATATTAGACCGGTGGAAATCTGTCCTTTGGTCTAATGACTTCAAATGTGAGATCTTTGGTTCCAACCACCCTGTCTTCACCCTGTCTTTATGAGAAGCGGATTAGGTGAATGGATGGTCTCCACATATGTGGTTCCCTCCGTGAAGCATGGGGGAGGTGATGTGATGGTGTGGGGGTGATTTTCTGGTGACATGGTCAGTGATTTATTTAGAATTTGAGGCACACTTAACCAGCATGGTTACCACAGCATTCTGCAGCGATACGCCATCCCATCTGGTTTGGGCTTAGTGGGACCATCATCTGTTTTTCTACAGAACAATGACCCAGCACACCTCCAGGCTGTGTAAGGGCTATTTGACAAAGGAGAGTGATGGAGTGCTGCGTCAGTTGACCTGGCCTCCACAATCACCCGACCTCAACCTAAATGAGATGGTTTTTGACGAGTTGGACCGCAGAGTGAAGGGAAAGCAGCCAACAAGTGCTCAGCATATGTGGGAACTCCTTCAAAAATGAAAATCATTCCAGGTGAAGCTGGTTGAGAGAATGCCAGAGTGCAAAGGGTGTCTACTTTGAAGAATCTCAAATGTATTTAACATTTTCTTTGGTTACTACATGATTTCGTATGTGTTATTTCATAGTTAAGATGACTTTATTATTCTACAATGTAGAAAATAGTAAAAAATAAAGACACCCTTGAATGAGTAGGTGTCAACTTTAGACTGGCACCCTATTAACCACAATTTATTCATATTAATTTACTTCAAAATATTTCAGTTGTGTATATTACATTTTGTTTTAGTTGATGACTTTATTTAATTCCAGAACATCTCATCTCTATAGAGGTGCTGTCTGACAATCCCAATTTTAGTAGTTCTTGAAAGTAAATCATACTTTTTTGACTGATGAATACAAGTACAAACTATCAATCTTAGATCAGGGATCGGTGACCCTGTTACTGGAGAGCCGCAGATACTGCAGGATTATGTCCCAACTAGGCACCACACTGAGCTTCTTAGCTAATTGAGCAGTTCAGTGATTGCCTAATTCAACACACTTGGTTTTCCAGGTCTGATAAATCAAAAACATGAAGTGCCTACGGCACTCTAGGACATGACTTGGATAATGTATTTTCCTGTAGAGAACTCGTGAAGCAACTGCTCTGTATCCCTCTCGTGCATTCTTATCTCTTTTACGAAGCCAGCGTAAAAGACACGCAGGACGGACGAGTGTGCTATTTACAGATTGGCTGTGTACAGGTACAGTGATCAGTAAGCTGCTCTGACAGCTGATGCTTGAAGATATGGGTCTCCAGCTGAAGTTATTTTTTGCAATTCGTTCCAGTCATTGGCAGCAGAGCAGTGAAATATACCTGCTGGAGCGTGTGCTATGGGAGGGGGTTGCTATGGTAACCAGTGAGCTGAGATAAGGCGGGGCTTTACCTAGAAAAGACTTAAAGATGACCTGGAGCCAGTGGGTTTGGCGACGAATATGTAGCGAAGGACAGCCAACGAGAGCATATGGGGCTTTGTTGACAAAACGGATGGCACTGTGATAGACCACATCCAGTTTGCTGAGTAGTGTTGGAGGGTATTTTGTAAATGACATCACCGGAGTCAAGGATTGGTAGGATCGTCAGTTTTACGAGGGTATGTTTGGCAAGCTTGAAACCAGATTGCATAGTGGAGAAGGTACGGTGGTACTCGAAATGATCAGTGATCTGTTTGTCAACTTGGCTTTCGAAGATGGATATCGGTCTTGAGCAGTTTGGGTCTAGAGTGACACCCCCTTTGAAGAGGGGGATGACCGCGGCAGCTTTCCGATCTTTGGGGATCTCAGACGATGCGAAAGAGGTTGAACAGGCTAATAATAGGGGTTGCAACAATTTCGGCAGATCATTTTAGAAAGATCGAGTCCAGATTTTCTAGCCCAGCAAATTTGTAGGTGTCCAGATTTTGCATTTCTTTTAGAACCTCAGCTATCTGTATTTGAACAAAGGAGAAGCGGGGGGGCTTGGGCAAATTGCTGCAGAGGGTGCATTGCTGTTGGTAGGGGTAGCCAGGTGGAAAGCATGGCCAGCTGTAGAAGAATGTTTATTGAAATTCTCGATTATTGTAGTTTTATCAGTGGTGACAGTGTTTCCTAGATTCAATGCAGCGGGCAGCTGGGAGGAGGTGCTCTTATTCTCCATGGACTTTAGTGTCCCAAACCTTTTGGGAATTAGTGCTACAGGATGTAAATTTCTGTTTGAAAAAGCTTGCCTTAGGAATGCTGACTGACTGTGTATATTGGTTCCTGACTTTCCTGAAAAGTTACATATTGCGGGGGCTATTTGATGCTATTTCAGTGCACCACGGGATGTTTTTGTGCTGGTCAAGTCTGGCATGAACCAAGGGCTATATCTGTTCTCAGTTCTACATTTCTTTTGAACGGGGCATGCTTATTTAAGTTGGTGAGGAAAGCACTTTTTAAAGAACAACCAGGCATCATCTACTGATGGAATGAGGTCAATATCGTTTCACCGCTGGCCGATTACAGACGCAGGCAGTGATCGCTGAGATCCTGGTTGAAGACAGCAGAGGTGTATTTAGAGGGCAAGATGGTATCTATGAGGGTGCCCATGTTTACAGATTTAGGGTTGTCTAATTTGTGAGATTGAGGGCATCTAGTTTAGATTGTCGGACGCCTGGGGTGCTAAGCATATCCCAGTTTAGGTCACCTAACAGTATGGACTATAAGGTCACAGTGGCGGTGTTTTGCAGTAGTTTTTGAAAGTGGTAGGAATATCTGTTCCAGAGCTCGTAATAGATTACAGCAAGAAAATGGTTAGGCTTGACCAACTGAGGAGCTGTGACAATGTCGGACGGACAGGTAGACAATGGTTAGGCTTGACCAACTGAGGAGCTGATACAATGTTGGACAGACAGGTAGAAAATGGTGGAGGTATGTGTTTTGGGGGATGCTCAACATTGCCATCATGAATGCATACATTGTGTGGGGGGACCCGCAAAGGCCCCTTCCCAGAAACAGCAGGCGCTGGTCCCTGAAGGCATTTATAATGCAGCTTGTGCATTCTTTTTGTGATTTACAGTGCTTACGGGAAGTATTCAGACCCTTGGACTTTTTCCACATTTTGTTACGTTACAGCCTTATACTAAAAGCTATTCAATATTTGTATATTTGAATTGATTAAATATCTACACAATACCCCATAATGGCAAAGCAAAAACAGATTTTGGGAATTTTTGCAAATGTATTAAATAAACATACCTTAATTACATAAGTATTCATACCCTTTGCTATGAGACTTTTAAATTGAGCTCACGTGCATCCTGTTTCCATTGATTATCCTTGATTGGAGTCCAACTGTGGTATATTCAATTGATTGGACATGATTTGGAAAGAGGCACACCTGTCTATATAAGGTCTCACAGTTGACAGTGCCTGTCGGCGCGAAAACCAAGCCATGAGGTTGAGGGAATTGTCCTTAGGGCCCAGAGACAGGATTGTGTTGATGCACAGATTGGGGAAGGGTACCAAAACAATTCTGCAGGAATTACCCAACAACCGTGTCCTCCCATTCTTAAATTGAAGAAGTTTGGACACACCAAGACACATCAGTCTGTCCGGCTGAACTGCGCAATCAGGGGAGAATGGCCTTGGTCAGGGAGGTGACCAATAAATAGATGGTAACTCTAGCCCCTCTCCAGAGTTCCTGTGGAGATGGTTGTCCTTCTGAAATTTTCTCCAATCTCTGCAGCACTCCACCAATCAGGCCTTTATGGTGGAGTGGCCAGATGGCAGTAACTCTTTAGTAAAAGGCACATGACAGCCCGCTTGTAGTTTGCCAAAAGGCACTTAGACTTTCAGACCATGAGAAACAAGATTTTCTGTTCTGAATAAACCAAAATTGAACTCTCTGTTCTCAATGCCAAGCTTCAAGTCTGGAGGAAACATGGCACCATCCCTACGGTAAAGCATGGTGGTGGCAGCATCATACTATGAGGATGTTTTTCAGTGACAGGGACTGGGAGACAAGTCAGGATTGAGGCAAAGATGAACGGCGCAAAGTACAGAGATCCTTGACGTAAACCTGCTCAGGACCTCCGACTTGGGCGACGGTTCACCTTCCAACAGGACAACAACCCTTAGCACACAGCCAAGACCATGCAGGAGTGTCTTCAGGACAAGTCTCTGAATGTCCTTGAGTGACAGCCAGAGCCCAGACTTGAACCCCGATCGAACATCTCTGGAGAGACCTGAAAGTAGCTGTGCAGTGACGCTCCCCATCCATCATGACAGAGCTTGAGAAGGTCTGCAGAGACGAATGGGATAAACTCTCCAAATACAGGTTTGCCAAGCTTGTAGCGCCATACCCAAGTAGCCTCGAGGCTGTAACCTCAACCAAAGGTGATTCAGCAAAGTACTGAGTAAAGGGTCTGAATACTTACGTAAATCTGGTATTTCCATTTTTTTTATTTTGAATACATTTGCAAAAAATGTTAACCTGTTTTTGCTTTGTCATTATGGGTATTGTGTGTAGAGTTTAAAAAAAAATTATAATCCATTTTAGTATAATTGACATGTCAGTCAATTGTTTTTTAAAAATTAGCATTTATCTAAATCGGTTAATCGCTCGGCACTAGCTTTGAGTGAGTATATTTGGTATCAACTGTGTCTGTTGTCCTATTCATTGCCCAGGAGAGAAGCCCTTCAGCTGTGACCAGTGTAACATGTGCTTCATCCAGAAGTACCACATGGAGCGGCACAAGAGGACCCACAGCGGAGAGAAGCCATACAGGTGTGACACCTGCCAACAGGTCAGTCACACGGGTAGCTAGGATTTACCCTCAAATCAGAAACAGATATTTGATTGACAAAATACCAGTGTTCAAATACTATTTAGGATATTTCAATACTTTTATAATGTCTCTGAAAATAAAGTATTGAGAAAAATGGTGTAGATTTCAAGTAGTTGAATATTGGCATGTATTTAAAAATACTCATGTCAATACTCCATGCATTAAAACCCAGGTCTGTTTTGTCCTAAGCTTATTTCAGATAATGTCTTTGGAAATAAGTATTTGAAAATGGTTTCAGCCATTTATAGGAATTTGAAAGTACAAATACGAAAATAACCATGTATTTGAAACCAGGTCGTATTGACAATATGCCTATTCTTGATGTCACACTTTGTCTCAATCTAGCCTATTTGTTTGCTCAAAATATAATGGATAATCCAGTGTTGGATGCTTGCAACGTGCTCTGTTATCACAGCGGTTTGGAACAGTAACGCTTGTTCGAGAGCACTTTGTGTGCATCTAACACTGGACAAATACATATTGTTGTCGTTGATCCATCTGCTCAATCGGGTGACTAGAACATATTTTAAAATACTGTGCTTCTCCCCCTGTTCACCCTGTAGTTTTTCTCGAGGACAGACCGGTTACTAAAGCACAAGCGGACCTGTGGAGAAGCCTTAAAAAAGGGCCTAGACCCCAGCATGCTGCAGCTGGTCGACGCAGACATTGGCCACGACAGCTACTCACTCACTCAGGGAAATGCTACCGCCACCTCTGGACGCAGGAGGGGCAAGTCCAAAAATGCAGGCGAAGGCATCGAGCGCAAGCGGAAGAAGACTCTGGCCGCCACCGTGTCGTCGGGAAGCCTGCAGGACTACGGCATGGAGTGCTCCGACCTGGGGCCCATCATGCAGGGCCGCACACCCAAGCTGGTCTTCAAGAAGAACAATAAGTCCCTCAACTCCGTGGAGGACGGGGAGCAGAAGCTGCTATCTCAGAAGCAGGGCTCCATGGAGCTGGCGGTGGGCTCAGGGCTCGAGGCCTTGGGCCTCCTCCAGGGCTCCTCCGGTGGGGGCACCAAGCAGGCCCAGTCAGCCACCAAGCAGGCCTTGTCAGCCACCAGCAACAACTACGACGGCGCAATGCAGTTTGTGAAGAAGCGTCGCTACCTCCAACATATGGCCAACAACGACTATGGGGCACCCTCCCTCCACATGGGCCAGCCCCAGTCCAGCAGTGTGATTCAGGGCTCACTGGGCCACCAAAATGAGCCCGCCATGGCCATGCTGGATGCCTTGCCCCTGGACCTCAAGCACCATGACAAGTCATGCATCCCGGACGAGGTGCTCCAGAGCTTGCTGGACCACTACAGCCACAAGTCAGACAACGCGCACCACCACCATAGTGATGTAACCTTTGACCTCACCGACAGCAGTGGCTCGCACCACGTGGACCTGCAGCCGGCCGCACCTGTCACCCCAGAGTTGGATGACGACTCACCCAACGGCGGCGACAAGCAGGTGGTAATGAGCGAGTACTCCAAATTCCTACAGCAGGCCCTAGAGCGCACCAGCCACAGTGGGCCCTTCCCCACTCTGGGTCCCAGCAGGCCCTTCCCTCTGCTCCCTAGCAGCTCCAGCCCCACAGGGCCCTTCTTCCCTGACAAGCATGTCTACACTTCATCCCCGCTGGAATGTGGCTACCCACCATCCATCTCCTTGCCGTTGCCCAGCTCCACAGTCTCCTCTTCTTCGTTGTCATCCTCTAAGTCCCACTACGGCATACTGGTAGGCTCCCCGTCCCAGCCGGCCTTCCACATCAATGGCCTGGAGGCGGCTAGCCATCAGCAGCTCACCCCGTCTCAGGAGCTTACTGAGCAGCTGGAGAAGCAGCACCACTCCCATGGGTTCCAGCTCACACCCCAGGAGCTGACGGCCGCCAGCGGGGCCACCAAGGAGCAGGGGGCCAAGGGAAACAGGAGCAACGGCTCCGGCAACTACGCCGACCTGGATACACCCAAGGAAGTGGACCTGCGGGCTACCTACCAGATCGAGAACTTTGCCCAGGCCTTCGGCTCCCAGTTCAAGTCGGGCCGCCATACCCCGCTGGGTTACAGCATTGACCTCCGGCCCGAGGTCGACCACCGAATACGGGCTACTGTGTCAGAATTCTCAGGGTTTACCAGTTTGTTAGCTGATGTCAGCGAGCCAGTTAGTACAGGATCGAAAACCGCAACAAGCCAAAGTTTCAGTTAAGGGTTAAAAATAGGTGAACCGAGTTGTGGGTTTTGTTTTTCTTTGTGTTCCTATACCCTTCATTTTCTTCTTGTAGCGAGATTTTTTTTTAAATGAAACACTGCCATTAAATGTTGATAACCAGAACTCTACCAGGGAAGGTCTTTAAGGCCTCAAATGCAATTTTTTGATATTTGTTTATCTGTGTTTAGTCTTTATTTTGTTAGTGTAGTTGCTATGATATGAACTAAACCTACATGTGTATGTAATTTTAAAACAAAAGAATAGGGGGTAGCTATGAACTTCATTATTTCTTTCACCTTTAACCCCTTGTTTTAACAATCATACAGCTGTAAAGTATTAATGAATGATGATAATTACAATAATAATAATTAAGCTTGTGTCAGGGAAAAGCCCAGAATTCAAATGGCAAAAAAAAGTTCTATACTGTCTGTTACAAGAATTGTGTTACTCAGGAATTAAGGCAAAATTGTGTAATAAGAATAACTTTGTATTATGAGATGCAACTGGCACACTTTTCACAGGTGTACTTTGAGACTACAAAGCTTTGTTACTATTTATCCCAGGAAGAGGGCGGAACAAAAAGACTGCAATAACTTCACTGGATCTTCCTGTTGAGTTTTCCTCATCCAACCCTTTCCGCTACTTGTTATGGTACTTCTATGTCAATGTGAAAACAACCGCTCACATTTCCTCCATAAAGGGCCACATGTAAAAGACATGGAAACATGGATATTTATACACACAAGAACTCATGGTGTACACACCCCAGCCTCAACAGAAAGCGGTTTTAACCCAAGGACCCTGTTTTGTTTGTTTATATATGTGTGTATATATGTATGTGTGTCAAGTGGCTATCTGTTTAGCCATGCACCTCTTTGGAATGCCCCCCTTCAGTGGCCCATGACAAGGAAACACACTGGCCCCATTAGCGACATTTTAACAATTATATTGTCACACATTTTTACTGCTTTGTCCTCCACTCCTGGCTGTTACCCTTTTTTTTTGGCAATGGAAATCAAACGAGCACTTTTGAAAAACAAAATCGTAATTGAAAATGAAAAACAACCCGACCTCAATTAAGGATGTGCAAAACCAACTTGATTTTTATTGGATAAAATTTAACAGGAGTGGGTGGAATAGAGCGTGAGGGTGTTCTGTTGTGAGGGTTTGACTGGGGTTGAACGGGTATGACCATGGCCAGTTAGATGTATAGTTGATTTTTATTGGATAAATTGAACAGGGGTGGGTGGAATAGAGCGTGAGGGTGTTCTGTTGGGAGGGTTAGACTGGGGTTGAACGGGTATGACCATGGCCAGTTAGATGTATAGTTGCTTTAGTTTTTTGACTGTTTGGTCAGGTGGAGGGGTTGTTAGAATTGTATGTTACCCATTATTATGAGAGATGCAGACATTATGCTGGAACTCCCCCCACTGATGTACTAAGACTACTGGATGCAAAAATCAAACTATTTTTCCTTTATTTATTCTTAAAGATATTCTCCGGTACTTGAGTATACTTTTTAGCCAGGATTTCTCAAAGTAACGCCCACAAGCCAAAGGTGGTCCATGAAAATAGCGTACTGTGTCACATATGTGCACCACATCATTGCTTGCTCTATTGTGTGTGCGTCTAGCTGTCACTCAAATGGCGAAGGGCTAAAGCTCATTTGTTAAAACTAATTTCTAGGGGCGGGGGGGGGCTGTCCAACGTGGGGGTAGATGTAAGCAAAATGGCGGATCACAGCTTCCAGAAAAGTCTCAAACTAGGGATTTCATGGCCAATTGAGGACAGTAATTCTGCTCATATATATTATGCATGTATGAACTACACAATGACACATCCAGCTCAAAGCTGGAGGTAAAAAAGATACTTGCTATTTGCCAAAGTGCCCGATCATGTCTTTAACCTAGCAAGTGTTTATTTTTACAGCATGTTTTGAAAGTGCAATTATTCACTGCACCTCAATCTGTCTTTACCCTACCAAATCAGGCCTGATACTGAAAAACAACCTTGGTGATAGAGGCTCAACTTCACGTTATAAATCCCCCCCGAAAATGCAGTCCTTCAAACATTGCGAGAATAAACAATGGCCTTTGTCTTCTTTGGCTCAAGCCACTTCTATCCTGGCAGCCAGGGTTGATCTTTTCCTACATCTGCTCAGATCTCAGGAAACAAAAGACTGGCTGGCCGGCGGCCACTTCACTCCAAAACACACACTATGCGTTTAAAGAGAGAGCGAGAGGCTGAGAGAAACAAACGATAGGATTTACCTAAATATACCTCATCACTGACGCTTCAGAAAGCAGGAACCCGTGTTTTATGTATGTAGTGAAAATACTTGTAGTATAGGTTAAACATATTGTATAATCATGTAACACTGCTTGTGTTTACAATTATAGAAGAGCAATTGACTTGTTGAAATGCAAAATGTATTATCTTTTTTTGTCTGTAAAGCATTCACGCCAAGCAGTGTTGCATTCTAGGTGCCTCATAGAAATGTTCTCTTATGTTATATCCTTTTATTTTTGTTACTTGTCTTAAATGTTTTCATATCTCTAGAAGGATATTGTTTACAAAAATGTACAAAAACACTAAAAGTTTGTTCATTTGGTTTCTTCCCATATGCATGATCTGATGATTTTTGTATGGCCCTTTTTTCTGATTGACCACAACACCTAATGTTGTAGCTGATGCTTCCCCATCCCTGTCCTTTTAGTTCCAGACCATTGTGATCTGATTTACAGGGCTGTACATGTTACTGCATTTAGAAACTGATTAGAGAAGCCAATAAACATTTTTTTACAAAAAAAGAAACGGCTAGACTTTTATTGGTTTAGTGAAGTCTTTGACAACAGTTGTCATTTTGTAATGGTTTGAACCACAAGCCTGGCAACTCAAATTTTGGTGATTGGATTAACTCACAATTATCTTTTGTAAGATTTGATTTACAGGTGGTTTACGGGGAGAAGTGCACTCTCCAAAGAAGAGGAACATCAACGTTAGCGTGATTTGATTTACAGGGGGTCTACGGGGAGAAGTGCACTCTCCAAAGAAGAGGAACATCAACGTTAGCGTGATTTGATTTACAGGGGGTCTACGGGGAGAAGTGCACTCTCCAAAGAAGAGGAATATCAACGTTAGTGTGATTTTGAACCCTGATGCATGGCTTTGTAGTATTACAAATCTTTCTAATATATTCTTTAATAAAATGTTTAAATGCTCTTATCTATTCAAAGCAGATGCTAACAGCCATGTTCTGTGACTGGTAAGTGACCTGGCATAATCATTCTCCACACCAGTGTTTCCCAACTGAGGGTACGCATATGTGGGAATTCCCCAGGGGTGTGGAAATAAAATTAAATGTCAAAAAAATATTGTTCACGTTATTTAAATAGTAAATATTTATGGTGGTCACTGGTGTGAAATCTAGTTTTATATTTATAGGATGTTTTTTTTTTACTTCACTTTTGGCTTTGGTCTTCAAATCAAAGTTTATTTGTCACGTGTGCTGAATACAACAGGTGTAGGTAGACCTTAGTAAAATTTTTACTTACAGGCTCTCACCAATAATGCAAGAAAGGTATTAGGTGAACAATATGTAACAAGTAATAAAGCAGTAAAAAGAAGTTGAAAATAACAGTAGCGAGGTTGCATACAGACACTGGTTAGTCAGGCTGATTGAGGTAGTATGTACATGTAAATATGGTTAAAGTGACTATGCATATATGATGAACAGAGTGTAGCAGAAGCGTAAAAGAGGGGGTGGTGGGACACAATGCAGATAGCCCGGTTAGCCAATGTGCGGGAGCACTGGTTGGTCGTGCCAATTGAGGTAGTATGTACATGAATGTATAGTTAGTGACGGCATATATGGTAAACAGTAGCAGCAGTGTAAAAGAGGGGTTGGGGGGGACACACAATGCAAATAGTCCAGTTAGCCATTTGATTACCTGTTCAGGAGTCTTAACAGTATAACAGAACTGATTTGGCAGGTGAAACCCCAAGCACAATCCATCCAGGGAAAACATTTTTCGAGGTCAATCTGTTTTCTATTGGTTTTCTATGGCAATCCCGGTTTAATTGAAATATGCTTGCAGTTCCTATGGCTTCCACCAAATGTCAACAGTCTTTAGAAATTGGTTGATGTTTTTCCTTTGAGTAGTAAAGAAGTATTCCTTTCCTTTCTGGGTGTATAGCCAAGTGTACTCTTTTGTTTGGGATGCGTGACCTGAAGCTCGCTCCACTTTCATTTGATCCTCTATTGAACAGTTTATCCCGTTAAAGTTGGATGAGGAAAGTTGTTTGAAATGTTTGGACAAAGTTTACAGGTAATTTATTAGATAATGTGTAGTCATGTCGGGCGAGTTGGAACCAGTGTTTTTCTGAATCAAACGTGCCAAGTAAATGGACATTTTGGATATATAACGACGGAATTAATAGAACAAAAGGACCATTTGTGATGTTTATGGGACATATTGGAGTGCCAACAGAGGATGATCTTCAAAGGTAAGGCATGAATTATATCGTTATTTCTGAGTTGTGTGTCGCGCCAGGCGGGATGAAATATGATTGTCATGTGTTTGTCTGCAGGGTGCTGTCCTCAGATAATACCATGGTTTGCTTTCGCCGTAAAGCCTTTTTGAAATCTGGCATGGTGGCTAGATTAACAAGAAGTTCAGCTTTAATTTGGTCTATTGCACTTGTGATTGTATGAAAGTTAAATATTTGTAATAATTTAATTTGAATTTGGCGCTCTGCCATTTCACCGGATGTTGTCAAATCGATCCCGATAACGGGATCTGATCACGAAGATGTTTTAATATGAATTACACCTTAATGGGTTAAAAATATATCAAATAAAATATAAATGCAACATGTAAACTGTTGGTCTGTTTTCCATACACACAAAAAAGCTTATTTCTCTCAAATTTTGTGCACGTTTTGTCACACAACACAATACCACAGATGTCTCAAGTTTTGAGGGAGCATGCAATTGGCATGCTGACTGCAGGAATGTTCACCAGAGCTCTTGACAGATAATTGAATGTTAATTTCTCTACCACAAGCTGTCTCCAATGTCGTTTTAGAGAATTTGGCTGTACGTCTAACTGGCCTCTCAACTGCAGGCTTGTATATGGCGTTGTGGGCGAGCATTTTGCTGATGTCAACGTTGTGAACATAGTGCCCCATTGAGGCAGTGGGGTTATGGTATGTGCAGGCATAAGCTATGGACAATGAGCACGATTGCATTTTATCAATGGTAATTTGAATGCACAGAGATTCCGTGACGAGAACCTGAGGCCCATTGTTGTGCCATTCATCTGCTGCCATCACCTCACGTTTCAGCATGATAATGCACGGCCCCATGTTGCAAGGATCTGTACCCAATTCCTGGAAGCGTCCCAGTTTTTCCATGGCCTGCATACTCAGTAGACATGGCATCCATTGAGCACGTTTGGGATGCTCTGGATCGATGTGTACTACAGCATGTTCCAGTTCCCGCCAATATCCACAAACTTTTGCATAGCCATTGAAGAGTGGGACAACATTCCACAGGCCACAGTCAACAGCCTGATCAACTCTATGCAAAAGAGATGTGTCGCGCTGCATGAGGCAAATGGTTGTCACACCAGATACTGACTGGTTTTCTGATCCACGCCCCTACCTTTTTAAGGTATCTATGTGACCAACAGATGCACATCTGTAATACCAGTCATGTGAAATCCATGGATTAGGGCCTAATGAATTTATTTCTATTGACTGATTTTCTTTATATGAACTGTAACTCAGTAAAATCTTTGAAATTGTTGCATTTATATTTTTGTTCAGTGCATCTATAAAGTAATTAACTACTAATGTAAACCTTTAACCACCCCCATTAGTGTTCTTTAATGTAAGGAGTTACCAATGTTTTCATATGTCTTTAGGCCAATTTCGGCTTATCTTCAGTTTTTCCCCTTTAGATGTAAGTAACTATATTTATTGTAAAGCTTCTTCTGATGTTCCATTATCTTTTTTTCTCTATAATTTAGCTTAATAGCCATCGCCAGCTTGTAGTGCTAAACCCGGAAATGAGTTACCTCTGGTTCGTTCAGCCATCCCTATGGGAAAAATGAATAGGGTTTTGGAATAAACACCAAAAATAAGGTCAAAGGAATGAGATAATAGCAGTCAGTTAACATGACCTTTATGAATTATGAAGTTTTTATCTGTTTTTATTATATAAATGCTTCAAAATTCACAAAGTGACGTTAGCTGATGAAGATTAATTTCATAGAACAAAACGTACAAGATTTCCTAACACGGAACCGGCTGCGTGCGCCATCGTGCATAAATGTATTTGTTCCCCCACACCAAACGCGATCACGACACGCAGGTTAAAATATCAAAACAAACTCTGAACAAATTACATTAATTTGGGGACAGGTCGAAAAGCATTAAACATTTAGGGCAATTTAGCTAGCAAGCTTGCACTTGCTAGCTAATTTGTCCTATTTAGCTAGCTTGCTGTTGCTAGCTAATTTGTCCTGGGATATAAATATTGAGTTGTTATTTTACCTAAAATGCACAAGGTCCTCTACTCCGACAATTAATCCACACACACAACTGTCAACCGAATCGTTTATAGTCATCTATCCTCGTTCTAGGCTTTTTTCTTCTCTTGACCTTATATTGCGATTGGCAACTTTCATAAATTAGGTGCATTACCGCCACTGACCTCGTTCGTCTTTCAGTCACCCACGTGGGTATAACCAATGAGGAGATGGCACCTGGGTACCTGCTTCTATAAACCAATGAGGAGATGGGAGAGGCAGGACTTGTAGCATGATTTGCATCAGAAATAGAACTGACTTCTATTTTAGCCCTTGGCAACACAGACGCTCGTTTGCGCGCTCTCTGCTCAGTTTGGCAGCGGCGCGAGAGGTAGATGCCCTTGTGCTTCGAGGTTTACCCAATCTTTTTTCTGCAGTTTTGTTGAAGATCATTCTGCGACCCACACCCTGCAGCGCTGTTGTTCAAGCCACTGACTTATTCCCACTCGCCATCACTCACCGCTGTCATGAAATGGACTCATGCCAGCCACATGTTCTGACTGAGCTCATGAAACGCAAATACAGTGATGACTTTGTCTCTTTCACACAAACTTTGAGAAATAACAAGGAGCGCCCACAATGTGTGTTGTGTGGGGAAGTGCTTAGCAATGATTCTCAAAACGAACAAATTAATAAAACGACAAGTCCTGACCAAACATCCGGGCACAACATGACGGTAAACCCAAGGAGTTCTTTCAGAACAGGGCAGAATGCTTCAGGAAACAGTGCTTCGAAAGTGGAAAAGTAAGTCAACTAGCAAGGCATTGTTGTTATTTTATAACAGGTTATGATGAGCAGAAATAAGGGAGTACTATCTCTCCAAATAGTAATGTTAGATGTGAGTTTCTCTTTCACACAATCTAATAGCCGTGTAACGTTACACAGCTAATAGCTAACATTAGCCAAAGCAAGCTAACTAGCTACTGACAGTGCAACCCTAAGAAACAGTAGATGAAGATGAAAAATTAGAACGCCTACTGTACATTTTACTATAGAAATTATTGTTGAAAACTAGTCTAGGTTGGAACTGTTGCCGTTAAAATACAAGTCATGATTTTTATTCTGAACTGGAATAAACTGAATGAAGCAAACACTCACACAGTTCTGGGTTGCTCATCTGCAGCAGGAAGCTGCAGTCTCCTGCCTGACTGAGAAAGCAGTAGATGTTCTCATCCAGTTTGGCACCACATACCTATGCAAATCATGGTTCTCAAGAACAGAAACAGTGGCAGCGCTGAGCATCACCTCAGTGTTGCACTCTCTAAAGCAGAGCCCAGAATAGACATGCTTGTTGAAAACTTCAACCAGCCACACACCTCTCATTAGGACTGTGTATGTGTGTGTTTTGGTCTACATCTATGTGATATGATCAATCAGTTTATGCCAGAATTTTAAAAAAAATGTATTTTAACAGAAACAGTTCCAACCTAGACTTTCTATCAACAACAATGTATACAGTAAGATAAACTGTAGATAAATATGTACTGTTACTTAGGGATGCACGATCAAAAAGCCTGTGTGTGTTCTGTTGCACATCTGTGTGATGTGATCAATCCGTTTTTTCCAGTTCAGAATGAAATGATTTATTGTATTTTAACCGCAACAGTTCCGACCTAGACAGGAATGTAAAAGTGTTTTTAATGGGGGAAAATAATCATGAAAAGATATTTATGGGTATTTCATTGTTATTTGTTTTTGTCTATACTGCATTTTTGTTTTAGGCATAAGGGCAATGAAATGCACTGATATTTACATATATTTTCCTCAACTTGGAGCCAGGAAAACACAATTTTTAATTTGAGTCCCAGGCTGAAAAAGTTTGAGAACCCCTGCACTAAACACACACGCTTTGTTTGTAAATCATGTCTGAGTGTTGGAGTGTGCCCCTGGCTATCTGTAAATAAAGAAAACAAGAAAATGGTGCCACCTGGTTTGCCTAATATAAGGAATTTCAAGTGATTTATACTTTTACTTTTGATACTCAAGTACATTTTAGCAATTACATTTACTGTTGGTTCTTAAGTATATTGAAAACCAAATACTTTTATAATTTTTCTCAAGTTGTATTTTACTGGGTGACTTGAGTCATTTTCTATTAAGGTATGTTTACTTTTACTCATGTAGGACAATTGAGTCATTTTCTATTAAGGTATGTTTACTTTTACTCATGTAGGACAATTGGGTACTTTTTCCACCACTGCCATTGGTTTTCCTTTATTTTCCCCCATACTTTAAACAACTGGCAGCATTCCCTTTAACGGATTGCAAAAGCCACCTGAACTATCCTCTCATTAGAGAGCACCAGGGACAGTCCAGAGGCTCATTTTCAAGCCATTACGGCTTAAAGTGACAACAAACACACCAAAAGGTGTAAGAAACCATTTTACCCTCCACGAAACTCCATTTGATATATTTGAAGTGTAGTTTTCTTCTACATCCTGCCCTAAAAACACAATTAAATCCTCAAAAGTATTTTCTACATATTTTCTGATTCTCATGTGATTGAGTTTCTGGCTGTGACACAAATTACGTGAGAAACTTTGGACTTTGCCATGGCAACTAAAGGCAATTTTCCAGCTGTGACGACAATGGAACTGAACTGGAATTAACTTGAATCATCAAACATGAATCATGCATATGAGAATTATTGGCAGATTCAGTGAATTTGGGTCAAACTAGTTGAATTGGTGCTATTCAATTGACTAAATTGACCAAACAAATTATTACATTTTTTTTTGATGCGCGTGACATTGAAATGTCTCCATGTCACAATACTGGTCAACCAGGAACCTGTATTGCTCAACTTCTATTTCCGTCTGTTTCCAATCATAAATCATCCCAAATTTAGATTGTTTACTTTTTGCCACCATAACTGCACCCTCCATGTTAAATGTTATGTAGAGGATGTCAACATCGAGGGATCTATTAATGTGCCCGAAATAGATTTTCCTGGCTAGCTGCCTACTACATTAAATTAGACATTTCTTGGACCATAATGAGTAATGACTGGTCTGTCATGCGGAATTTGATGTATTTACTTAAAATTAGTTCATTCCCTTTAGTAATTTGACCTGTTTGGACAGCTTTCAATAGTATGCATTGTTCTTGTGGTGTTTATGGCAATCAGTACATTAACTCTGTTACTCTTAATTTCCTCAATGGCAGTGACTTGGTTGCAGCGATCATTGGCCAGAAGTGGCCAGGACTAAAAGTCACCTCAGGCATTTGTATAGGACTACGGCAGTTACTTGTGTGTCTCTGTATTTTGGAATTGATCTGTTTGATCACGTCAAATTCTTTACTCTTGTCATGAAACGCAGTCTCCCTCCATCCAGAGTGGGACCCTCTTACCAAGTATGACGAATGTGACTACAATGAGCACAAAACCGAAGACACCCACTTGTAAATCCACCCGAGTGCTATGGGTGGTCAAGATCCATACTTTTGTTGAGGCATCTACTTTCTCTCTTCACTTCTTTTTCAAGTGACACCCATGGTGATGCAGAACTGGTGTAAGCCATTTACCTTGTCTCAGATGTGTTCTATGGACAAGGATCAGAGTTGACAATGACCCATAACTCCAGTGTTGCTGCTGAGCACACCCATGGTTTCATGCCAATACAAGATTAGGTTGATGGGAATTTACTTCAAAATGACAGGGTTCCTCTTTTTTTATTCCTTAGTTTTTATGTTGAACTTATAATCAAATCAAATAACTTTCTTTTCCACATGCTCCGAATACAACAAGTGTAAACTTTACCGTGGAATGCTTACTTACAAGCACTTAACCAACAGTGCAGTTCAAGAAGAAGAAAATATTTACCAAGTAGGCTAAAATAAAAATGAGCAATGAGCAATGCCAAGCGTTGGGCTGGAGGGGTGTAATGTTCTCCGCCATTGGACTCTGGAGCAGTTGAAACGTGTTGCCTGGAGTGATGAATCACGCTTCACCATCTGGCAGTCCGACACACAAATCTGGGTTTGGCGGATGCCAGGAGAACGCTACCTGCCCCAATTCATACAGTTTGGTGCAGGAGGAATAATGGTCCGGGGCTGTTTTTCATGGTTCAGGCTAGGCCCCTTATTTCCAGTGAAAGGTTAATCTTAACACTACAGCATTCAATGACATTCTAGATGATTCTTTGCTTCCAACTTTATGGCAACCGTTTGGGGAAGGCCCTTTCCTGTTTCAGCATGCGCCCAAAGCGAGGTCCATACAGAAAATGGTTTGTCGAGATCGGTGTAGAAGAACTTGCCTGGCCTGCACAGAGTCCTGACCTCAACCCCATCAAACACCTTTGGGAAGAATTGGAACGCCGACTGCGAACCAGGCCTAATCGCCCAACATCAGTGCCGACCTCACTGATGCTCTTGTGGCGCTCACTTTATATAATTTACAGGTAAAGCTTGGTGTTTCTTTCCTTAAATTCATAATTGCAATATGTCATAATACACCACTTGAGTATGTTTCATCTTGCGCCTTCCTCAGAGCGTGTCCAGTTCTTACACTTCCTTCCGGGCCCCAACATGACCCGATGTTTGATGGTTAGCAAGGGCTATTGGTTTGGTTGAGAGGCAGGCAGCAATGTTCCTGAGCTGCCAGAATAGATCCCTCTTCCTGTAGAAAGTTCATATTCCCCTTGTGCATTTCTTTTGTACACTGCTTCAATGAGTGACCATCTTCACAGATCAAACTACATACATGGGGTGTACATTCAATTAACGTTAGGAGAGTTTGACTTATAGGTTCTACGAGAGGCCTGAGTCTACTGGTGGAATCAAGGGCTCTGACAGAAACATGGTTGAGCACAAACATTTCTGGGGGTCTGAGGCCTTATTGAGACATGGGCCAGAGGCCTAGGAGAGTCAGGGGTCTGGAGGAGGATTAATATTGTCCTTGGTCCTTCTGTGTGTATATCCTATTGTCGTGTCTTTACTATCATTAACTGAAGACTGTTTTTATCAAAGATTCTCTGTAATTAGCATTTTGTGATTTAACTAATCAGGCAAATGTAATTAACTAGGAAGTCGGGGCACCAAGGAAAATATTCAGATTACAAAGTTATAATTTTCCTAATACAACTTTTCAGATATATTTTAATATCTGATCAATTAGCCTTCTTAATTAATGAATTATATATATTACCTCACGTTAGTCTCATTCCAAACGTCGTAAATTGTTGGTTATCTGCATGAACCCAGTCATCCATACATCAATTGTCTTAAAATATTTATTTACTAACTAAGTAATTCACAGATATGCATAAACAAACAGTAGATAGGTACAAGGAAATGATAGCGGAGTTTCCCTAGTGGGATAAACCGGCATCGCGGCTTGATGTACAAAAGGGAAGTTGGGGTCGACTGAGATAAGACAACACACAGTTGATACTTATAACAATTGAAATGCTAATTCTTTGCACATGAACGCTCACTCATTCGGGAACAATTGCAATCAATATATATATATATATTTATGCTCAGTGTGTCGTCGGTATCTCTGTTGAAAAGTTTGTTTCTGTTTGTCTGCTCTCTCGCTCTCTCTCTGTCATGGTTAGAATGGATAGTTCAGAGTGACATTCATTCATGTCGTTATAGAATAGAAGTTTCGGCGGATGTCTTTGCGTTCAATGATACTGAATTCCTAGCTGCAGACTAGTAATTGATATCAAAGACTTGTTCTTATTCTGTCGATATCGATAGTCCAAGAGGTTAACCACGTGGTATGGTGAAAAGATTCAGCCATCTACTCAAACCTTAGCTTATACTCAGATTTATTGTCTCCTCTCAAACCTGGGCCCTCTTGTTATCGAGGTAAGCTGGTCTGCAACCTTTGTCCTCTCGTAATTGAGAGAAACATGGTCTGGTGATAGAAAACCAGGGTGGGGGTTTTATTCATAAGAGCAGAAAAGGGCCTGTCCCAGGATGCCCGACCATAACTGTGCTCATGGGCGGTCCTCTGATTTAGTTAAACTCCAAAGGGAATTGGAGATTCCTTCATTAAAACAGTCCAAAATCACATTACACAATTTCACAAACAGTATCATCCTCACTCATTCATCTTATACAACAATTAGATGTAAGCCTCATATCTGAGGCTATTGTAACAACAGTGTTATGGTAATGTGGCTGTATTGTCTCCCATGAGTTTCACAAAATTGTTCCAAACGGACCAGTTCATAGCTGGATTCTTCACTGATCTTTTATATCTTCTCCAGAACATAAATGTTGTTTGGACCTCAATTTCTGTGAGGTGGAAGAAATTCCTTTGTTCTCTCTATGAAACTCACTTTCTCTATACCGTGGCCACGAAGAGATAATCTCCTCCAGGAATTTACGACCTCTCTGACCACAGCAGCCTGGTTGTAGGAGACAGAGAGAGGGGGATGGTGCTCGCTGTACCCAAACTCCCGCAGCATTGAGGAGTGCAATACGTGCTCCACCGGCACCCAGCATCTCTCCTCCGGACCATACGCCTCCCACTCCATCGAACGTGAACTGGGGACATCGATCAGATACTATGTCCTCAGGCACCCCGTAGTGCCAGAAGACATGTGTTAACAGGGCCTCCGCAGTCTGTAGGGCCATAGGGAGACCCGGCAAAGGGAGGAGATGACAGGACTTTAAAAAATGATCCACAACGAACAGGATTGTGCTGTTACCCTGTGATGGAGGAAGATCCATTAGGAAATCCACCGACAGGTGCGAACCGGTAAGGGTTGAAACTTCCATCTGGGCAAATCCCTAGGGGCCTTGCACTGGGCACACACCGAACAGGAGGAGACATAAACCCTCACGTCCTTAGCTAAAGTGGACCACCAGTACTTCCCACTAAGACAGCGCACTGTCTGACCAATGCCTGGATGACCAAAGGAGGGTGACGTATGGGCCCAATAGATCAAACGGTCGCGGACAGCAGACTGAACGTACAGACGCCCAGCTGGACATTGAGGGGGAGTGCGCTCTGTACGTAACGCCCGCTCGATGTCCGCATCCAGCTCCCACACCACAGGTGCCACCAGGCAAGAGGCCGGAAGTATGGGAGTGGGATCCATGGGCCACTCCTCTGTGTCATGCATCCGGGACAGTATGTCTGCCTTAGCGTTCTGGGAACCTGGTCTGTAGGACAGGGTGAAGACAAAACGGGTAAAGAACATGGTAAACCTTGCATGGCGAAGGTTCAGTCTCCTCGCCGCCCAGATGTACTCCAAATTGCGGTGGTCAGTCCAGATGAGAAAAGGGTGTTTAGACCCCTCAAGCCAATGTCTCCACGCCTTCAAGGCTTTGACGACAGCCAACAGCTCCCGGTCCCCCACATCATAATTTCGCTCCGCCGGGCTGAGCTTCTTCGAAAAGAAGAAGAAGCTTTGGTGGCGTACCCGAGCGCTGAGAGAGCATGGCTCCTATCCCAGCCTCGGACGTGTCCACTCCACTATGAACGCCAAAGAGGAATCCGGATGAGCCAGCACCGGAGCCGAGGTAGACAGAGCCTTCAGGTGACCAAAAGCCCTGTCCGCCCCAGCCGACCACTGCATACACACCGGTCCCCCTTCAGCAGTGAGGTAATGGGAGCTGCTACCTGACCAAAACCCCAGATAAACCACCGGTAGTAGTTGGCTAACCCTAAAAACCACTGCACTTCCTTTACCGTGGTGGGAGTCGGTCAATTACGCACGGCTGAAATGCGGTCACTCTCCATCTCCACCCCTGAAGTGGAAATGCGGTACCCTAGGAAAGAGACGGACTGTTGAAAAAACAGGCATTTCTCAGCCTTGACGTACAGGTCATGCTCCAACAGTCAACCAAGCACCTTGCGCACCAGGGTCACATGCTCGGCGTGTGTAGGGGAGTATATCAGAATGTCGTCGATATACACCACTACACCCTGCCCGTGGAGGTCCTGGAAAATCTCGTCTAGAAAGGCCTGGAAGACTGATGGAGCATTCATCAACCCGTACGGCATGACGAGGTACTCATAGTGCCCCGAGGTGGTACTAAATGCGGTCTTCTACTCGTCCCCCTCCCGGATACGCACCAGGTTGTATGCGCTCCTGAGATCCAATTTTGTGAAGAAGTGCGCCCCGTGCATTGACTCGATCGCACTGGCGATGAGAGGCGGCGGGTAACTGTACCTCACAGTGATTTGGTTGATGCCTCGATAGTCAATACACTGGCCCAGACCTCCATCCTTCTTCTTCACAAAAAAGAAACTTGAGGAGGCAGGTGAAGTGGAGGGCCGAATGTACCCCTGCCCCAGAGATTCGGAGACATATGTTTCCATAGCTGCCGTCTCCTCTTGCGACAGGGGATACACGTGACTCCTGGGAAGTGCTGCGTCTACCAGGAGATCTATCGCACAATCCCCCCGTCGATGAGGTGGTAATTGAGTCGCCTTCTTCTTACAGAAGGCGAGAGCCAAATCGTCATCTTCAGAGTGGATGCGCACGGTCGAGACCTGGTCTGAACCTTCCACCGTAGTTGCATCGACGGAAACCCCTAAACACCTCCCCGAGCACTTTCGTGTCCACCCTGTGAGAGCCCTCTGTTGCCACGAAATAGTGGTCATGACAGGCCAACCAGGGTAGGCCCAGCACCATGGAAAACGCAGGAGAATCAATAAGGAAGAGACTGATTCTCTCCTTGTGACCCTCCTGTGTAACCATGCCCAGTGGTTGGTTGACTATCTAGGGTGTGCACAGGGAAAGGCATATCCACAGGGACAATGGGGATCCCTAAACTATTGGCAAATGATCTGTCAATAAAATTCCCTGCTGCGTCTGAATCTACAAGCGCCTTATGCTGAGAATGCGGGGAAAACTCAAGACAATTAATAAACACAAACATGTGAGCAACAGGGGGCTCTGGGTGAGCATGGTACCGACTCACCTGGGGTGACACGAGAGTGCCCTGCCTGCTACCTCGACTCGTAGAGGAACCTCCCCAGCACCGACCGGAAGTCTGGCCTCTGCGGCCACAGATGGTACATGGATCGGCCCCTCCTCCGGTCGCCCTAAGTGCAGCACCTCCCAGCTCCATGGGCATCGGAGAGGTAGTGCTGGGGGATGGAATCGACAGACCCCAATCTGGACGTCCGCGGGTAGCTAACAGGTTATCCAACCTTATGGACATGTCCACCAGCTGGTCGAAAGTCAAATTTGTGTCCCTACAGGCCAACTCCCGACGGACGTCCTCATGTAAACTACAACAGCTCTCGCGGCCCGAAGGAGCCGGGTGCACGGTTGCCAGGTAGAATTCCAGTTGGAGTAGAAAACCCTGACATCCCGCTGCCTTCCCATCGTACTCCCTTGGAAGGGAGAGCTGAATCCCCTTGGAAATGGGTGAAGGAGGGGTGATCAGAGGTGTTCTTGATGGTGCTGGTGGGGGGCTGGAGGAACTCCCCTTCTCTCCGAGCGCTCCATCGTCTGTAGGACATGATCCATGGCGGTGCCGAGATGATGCTGGACGCATTCCTCAACCCCTAGTAACGGGGTACCTGCTCCCGATGACTCCATTTGTGGTGCGTGTTTCTGTCAGGCTGTGGGTAACTGGTGCATGGAATCAGGCGCAGGAGAGCAGAGATGAGTGTACAAGGTAGTTTAATCCACGAACTGCAACCAGTATAAAACAAATACAAAAGGTGAGTGAAAATACCGGTCACTCGTAAATACCAGCCATATAGAATCAACCTGAACATAATAAACAAACATGTACACCAAACATGGGGGAAACAGAGGGTTAAATCATGAACATGTAATTGGAGAATAGAAACCAGGTGTGTAGAAAACAAAACAAAACAAATGGAAAATGAAAAGTGGATCGGCGATGGCTAGAAATCCAGTGACGTTGACCTCCGAACGTCGCCCGAACAAGGAGAGGGATCGACTTCAGTGTGTTCAAGACTGGAAAATTTGCTTTGAAAGGTCATTCAACTCGGAATTCCAAGTGGGGAACCGACTTTCCAACCTGAAGATCACCAACAGCATGATTCAACCTTGTTTTTCTTCTTTCGAGTTCCCAGTTGTCTTGAAAACACCATAATACCAGACAAATTATCGAAATGACAGGCCACTTTGACACTGATAAACTGAGAATCTGAGATCAATGAAAATGACCATGTCTTGAATCCATCATTAGACTAGGACTAGGTGTGTGGTATTGTATGCTACAAATTAGTCCTAAAAATGCTTTCCAGTTTCACTGATGTGCAGCTCACTCGCCGGTGAGGCACTCATGCCAACAGACAGCAGTGACTCTATAACTTAGGCAAATTTATTTCAAATGGGAAGGACACTATCCCTAAAAACCCTAATATTAGTATTTAACTAATTAGGAACTCTTTGTTTTATAGGTTGCAAAGGAGGTGGTGGAAGAGTGAGCCCTTGAGTCCCCTGTACCATAGACAGTGTTCAGATGAGACAATTATGTAATCCCGTGTGTGTGTGTGTGTGCTAATCAGATTGCAGATTCCTGAATTGTTAACTAAAATTGTAAGTGTTAATATTGTACTTTTTTGTAAAATATTTAATCAATTCTAACAATACAAATGAGATCATACCATCACACACAAATATCAACAACAGCACACCTGGCCAAACCCATCGTGTTAACTATTCATATTTTTATTTTTTTGTACAATTGTATATATTTTTTTCAAACAATACAAAACATGCACATACAAATGACACCATACAGACGCACACAAACATCAACGACATCACACCTGGCCAGACCCACCTGCTCACACCCCCATCTATCTCCAGCGCTTGCATCACTCTCCGCCACATGGCTTCAAACTGCACCATTTTGTTTCTCTGTCACCCACGCACTTTCAACATTTAGTTAATAAAGTATGACCTTTATGTTGTGTTAGCAATGGAGGATTGGTTGATTTCCAGTTAAGTGTGCATTTTTTCAAGATGTTTGATGAGAAAAGTATTATCCAACCTGTCAGGTACCTCACTGCTCACTCTTATGGCATGTCTTGAAGTATGCAGATGGATTAAAAGTACATTTACATTGGGATACTAATAACAGCCAACTTTCCAACTCCGCCCATAACTTTTGGATTTGCAGAAGGCATGGATTATTGAGTCATTATTAGTTTTACACTTAAAACATGACTGCCGTTGTGCTGTAGAATTTGTGATTTCTCCTGTAGAAAACATTCTATACATTAGTTTATACTGGACTAAGTGTACATTTTTGTTAACTGTAATTTTGTTAGTGATGTTCCAACATACCCTTCATCTTGTGCCAATATCAGTTATTTTTAAGTGTTGGAAGACATAAAAGGTACCTTTTTATTCTATGAGTTTTATTTGCCCATATAAAGTGAGTTATGACCAAGTATACTTTTTTTAAAGTCTTCAGTTGGGTAATTGATATTACCAACAATAAATAAGGGGTAATTTGTATTACCAAGAATAAATAAGAACTGTTCATATTTGTCATGCAGTGGGTGTAACTGTTGCATGAAGTCAGGCCCAGGAGAGCAGAGATAATTGAACAAAGCACTTTAATAAAGGCAAATGCACAAAGTAACAAACCCAATGTGCGAACAAAAATAATGTTTGCCACTAAACACGGGTAAAACAGCACCCGGGAATAAACCAGCCGGAAACGTACCGACCTAACAATAAACAATCACAAAGACATGGGGGAAACAGAGGGCTAAATACACAACACATAATGAGGGAAATGAAACCAGGTGTGTGGCGGCCCAGAGGACGAGGCGCCGGGCGATCCGGGTGGAGGCAGTGGAAGTCTCTCAGGAGTGAAGGGTCCAAAATGTCCCCCACCGGTACCCAGCACCTCTCCTCCGGACCGTACCCCTGTAGGCCCCTCACCCGGCGTCTCGAGTCCAGAATGGTACGTACTGTGTACGCCGGGAACCCCCCAATGTTCAGAAGGGGCGGAGGGACCTCAGGCACCTCACCTTCTTGTAGTGGACCAGCACCACCGCCCGAGGAGAGACACTTGAAATGAGGGGTTAATATGATAATAAGCAGGAAGTTGTAACTTATAACACACCTCGTTTATCCTCCTCAGGACTTTAAATGGCCCCACACACTGCAGCCCCAGCTTCCGGCAGGGCAGGCGGAGGGACAGGTTTCGGGTCGAGAGCCAGACCCGGTCCCCCGGTGCGAACACGAGGGCCTCACTACGGTGCTGGTCAGCGTTCTTCTTCTGCCGTTCCCCAGCCAGTCTCAATGATTCCTGGACGGCTTTCCATGTGTCCTTTGAGCGCTGCACCCAATCCTCCACCGCAGGAGCTTCGGTCTGGCTCTGATGCCATGGGGCCAGGACCAGCTGGTAGCTGACTGCAGAAACTTGCCCACATCCTGGTTTACTCGCTCCACCTGCCCATCAAGCTGACCGAGACCCCCAGCCTCTCCATAAATGCCCTCCAAATTCTGGACGTGAACTGGGGACCGATCAGAGACGATGTCCTCAGGCACCCTATAGTGCCGGAAGACATCGTTAAACAGAGCCTCCGCAGTCTGCAGGGCTGTAGGGAGACCGGGCAACGGGATGAGACAGCAGGACTTAGAAAACCGATCCACAACGACCAGGATCGCGGTACTTCCCTGGGACAGGGGAAGGTCGGTGAGGAAGTCCACCAACAAGTGTGACCACGGCCGTTGTGGAACAGGGAGGGGCTGTAACTTCCCTCTAGGCAGGTGTCGAGGAGCCTTGCTCTGAGCGCACACCGAGCAGGAGGAGACATAAAACCTCACGTCCTTCGCCAATGTGGGCCACCAGTATCTCCCCCAAAGACTCCGCACTGTCCCCCCGATGCCAGGATGACCCAAGGAGGGTATAGTATGAGCCCAATGAATCAGCCTGTCACGGACACCCCGCTGCACGTACTGAGCCCCCGCTGGACACTGAGAGGGGGCAGGCTCCGACCGTAATGCCCTCTCTATCTCCGTGTCCACCTCCCATACCACCAGTGCCATGAGATGTGAAGGTGGAATGATGGGGTCGGCTCGATGGACCGCTCCTCGGTATTATATAGGCGGGACAGCGCATCGGCTTTAGTGTTCTGGGAGCCTGGCCAGTACGAGATGGTGAAACGGAACCTGGTAAAGTACATGGCCCATCTAGCCTGAAGCTGATTCATTCTCTTCGCTGCCCGGATATACTCGAGATTACGATGGTCAGTCCAGATGAGAAAAGGGTGCTTAGCCCCCTCAAGCCAATGTCTCCACACCTACAGAGCCTTGACTATAGCTAACAATTCCCGGTCCCCCACATCATAGTTTTGCTCCACCGGATCGAGCTTCTTCTGAAAAAAAGGGCGGAGCTTTGGTGGCGTGCCCGGGCGCTGAGACAGCACGACTCCGACCCCAGCCTCGGACGTGTGCACCTCCACTATGAACGCTAAAGAGGGGTCCGGATGCGCCAACACTGGCGAATTGGTGAACAGCTCCTTCAGACGACTGAAAGCTCTTCCCGCCTCTGCTGACCAGCGCAAGCACGTCGGTCCTCCCTTCAGCAGTGAGGTAATGGGAGCAGCCACCTGACCAAAACCCCGGATAAACCTCCGGTAGTAATCGGCAAACCCTAAAAACAGCTGCACCTCTTTTACCGTGGTCGGAGTCGACCAATTACCCACGGCTGTAACCTGGTCACACTCCATCACCAACCCGGAGGTGGAAATGCGATAACCCAAGAAGGAAACGGCTTATTTGGATAACACACACAAAATAGGAATGGGTGTAACAAATGAGACAAAAGTAACCGAAAAGAAAAAGGGATCGGTGCCGGCTCGTAGGCCGGTGACGACGACCGCTGAGCACCACCCGAACAGGCGGCGGAGGAGCCAACTTCGGCGGGAGTCATGACAACTGTTGGTCACTAAATCCTGTGAATATCCTCACCACCTATATACTTCTAACTGATTGGTTTGGTTCTGTAGTGTTGCTTGGTTTGACCATGATGTTGAGGCCCATCACTGTACTCTTGATAGCCACCACCACACGCAGACACAGCTATCTCCATTTGAAGACGTATATATGATTTTGATAATCCAAATGACTTGGAATTTTATTGTTGTGGTTCTATAAGAAAAAGATATAACACATACTAAACAGTATTAGTTAAGAGTTATATAACTATGCGATATACATAAACTCAGCAAAAAAATAAATGTCCCTTTTTCCTTTTTTCATTTTATCTTGTAAAACATTGGTGGGTCTGATATGTATGATACTCTAGTGGTATTACAAAACTGGAAAATGAAACGAATGAACTGAATAATGCTATTTTAGGAAATCCTTGCACGTGTATAGTGTGGGTAAAATATGTGGTTCCACAGGTGTTAATCTATATGTATAAACTATGTGTACACAGTGTAAGGGCCATGTAAAGTAAGGTGGTGCAAAATGTGCTAATCTTATAGGTCTTGCCAGAGCCTTAGAAACTCAGCAGAAAGGGTCCTTTTTCAGGACCCTGTCTTTCCAAGATAATTCGTAAAAATCCAAATAACTTCACAGGTCTTCATTGTAAAGGGTTTAAACACTTTTTCCCATGCTTGTTCAATGAAACTTCAATATTCCAAGGTACGAGGTTTTAGGTTGTAGTTAATATAGTATCTATAGGACTATTTCTCTCTATACCATTTGTATTTCATATACCTTTGACTATTGAATGTTCTTATAGGCATTATAGTATTGCCAGTGTAACAGTATAGCTTCCGTCCCTCTCCTCGCCCCTACCTGGGCTCGAACCAGGAACACATCGACAACAGCCACACTTGAAGCAGCGTTACCCATCACTCCACAAAGGTCGAGGCCCTTGCATGGCAAGGGGAATAACTACTCCAAGTCTCAGAGTGAGTGAAACGATATTTAGTGCGCATCCCGCTAACTAGCTACCCATTTCACATTGGTTACACCAGCCATTAGGCTGATAGGCTTGAAGTCATAAACAGTGCTGTGCTTGCGAAGAGCTGCTGGCATAAAGCACGAAAGTGCTGTTTGAATGAATGCTTATGAACCTGCTGCCTAGCATCGCTCAGTCAGACTGCTCTATAAAATCATAGACATAATTATAACATAACCCACAGAAATACGAGCCTTTGGTCATTAATATGGCCGAATCCCGAAACTATCATTTCAAAAACAAAACGTTTATTCTTTCAGTGAAATACGGAACCGTTCAGTATTTTATCTAACGGGTGGCATCCTGAAGTCTAAATACTCCTGTTACATTGCACAACCTTCAATGTTATGTCATAATTACGTAAAATTCTGGCAAATTAGTTCTCAATGAGCCAATCTGCCCAAATTGTTGCATATACCCTGACTCTGCTTGCAATGAATGCAAGAAAAGTGACACAATTTCACCTGGTTAATATTGTCTGATAACCTGGATTTCTTTTAGCTAAATATGCACGTTTAAAAATATATACTTCTGTGTGTTGATTTTAAGAAAGGCATTGGTGTTTATGGTTAGGTACAGTCGACCAACGATTGTGCTTTTTTCCCTGCAAATGCGCTTTCGTTAAATCATCCCCCAGCGTTGCATCGATTATATTGCAACGCAGAACATGCTAGATAAACTAGTAATATCATCAATCATGTGTAGTTATAACTAGTGATTTTGATTGATTGATTGTTTTTTATAAGATAAGTTTAATGCTAGCTAGCGACTTACCTTGGCTTCTACTGCATTCGCGTAACAGGCAGGCTCCCCGTGGAGTGCAATGAGATGCAGGTGGTTAGAGCTTTGGACTAGTTCACTTTAAGGTTGCAAGATTGGATCCCCCGAGCAGACAAGGAGAAAAACTGTCCTTCTGCCCCTGAACAAGGCCGTTAATCCACCATTCCTAGACCGTTATTGAAAATAAGAATGTGTTCTTAACTGACCTGCCTAGTTAAATAAAGGTATAAAAATAATAATAATAATTAAATTGGCAAAATCGGCGTCCAAAAATACTGATTGTTATGAAAACTTGAAATCGGCCCTAATTAATCGGCCAGTCCGATTAATCGGTCGACCTAGACTATAAACACAGCATCAATATAAACATACGGCACTGGGCGAGGCTTGCAGAACTTAGGTACAGCCCCCTGAGTTACATGTAGCTTGTCTGTGATACCTTTTATCATTCCTAGCTCTGGCTGAAACACAGAGAAATATGTTTCACACAAACCATCTACTCTCTCTACAGCTGTTACTCTGTGTACACGTGACCAGTCTAGCTTTACTGACTGATCCAGTCTCTACCAGGCAGGGCAGAACCATTTCAACTGACTGATGCAGTCTTTACCAGGCAGGGCAGAACCATTTTAACTGACTGATCCAGTCTCTACCAGGCAGGGCAGGACCATTTCAACTGACTGATCCAGTCTCTACCAGGCAGGGCAGAACCATTTCAACTGACTGATCCAGTCGCTACCAGGCACACATCTATCATGTAGTGACTCTTCAAGAACCGGACCAAATTTATATGCGACTGATAGTTTTCTTAAACTAGCCAAGTATTCAACTCTCCTTCAGGTTGACTCCTTGCATGAAACTTGCATCTTTCAGCAATAACATTTGTCCTCGTATATAGGGATTTTTCAACAGCGCGACCAACTCTGTAACGTTTTTTCATTTGGTTTCTGTGGTGCACATAAGTCCATTAACAAATTTGGAGTCTTTCTGCCAACAATTGTCATAAAAATGGCTTTAGACTTATCATCCTCATACTTGAGCTTATTCACTTCAAAATACTGTTCTAGCCTTTTCAAATAGGCTTCAAAACTTCCCTCGAAATTAAAATCCTCGGCCTTGCCGAACGATATTTTCCAACAAGACTGTCTTGATGGAGCTAGCACTTTCTTGCTTGCTCTGTTCCCCTTTGGACAAAAACTCCAGTACCTAGTCACCAATCTGTTGCATCCAGAGTTAAAGGAAGCATGGGTTGTTTTTAGTTATTATATTTCAGTCTTTTATGGCCATGTGAGTATGCAAAAAATCTGTGAAAGTAAATTGACACAAATGTACCAAAAACTATCAACGTTTATATATTTAAATCTAAAATATTGCCAGATTGGTTTTCACAGCTGTTTCAAATGGGTTCATTATTGTAAATTGTAATGTATCCATAGATGGTATTTGTTAGTTCAACATTAATTATTGTTGTATCATAGGACATACAATTGATATATATTCAACCACAAGGATGTACTAATGAGCTATGGTTTTATAAAAATCATAATAGAAGACTTCAGAAATAATATTATTTCAGTGTAAATAAGGGAAGGTCTGAAAATGAAAACATGCCAGCTAGACAAGCCAGTGTATTAATCAGATGTGCATATGAATGGAGTGGAAATTTGCTGACTTTGTGATCTGTAAGGTAAGCAACGATAATGTGTGGGGGAGGCATAGAAATTACATTATTTATTCCCGATAACTGTTTATTCATAAAAATCAGAAGATGGCAAAAATAAAATTAATCGCAATGCTATGGCCCATGCAAATTAATAGGAAAACAAAAGCTTATTATTATATATTTTTTGTATATTTTCTTTTAAAGGATTTTCTTTTGCAATTTAGCACAACACAAAAGCACACAAGAAAAAAAAGAAAAAACACAGCTGCCAGACATATGAAAGGAAGTATTGCTTAGGCAAGACATGGGACAAGAATAGAGCAACAATGACAGTTACAACAACAGTAAGTGTTCCTAGTCAGTTTTCACATTCAGTCTCTTTCCAGATGGTCCAGAAATGGACCCCAATCCTTGAAAAATCTGTTGGTCCTAATTTTTTTTGTTAAAATCCAAGTTAATGGTGTTAATCATTTCTGCTAGCCATCTACTGAAGCAAGGGGGGAGATTTCCATTTTGTCAGGATCATTTTTTGGGGCAGGCACCATTCCAAACATCAGAGCCTGTTGTTCCTCATAGGACGATCTTAGAATAGACTCTGAGCAGCCAAAGAGAGCGAGTTCTGCGTCAGGGTCAATGGCCCTCTCATATACCTTTGAGTACCAATCAAAGATGTTCCTCCAATAATTATTGAGAAGGGGCCAGAGCCAAAAAAAGATGAGTTAAGGAACCCTCTGAGGCTTTACACTTGTCACACAGTGGGGAGACCTGCTAAATTGCAAAACATAGAAACACAAAACCTAGAAATAAAGAACATAGAATGCCCACCAAATCACACCCTGAGCAAACCAAATAGAGACATAAAAAGGCTCTCTAAGGTCAGGGCGTGACAGTACCCCCGCCCCCAAAGGTGCGGACTCCGGACGCAAAACCTGAACCTATAGGCGAGGGTCCGGGTGGGCATCTATCCGCCGTGGCGGCTCTGGTGCGGGACGTCGACCCCGCTCCACCTCTGGCTCGCCCCACTTTGGTGGCGCCTCTGGTGTGGGGACCCTCGTCGTCGACCTCGGACTGGGGAGCCTTGTTGCGGGCCCCGGACTGGGGACCCTCGTTGCGGGCCCCGTACTGGGGACACTCTTTGCGGGCCCCGGACTGGGGACTCTCGTTGCGGGCCCCGGACTGGGGACCCTCGCTGTCGGCCCCGGTCTGGGTACCCTCGCTGCCAGCCCCGGACTGTGGACCCTCGCTGCCGGCCCCGGACTGGGGACCGTCGCTGGGGGCTCCGGACTGGGGGCCGTCGCTGGAGGCTCCGGACTGGGGGCCGTCGCTGGAGGCTCCAGACTGGAGGCCGTCACTGGAGGCTATGGACTAGAGGCCCTCGCTGGAGGCTTCGTGCCATGGATCATCACTGGAGGCTTCGTGCCATGAATCATCACTGGAGGCTTCGTGCCATGCATCATCACTGGAGGCTTCTTTCCATGGATCATCACTGGAGGCTTCTTGCCATGGATCATCACTGGAGGCTTCTTGCCATGGATCATCACTGGAGGCTTCTTTCCATGGATCATCACTGGAGACTTCGTGCCATGGATCATCACTGGAGACTTCTTGCCATGGATCATCACTGGAGGCTTCCTGCCATGGATCATCACTGGAGGCTTCTTGCCATGGATCATCACTGGAGGCTTCTTGCCATGGATCATCACTGGAGGCTTCTTGCCATGGATCATCACTGGAGGCTTCGTGCCATGGATAATCACTGGAGGCTTCTTTCCATGGATCATCACTGGAGGCTTCTTGCCATGGATCATCACTGGAGGCTTCTTGCCATAGATGTAGGTAATCCTTTCTAAAGCGAATTTTTTGAAAGACATCACGTAGCAGAACTGCATAAATGTTGCTCTACACTTTCTGGAGGACCGAGTTTTGAAATTCTGACATTTGATTGAAAAAATGCAGACGGTGTCAAAAAGAGAACACAAACTAAGGGCAACCAAGGCATCTGTGACAGGGAGCGAGAGAAGCGTCCATCCATATATACAGGTAAGAGAGTCTAGCTAGCTACATTTTCAGATATTACACGTTTCTAATTTTATCAGAAAGTCATTTTCATTTCAAGTTAAAGTGTACTGTTAGCTAGGTAGCTAACATTAGCTGGCTGGCTAGCCAGCTAACGTTACGTGTATGATCTGTGTAGTACTATTATTTGTGTCTCGGAGCGATTTGCATTGCTAGTTTTAGCCTAATATTAGCTAGCTAACATTGAACCTGGTTGGTTAGCTACAAGCAGATTTATGCAGTAACGTTATGAGTTGGAATTATGGTAAATTTTTCGCTAGCTAGTTAGCAACATGCCTAAACAAAAGAACACAATGCAAGTAACTATTTTAATAGAATGTTTATGATGTCACAGCAACTGTCGATAGACGTAGGTGGTAAAATTCTCTCTGGGTATCTACTCAGATTTCAGAGCACTCTCGTGCCAGAGTGCTGAATGGCTGCCGAATTTACGAACGCTCAAAACCCCTTGAATATGGCCGGCGTCAGTAAATTTTGGCAAATAAAAAAGCGAAATTAAATTGTTGCCAGCAACACAGTTGCAGTCACAAACTCTCTGCATAACATAAAAACAGCCTAACCAGCTCTGCTAGGGCAAGTAAAATGGTCAGTGAGCTGTTCTCTCATTTGTGTCTGGAGGTAGCTAAAAAACTAGCCAACTTTAGCCAGTTAGCTTGGGTGCTTGACTGCTGTTGTTAGGTCAGAAAGCTCTCATCAACCCTACTCCTTGGCCAACGTTCCGAGAGCAAAACACTCTGAATTTAAGAACGGACAATCTGACAACGCTTTGAGTACACTCTGGCACACCAGATTAAATTTAGCAGGCAGGTACAAAGTCCAGAAACAGGCAAAGGTCAAAACTGGGAGGACTAGAAAAAGGAGAATGCAAAAACTTGGAAACATACAAGACGAACTGGCACAGAGAGACAGGAAGCACAGAGATAAATACACTGAGGAAAATAAGCGACACCTGGAGGGGGTGGAGACAATCACAAGGACAGGTGAAAAAGTTCAGGGTGTGACACTCACATGTGAATCCTTAAAGAGATGGGTGGGGCTAAAGCTTAAGAGGGTGTGATTGATGCTGAATGGGTGTAGACAAAGAAAAGCTCTCCAGTTGGTACCAAAACATTCAAGGGCCATTTTCTCAAAAGTGAGGTTTCAAGTTGATCAACTTTCCCATTGTTGTGCCTTCCGAGTGGTGCAGTGGTCTAAGGCCGAGTGGTGCAGTGGTCTAAGGCACTGTGCTGCAGTGGTCTAAGGCCGAGTGGTGCAGTGGTCTAAGGCACTGTGCTGCAGTGGTCTAAGGCCGAGTGGTGCAGTGGTCTAAGGCACTGTGCTGCAGTGGTCTAAGGCCGAGTGGTGCAGTGGTCTAAGGCACTGTGCTGCAGTGGTCTAAGGCCGAGTGGTGCAGTGGTCTAAGGCACTGTGCTGCAGTGGTCTAAGGCCGAGTGGTGCAGTGGTCTAAGGCCGAGTGGTGCAGTTGCTAGCGGTGCCCCTAGAGATACTGATTTGACTGGGAGACCCATGGGACGGCGCACAATTGGCCCAATTTCATCCGGGTTAGAGGAGGGTTTGGCCGGCAGGGATGTCCTTGTCCCATCACACTCTAGTGACTCGTGGCGGGCCAGGCGCATGCACACTGACACAGTCTCCAGGTGTATGGTGTTTCCTTCAACACATTGGTGTGGCTGGCTTCCGGGTTAAGCGGGCATTGTGTCAAGAAGCAGTGCGGCTTGGCAGTGTTGTGTGTCGGAGGACGCATGGCTCTCGTCCTTCGCCTCTCCCGAGTCCGTACGGGAGTTGCAGCTATGAGACAAGACTGTAACTACCAATTGGATACCATGAAATTGGGGAGAAAACGGGGGGTTAAAGTTAAAAATAAAAAAAATAAAAAAACACTTTCCCATTGTTCCTCAACTGTAGTTTATGATATACCATTTTCTAGCTCTGAGTCTGTAATTTTATCCAACTTTATCAAAACTTTTCAAATTTTGCTGCATCCGACTTTGTGGCTGTGTTATCTAGTGGAAATAGCTCTGTCATTTCCTGGTTGCTAAAATTCTACGCTGTTCACTCAATTTCAGGCTGTGAGAGAAAACAAGGGATTCATTGTACCATCTAAATCGCTAAGAAATATATTTTCAATAAGAAAAAAATAGCATTTTTACTGCTATTCTGAAGTTGGTGGACCAAAACCGAAAGCTACAAGTTACTTTTGATTTTGGTCCACCAGCTTTAACCAGCAGTTCTGGTCTATTGAAGATATATTTTACAGTGATTTAGAGGGTACTGTTGGGTTCTGAGAATATGAAATATACTTATAAATATATTCATGTCACTGAGGGAAAGTGATCATGTAAGGGATTTCCTCCTCTTCTTCCAAAGAGGAGAGGCAAAAATGATCAGAGGACCAATATGCGGCATGGTAAGTGTCCATGGTTCTTTTTAATACGTAATGTACACATGAACTACTGACTACATAAAACAAGAAATGTGAAAACCCTAACAGTCCTATCTGGTGCAAACACAGAGACAGGAACAATCACCCACAAACACACAGTGAAACCCAGGCTACCTAAGTATGATTCTCAATCAGAGACAACTAATGACATCTGCCTCTGATTGAACCATACTAGGCCGAAACATAGAAATACCCAAAATATAAAACAAACAAACATAGATGCCCACCCAACTCACGCCCTGACCATACTAAATAAAGACAAAACAAAGGAAATAAAGGTCAGAACGTGACAGATCACATGTGACAGGCATTGATGAGGGGAGAGAGCCATGGATTACTGATGAAGCGGGGGTCGAGATCAGGTCAGGTCACGTTAAGGGAGAATTAAACGTTTATGGTCAATATCACTTAGTGTCCTGCCTAGCAGTAAAGAACGATGTTTATACAGATGTGTAGGAGGAGACTCAGCCTATGAGGAAGGGTTAAATATCAGTGCTTGTGTGAAAATGTTTTTGTCTAATGCAGCTGTATTGACCTTCTGGGAAGAATAAACTTGGTTTATTAGTGTCCGTCAAGTTTGTGCCTCACTGAATATGCATGACGTTCATTAGGAAAACGCCCACTATCTAGTGTACTCGTCCTAAACAAAGTAATCTATATAAACAATTAGGTAAGTCAAGTCTACCAAACTTAGTGCACTCTGTTTGTTATAGATTCTAGTTTTGGAAACAGAAAACTGTATAGAGATCAAATGTTTAATTTATGAGAAAATTTGCAGAATATCGGCCAAAATCCATCTAGCTCAATCTTCTCCCACTGTCGGCCACTGGGTTTCCTCTCACATTTATACATCCAGTGAAATATGTATTTCACTGGATGTATTCTGCAGAGCAGAAATAGGCCGATACCCACTAATTATCAAAATCCAGAAAAGAGACGTTAAATTCTACAACCACCTAAAAGGAAGCGATTCCCAAACCTTCCATAACAAAGCCATCCCCTACAGAGAGATGAACCTAAAGAAGAGTTCCCTAAGCAAGCTGGTCCTGGGGCTCTGTTCACAAACACAAACAAACCCCACAGAGCCCCAGGACAGCAGCACAATTAGACCCAACCTAATCATGAGAAAACAAAAAGATAATTACTTGACACATTGGAAAGAATTAACAAAAAAACAGAGCAAACTAGAATGCTATTTGTCCCTAAACAGAGAGAACACAGTGGCAGAATACCTGACCACTGTGACTGACCCAAACTTAAGGAACGTTTTGACTATGTACAGACTCAGTGAGCATAGCCTTGCTATTGAGAAAGGCCGCCGTAGGCAGACATGGCTCTCAAGAGAGGACAGGCTATGTGCTCAATGCCCACAAAATGACGTGGAAACTGAGCTGCACTTCCTAACCTCATGCCCAATGTCAAATCAAATCAAATTTTATTTGTCACATACACATGGTTAGCAGATGTTAATGCGAGTGTAGCGAAATGCTTGTGCTTCTAGTTCCGACAATGCAGTAATAACCAACAAGTAATCTAACTAAAAATTCAAAAACTACTGTCTTATACACACAAGTGTAAGGGGATAAAGAATATGTACATAAAGATATATGAATGAGTGATGGTACAGAGCGGCATAGGCAAGATACAGTAGATGGTATCGAGTACAGTATATACACGAGATGAGTATGTAAACAAAGTGGCATAGTTAAAGTGGCTAGTGATACATGTATTACATAAAGATGCAGTAGATGATATAGAGTACAGTATATACGTATACATATGAGATGAATAATGTAGGGTATGTAAACATTATATTAGGTAGCATTGTTTAAAGTGGCTAGTGATATATTTTACATCAATTCCCATTATTAAAGTGGCTGGAGTTGAGTCAGTGTGTTGGCAGCAGCCACTCAATGTTAGTGGTGGCTGTTTAACAGCATGTTGGCCTTGAGATAGAAGCTGTTTTTCAGTCTCTCGATCCCAGCTTTGATGCACCTGTACTGACCTCGCCTTCTGGATGATAGCGGGGTGAACAGGCAGTGGCTCGGGTGGTTGTTGTCCTTGATGATCTTTATGGCCTTCCTGTAACATCGGGTGGTGTAGGTGTCCTGGAGGGCAGGTAGTTTGCCCCCGGTGATGCGTTGTGCAGACCTCACTACCCTCTGGAGAGCCTTACGGTTGTGGGCGGAGCAGGTGCCGTACCAGGCGGTGATACAACCTGCTAGGATGCTCTCGATTGTGCATCTGTAGAAGTTTGTGAGTGCTTTTGGTGACAAGCCAAATTTCTTCAGCCTCCTAAGGTTGAAGAGGCGCTGCTGCGCCTTCTTCACGATGCTGTCTGTGTGGTCCAATTCAGTTTGTCTCCACTACTGTTCCATCGATGTGGATAGGGGGGTGTTCCCTCTGCTGTTTCCTGAAGTCCACAATCATCTCCTTAGTTTTGTTGACGTTGAGTGTGAGGTTATTTTCCTGACACCACACTCCGAGGGCCCTCACCTCCTCCCTGTAGGCCGTCTCATCGTTGTTGGTAATCAAGCCTACCACTGTTGTGTCGTCCGCAAACTTGATGATTGAGTTGGAGGCGTGCATGGCCACGCAGTCGTGGGTGAACAGGGAGTACAGGAGAGGGCTCAGAACGCACCCTTGTGGGGCCCCAGTGTTGAGGATCAGCAGGGTGGAGATGTTGTTGCCTACCCTCACCACCTGGGGGTGGCCCGTCAGGAAGTCCAGTACCCAGTTGCACAGGGCGGGGTCGAGACCCAGGGTCTCGAGCTTGATGACGAGCTTGGAGGGTACTATGGTGTTAAATGCCGAGCTGTAGTCGATGAACAGCATTCTCACATAGGTATTCCTCTTGTCCAGATGGGTTAGGGCAGTGTGCAGTGTGGTTGAGATTGCATCGTCTGTGGACCTATTTGGGCGGTAAGCAAATTGGAGTGGGTCTAGGGTGTCAGGTAGGGTGGAGGTGATATGGTCCTTGACTAGTCTCTCAAAGCACTTCATGATGACGGAAGTGAGTGCTACGGGGCGGTAGTCGTTTAGCTCAGTTACCTTAGCTTTCTTGGGAACAGGAACAATGGTGGCCCTCTTGAAGCATGTGGGAACAGCAGACTGGGATAGGGATTGATTGAATATGTCCGTAAACACACCAGCCAGCTGGTCTGCGCATGCTCTGAGGGCGCGGCTGGGGATGCCGTCTGGGCCTGCAGCCTTGCGAGGGTTAACACGTTTAAATGTATTACTCAACTCGGCTGCAGTGAAGGAGAGTCCGCATGTTTTTTTTGCAGGCCGTGTCAGTGGCACTGTATTGTCCTCAAAGCGGGCAAAAAAGTTATTTAGTCTGCATGGGCGCAAGACATCCTGGTCCGTGACGGGGCTGGTTTTCATTTTGTAATCCGTGATTGACTGTAGACCCTGCCACATACCTCTTGTGTCTGAGCCGTTGAATTGTGATTATACTTTGTCTCTATACTGACGCTTAGCTTGTTTGATTGCCTTGTGGAGGGAATAGCTACACTGTTTGTATTCGGTCATGTTTCCGGTCACCTTGCCCTGATTAAAAGCAGTGGTTCCTGCTTTCAGTTTCACGCGAATGCTGCCATCAATCCACGGTTTCTGGTTTGCTAATGTTTTAATCATTTCTATGGGAACGACATCTTCAACGCACATTCTAATGAACTCGCACACCGAAGCAGCGTATTCGTCAATGTTGTTGTCTGACTCAATACGAAACATATCCCAGTCCACGTGATGGAAGCAGTCTTGGAGTGTGGAATCAGATTGGTTGGACCAGCGTTGGACAGACCTCAGCGTGGGAGCTTCTTGTTTTAGTTTCTGTCTGTAGGCAGGGATCAACAAAATGGAGTTGTGGTCAGCTTTTCCGAAAGGAGGGTAGGGCAGGGCCTTATATGCGTCGCGGAAGTTAGAATAGCAATGATCCAAGGTTTTGCCAGCCCTGGTCGCGCAATCGATATGCTGATACAATTTAGGAAGTCTTGTTTTCAGATTAACCTTGTTAAAATCCCCAGCTACAATGAATGCAGCCTCAGGATTTATTGATTCCAGTTTGCAAAGAGTCAAATAAAGTTCGTTCAGAGCCATCGATGTGTCTGCTTGGGGGGGAATATATACAGCTATGATTATAATCGAAGAGAATTCCCTTGGTAGATAATGCGGTCGACATTTGATTGTGAGGAATTCTAAATCAGGTGAACAGAAGGACTTGAGTTCCTGTATGTTTTTGTGACCACACCACGTCTCGTTAGCCATAAGGCATACGCCCCCGCCCCTCTTCTTACCAGAAAGATGTTTGTTTCTGCGGCGCGATGCGTGGAGAAACCAGCTGGCTGCACCGACTCCGATAGCGTCTCTCCAGTGAGCCATGTTTCCGTGAAGCAAAGAACGTTACAGTCTCTGATGTCCCTCTGGAATGCTACCCTTGCTAGGATTTCATCAACCTTGTTGTCAAGAGACTGGACATTGGCGAGAAGTATACTAGGGAGTGGTGCACGATGTGCCCGTCTCCGGCGTCTGACCAGAAGACCGCTTCGTTTCCCTCTTTTACGAAGTCATTTTTTTGGGTCGCCTGCTGGGATCCATTCCGTTGTCCTGGGTGAAAGGCAGAACACAGGATCCGCTTCGCGAAAGTCATATTCTTGGTCGTACTGATGGTGAGTTGACGCTGCTCTTATATTCAGTAGTTCTTCTCGACTGTATGTAATGAAACCTAAGATGACCTGGGGTACTAATGTAAGAAATAACACGTAAAAAAACTGCATAGTTTCCTAGGAACACGAAGTGAGGCGACCATCTCTGTCAGCGCCGGAAGTAGTAACCATGTGTGACCATATTAGAGAGACATATTTCCCTCAGATTACACAGATCCACAAAGAATTCGAAAACAAATCAAATTTTGATAAACTCCCATATCTACTGGGTGAAATTCCACAGTGTGCCTTCACAGCAGCAAGATTTGTGACCTGTTGCCACAAGAAAAGGGCAACCAGTGAAGAACACACACCATTGTAAATACAACCCATATTTATGCTTATTTATTTCCCCTTGTGTACCCTTAACCATTTGTACATTGTTACAACACTCTATATATACATAATATGACATTTGTAATGTCTTTATTGTTTTGAAACTTCTGTATGTGTAATGTTTACTGTTATTTTTTATTGTTTATTTCACTTTTGTATATCATCTACCTCACTTGCTTTGGCAATGTTAACACATGTTTCCCATGCCAATAAAGCCCCTTGAATAGAAATATCTGTCTCGTCTATCTGTGATAATACCATGTCTTATTTTCATTCTGGCAGAGAAAGGGCAGCCATTGGGTCCCTCTCATGAAAGGGGTGGTGACGTTGACGTCAGAGAGGAAGAGGCAAAGCGAGAGGTTTCACTCTTGCCAAAATCAGTCCAAAATAAGCCCAATAAGTTTCGATGGGTTTATTTTGGACCAAAGCTTGTCGCCTGCCTTCCCGCCTTTGGGACAACGACTCCCATTGTTAGGGCGGAGACATGAGCATCTCGCCATTATATATTTTTCTAAGTTAACGGGGAACGACCCTGAGATTCAACTTTCATAGGATGACAGCTGATTCCAAGACTATGACACAAGTGTTGGCAAGCGACTTTTTTTGTAATGTGTCTAACCAATGAGCTTTGGAAGTGATTTGTAGACCGTGAACGTGTCTGTTTTGTAAAGAACATTTTATCTTAGTTGCAGTAGGCGGTGGATGTGGCCGCAGCATTTATTGCCTGAGTATCAACGAAAGACAGCAACACGGACCGAAAGTTCGATAACTTGCCAGACTGAAATATAAAGACTTGATTTGACCACTTCGGTAACTTCATCACGGATGCTACAGGTAAGCTATCAGGAGGCAACTTTTGCTTTTATTATGCTTTTACATCGGATCTATTTTCTTTTCATGCAAGCAGAACGCATCAATGATCACATGATGAGGGACATATGTCCGTCCATACAGAGCCGATCAGCTGTCACATTATAGGCTACTTTGTAACAGTCACACACTTACCACGAATATAGGCTGCTACACTGTAGTTGAAGTGCCGCAGCTGTGGCGATATTGTTACCTCTACATTTGTCGTTCCCCTCCCATAAGTGAACATGAAACCAGTTGCAAATTGTTATGCGTTTTATACAATTAACATGCTTTTTTTGTTTTTTTATTGTATTTATTATTGCTTAATATATGAAAAGCAATCAATTACTCTCCCCATCTATACATTTTATTATGGCTATAGGCTACTCTACCACGGCAACAGAACACAAAAGTTCTTAGGTCTACTTAACGAGGGACGTGAACGGAGTACCTAAATTCTAGATGGTTGTGTCACCATACCACTAGCAGGACGGGTGTGTATAGGTTGAGAACTAGGCAGTGGATAACATTACCAGTCATCTGGCAAACGTAGCCTCGTCGTTGTCAAGGTTTGTGAGGCGAGAGAAAACATTGACAAAATATGATGCCTGCAGGCCTAGGCTGAAACCTAGGCCTGCGACGTGACGTTGGAATAACACATGCCGACAAAACGACGTGGAGCAGGTTTTTATTTACTTTCCAAAAGCATAATTTGTTTTCTGTCAAAGCCTATACTTGTTTGTAGCCAAGAGATTCCCACCCTACCGTTACGCTTGTTTACACTAAGTGTGTTTTCATATATAGTCCCTTTTTAAAATAACCGATTGCACTCTGGGGTAAAAAAAAAAAACTATTCCCACTGCCCTTGCATTTGAATGAGGACTCAATTATTTTTTTCCAGTTCACTTCACGTATTTTGTGGTATGAATCAGCAATGTGAATACAAAGCGATATTTAGAAAGGACCCAAGATCATTTTCCAAAATGAACTTGATGCACTCTGGGTTTTTACAAAGTGCAGGACGAGCCATTCTATCAGAATGGTGTTATCGGACAGTTAGATATACCCATTTACATTTTGGAAGCTAATAGATTGTATTTAATTAAAATATGAGACACAATAATTACTCAGATAATATTAACATGTAAATATTATTGGTATCTGAACAAATAGTTATTAATTCTCTAACTGCAGACTAAATAATGCTGTAATTGAAAATTGTACACTCAATGAAGGCTACTGCCCCTTTAAGAATAGATTTTGTACAATTTGTTGTAAATCTTACCAAATATGTTTTCTTCTCACACTATTCAAACTCCACAATCAAATAAACGGCTTATCTCACCCTATAGATCACATATTGCAAACAAATAATCTTCAACTAAAAACATTTCACTTGTGTATATTAGTTTTTATTTGATGACTTTATTTTTTCATTCCTTAGTCATCTCATCTCCACTCAGGCAGTAGCAGGCAAAAAGCCAGACATAGTTCTCTGTGATCCCCATATTGTACTGTCTTTAGACAAAATCATTTTTACTAGTTCTTCAAAGTAGTTAAGGCATACTATCCCTCTCTCAAAGTTGTTTATTCCTGTCTCATTTGGTCTATGCGGTCTTTGGGTACCTAACCTAACTGGTGTAAAAGTGTATCCATCTATATCCGAGCTTTAAATATCAGGCGCAATGGATTATGGTCATTGTAGGTAATTACCACATTTCTGTGCTGAACTAGGTTAAATATTTGATCCCTTCAACTCCCTTCAGCCCAGCGACCCTCATAGTTCTTGATTTGATTTCTCTCTAGAGAAATGGCAAGATGGTCACCAAAAAAACAAAACAAAATGGAATTAAAGTATTTGAACTGACGTCAGTCAATTAGTTGTTTAATAACCAGAATAAATACTGAAATGTCTGTTAATCACTCAGCACTTGTTCACATTGCACTTAAATTCCACAGTCCGGTTCCCTTTTTAAATGAGCCAAACTCTGTTTGCGGGAATCTTTTGAGGGGTCTGAGTTAGAGGTCAACCGATTATGATTTTTTAACACGATACCGTTTATTGGAGGACCAAAACAAGCCTATACCGATTTAATCGGCCAATATTTTTATTTATTTGTAATAATGACAATTACGTCAATACTGAATTAACACATATTTTAACTTAATATATTACATCAAATAAGTAATGAAACATGTTCAATTTGGTTTAAATAATGCAAAAATAAAGTGTTGGAGAAGAAAGTAAAAGTGCAATATGTGCCATGTAAAAAAAGCTAACGTTTAAGTTCCTTTCTCAGAACATGAGAACATATGAAAGCTGGTGGTTCCTTTTTGACATGAGACTTCAATATTCCAAGGTAAGAGGTTTTAGGTTGTAGTTAATATAGTATTTATAGGACTATTTCTCCAAATACCATTTGTATTCCATATACCTTTGACTATTGGATGTTCTTATAGGCACTTTAGTATTGCCAGTGTAACAGTATAGCTTCCGTCCCTCTCCTCGCCCTTACCTGGGCTCGAACCAGGAACACATCGACAACACCCACCCTCGAAGCAGCGTTACCTATGCAGAGCAAGGGGAACAGCTACTCTAAGTCTCAGAGCGAGTGACGTTTGAAACGCTATTAGCGCGCATCCCGCTAACTAGCTAGCCATTTCACATCGGTTATACCAGCCTAAGCTCGGGAGTTGATAGACTTTTTTTTTTTTTTTTACCCCTTTTTCTCCCCAATTTCGTGGTATCCAATTGTTGTAGTAGCTACTATCTTGTCTCATCGCTACAACTCCCGTACGGGCTCGGGAGAGACGAAGGTTGAAAGTCGTGCGTCCCAGAGTCTCTGATGGCACAGTTGGCGCTGCAGTACAGCGCCCTTAACCACTGCGCCACCCGGGAGGCCATGGGAGTTGATAGACTTGAAGTCATAAACAGAGCAATGCTTGAAGTACAGCAAAGAGCTGCTGGCAAAATGCACAAAAGTGCTGTTTGAATGAATGCTTACGAGCCTGCTGCTGCCTACCACCGCTCAGTCAGACTGCTCTATCAAATATCAAATCATAGACTTAATTATAACATAAAACACAGCAATACGAGCCTATTGTCATTAATATGGTCGAATCCGGAAACTATAATTTCAAAAACAAAAAGTTTATTATTATCGCATATACCCTGACTCTGCGTGCAATGAACTCAAGAGAAGGGACACCATTTCACCTGGTTAATATTGCCTGCTAACCTGGATTTCTTTTAGCTAAATATGCAGGTTTAAAAATATATACTTCTGTGTATTGATTTTAAGAAAGGCATTGATGTTTATGGTTAGTTACACGTTGGAGCAACGGCAGTCCTTTTTCCGCGAATGCGCACCGCATCGATTATAAGCAGGACACGCTAGATAAACTAGTAATATCATCAACCATGTGTAGTTAACTAGTGATTATGATTGATTGTTTTCTATAAAATAAATTTAATGCTAGCTAGCAACTTACCTTGGCTTCTTACTGCATTTGCATAACAGGTCGGCTCCTCTTGGAGTGCAATGAGAGGCTTAAGCGTTGGACTAGTTAACTGTAAGGTTGCAATATTGAATCCCCGAACTGACAAGGTAAAAAATATGTCATTTTGCCCCTGAACAAGGCAGTTAACCCACCGTTCCTAGGCCGTCATTGAAAAATAAGAACGTGTTCTTAACTGACTTGCCTAGTTAAATAAAGGTGTACATTTTTTCGGGACCAAATCGGTGTCCAAAAATGCCGATTTCCAATTGTTATGAAAACTTGAAATCGGCCCTAATTAAATCAGACATTCCGATTAATCGGTCGACCTCTAGTCTGAGTTCCTTTGGCGTGTTCACACTACACACGAAATGTTGCGAACTGCACTGAGTTAAAAAAAACTGTGAAAGGGTCCAATTGTGATACACCCTAAGCTTCACTGGGGTCGGAATGCAATCGTGGTTACGTTTTAAGACACCGTGGAGCCGGAGCGATATGAGGGACAGAAAACGTACCTCAATGCAAGGATGGGGTATGCCACTGTACTTCCAATGTTACTTTTATCCACACTGATACATTGAAGATACTGCTAGTTTTTCTAGAAAACTTCCCTTTTCGTCTTCATGCTAGCTAGCATTAGGCACTGCAGCAAATTTTGGGATGTCAAGTGTAAAAACTGCTTGCTGGAGTCATCTGAGCGCTTGGCTTTTGAGCTTACCCGTTAGTGACTGAATACTGATATATTTGGTTCTGACTCGCTACACGCTGTCCAGCAAGAACAGTATGGATGTTTCTCCGTCCAGAACTTTTATTTTCATCACTACCGCACACTATAGTATTCCCACTGAAATCTTTAGTCTACATAGGATGGACTTGTGGTTCTAAAGGGAGGAAACGTATACAGTGGGGCAAAAAAGTATTTAGTCAGCCACCGATTGTGCAAGTTCTCTCACTTAAAAATATGAGAGGCCTGTAATTTCCATCATAGGTACACTTCAACTATGACAGACAAAATGAGAAAAAAATCCAGAAAATCACATTGTTGGATTTTTAATGAATTTATTTGCAAATTATGGTGGAAAATACGTATTTGGTCAATAACAAAAGTTTATCTCAATACTTTGTTATATACCCTTTGTTGGCAATGACAGAGGTCAAACGTTTTCTGGAAGTCTTCACAAGATTTTCACACATCCATTCATTCTTTCCTTTACACGGATCAGTCGTCCTGGTCCCTTTGCAGAAAAACAGCCCCAAAGCATGATGTTTCCACCCCCATGCTTCACAGTAGATATGGTGTTCTTTGGATGCAACTCAGCATTCTTTGTCCTCCAATCACGACGAGTTGGGTTTTTACCAAAAAGTTATATTTTGGTTTCATCTGACCATATGACATTCTCACAATCTTCTTCTGGATCATCCAAATGCTCTCTAGCAAACTTCAGACGGGCCTGGACATGTACTGGCTTAAGCAGGGGGACACGTCTGGCACTGCAGGATTTGAGTCCCTGGCGGCGTAGTGTGTTACTGATGGTAGGCTTTTACTTTGGTCCCAGCTCTCTGCAGGTCATTCACTAGGTCCCCCCCGTGTGGTTCTGGGATTTTTGCTCACCATTCTTGTGATCATTTTGACCCCACGGGGTGAGATCTTGCGTGGAGCCCCAGATCGAGGGAGATTATCAGTGGTCTTGTATGTCTTCCCTTTCCTAATAATTGCTCCCACAGTTGATTTCTTCAAACCAAGCTGCTTACCTATTGCAGATTCAGTATTCCCAGCCTGGTGCAGGTCTACAATTTTGTTTCTGGTGTCCTTTGACAGCTCTTTGGTCTTGGCCATAGTGGAGTTTGGAGTGTGACTGTTTGCGGTTGTGGACAGGTGTCTTTTATACTGATAACAAGTTCAAACAGGTGCCATTAATACAGGTAACAAGTGGAGGACAGAGAAGCCTCTTAAAGAAGAATTTACAGGTCTGTGAGAGCCAGAATTTCCACCATAATTTGCAAATAAATTCATTAAAAATCCTACTATGTGATTTTTCTTTTTTTTCTCATTTTGTCTGTCACAGTTGAAGTGTACCTATGATGAAAATTACAGGCCTCATCTTTTTACGTGGGAGAACTTGCACAATTGGTGGCTGACTAAATACTTTTTTGCCCCACTGTACATCTGACAGTATTAATATAGTTGTACATGCAATAGGAATATACAACAGAGCAGCATATACACATCTGCAAAAATTGGTCTGACGGCCCATCCCTGGGCTAGATTTATGGCCCCTCTCTCACCGACTTGGTGTTTCTGGTGCCACAGAGTTGTAAATCTTACTGTGCATGCAGAGCATGGACCATCTCCAAGACTTCTTGCAGGTTCTAGAGTTAACCAGAGCATAACAATTGTGTGAACTATGACAGCGCAGTGGTATTGTGCTCATACAAATAACCATCTGTTAACAGTATAATCTACTGTGCCAATACTCACGCAATTAAGGCAGTGCTGGTACTTACAATATAAACAACATGCACAAAATATCCCCCCCTAAAATTACACCAACAAAACAAAAAAAATGGATCAGCATGCTTTGTAATGTTTCTAAAATGGTACATGTATTAAAGAAGTAATGTGCTATATTGTTTCATTTCCTTTTTTGTGACCAGAGTCCTTTAACCAAAATCTCAAAATAACCAAAATACCAAAATAACCAAAACATTCCGAATGTTAAAATCAAAAGGCCTGACCGGATTAACATGACATCAAATAACACGGTCATATCCTAACCCTCTACATAATCAGAAATGTTTAGGTTACATGAAAGGCTACACAATTTAACACAATCCCGACATAAAAAAGCCCATTGCAGAGAAATGCCTAACTATTTTGCCATGCCTGTTGATTAACCAAAAAATAGGCTACCTAATTAAATGCTCTCCATAGGCTAAGGAAAAAAATTATTTAAGGACAAATGAACATTGCCATTTTTTAATTAAGGTATTGATCATTATTTTGATTTTTAAAAGATGGCGCGAAATTTGTGTTAAATTAGGCATTCGTCTGTCACAGGATCTCTCTCGCATTGCAAATTCAGCACATGTACTCACAGGCCTGATATAGCTAAAGTACTGATTAACACAAGATGGTGCCGATAGAGATGGTAGCTTTACTTCTAGTCCTTAGGAAACAGTATTTCAAAAATAATAATAATTATGTATTATTTATTACATTGTTGGCCCAGAAAACCTTAAGTGTAATTACATACAACCGGGAAGGACTATTGGATATCAGAGAGATGTCAACTTACAAGCACAACCAGCACTATGACCAGGAATACATCTTTCCCAAAACAGATCCTTTTGTCTGCACCTCCCAGGGCATTTAATCTGATTCCAGAGGCTGACCCAAATCAACACCTTCTGGAGGAGAGGGTGCCGGAACGGTCTTCTAGTGAGGCTTCGGGTGCGTGCACACCACCCACCGCTCCCGAGTACATTACTCGCTAATGTCCAGTCCCTAGTTAACAAATTTGACAGAATTAGTGCAAGAGTTGCTTTCCAAAGAGATATCTGGGATTGTAACATACACATACTCTGTTTCACGGAAACATGGCTAGCTGGGGACATGCTGTCGGAGTCCATACAGCCAATGGGATTTTCATGGCATCACATCGACAGGAATAAACATCTCTCCAGTAAGAGGAAGGGCGGGGGTGAATGTTTCATGATTAACGGCCCATGGTGTAATTGTAATACAGGAACCCAAGACCTTGTGTTCAACTAGAATTCCTCACACTCAAATGCTGATTGTATTTTCTCCCAAGAGAAATCTCCTCGGCTATCGTCACAGCCGTGTATGTATCGTCACAGCCGTGTATGTATCCCCGCAAGCGGATACCAAGACGGCTATCAAGGAACTTCACTGGACTATGCAAACTGGAAACAAGATATCCTGAGGCTGCATTTATTGTAGCTGGGGATTTTAACAAAGCTAATTTGAGAACAAGGCTACCTAAATTCTATCAGCATATCAATTGCTGTACATGAGGGGGAAAAACGCACGACCATTGCTACTCTAACTTCCGCGACGCATACAAGGTCCTCCCCCGCCCTCCTTTTGACAAATCTGACCATAACTCCATCTTGATGTTCCCCTCCTATAGGTAGAAACTAAAACAGGAAGCGCCTGTGCTTAGGTCTATCCAATGCTGGTCTGACCAATCGGATTCCACACTTCAAGATTGCTTCAATCAAGTGAACTGGGATATGTTCCGGGTAGCCTCCGGCAATAACATTGACGTATACGCTAACTCTGTGAGTTAGTTTGTAAGGAAGTGTATAGGAGATGTTGTACCCATAACTATTAAAACCTTTCCTAACCAGAAACCGTGGATTGATGGCAGCATTCGCGCAAAGCTGAAAGCATGTATAACCGCATTTAATCATGGCAGGCGACTGGAAATGTGACAGACTACAAACAGTGTAGTTATTCCCTCCATAAGGCAAGCAAACAAGCAAAGTGTCAGTATAGAGTGGTGTCTCAATTCAACGGCTCAAACACGAGACGTAAGTGGCAGGGTCTGCAGAAAATCACGGATTACAAAAAGAAAACCAGACCCGTCGCGGACATCTTGCTTCCAAACAAATTAAATAACTTCTTTGCACGCTTTGAGGACAATACAGTGCCACCAACGTGGCCCGCTACCAAAGACTGTGGGCTCTCCTCCGTGGCCTCCGTGAGGAGAGGCTGCCGGCCCAGACAGCCCACAAGGGTGCATTCTCAGCCCCCTCCCGTACTCCCTGTTCACCCACAACTGCGTGGCCATGCACGCTTCCAACTCAATCATCAAGCAGGAAAATAACCTCACTCAATGTCAGTAAAACAATAGAGATCATCGTGGACTTCAGGGTACAGAAAATGGAGCACCCCTTATCTACATCGACTGTTCTTCTGTGTTCATATCACCGACAAACTGAAATGGTGCAACAGTGCATCTTGAAACTCAGGAGGCTGAAAAAATGTGGCTTGTCAACGAAAACCCTCTAACTTTTACAGGTGCACAATTGAGTGTCCTGTATCACCGCCTGGTATAGCAACTGCACCGCCCACAACCGCAAGGCTCTCCAGAGGGTGGTGCGGTCTGCACAACGCATCATCGGGTGCAAATTTAAAGTGACTAGTGTTCCATTTACTAAAGTGGCCAATGATATCATGTCTGTAGGTAGGCAGTCGCCGCTCTGTGCTAGTGGTGGCTGTTTAACAATCTGATGGACTTGCGATCGAGAGAAGCTTTTTTTCAATCTCAAGTCCATCAGATTGTTAAACAGCCACCACTAGCACAGAGCTGCAACTGCCTACCTACAGACTTGATATCATTGGCCACTTTAATAAATGGAACACTAGTCACTTTAATAATATCTTGCATTACTCATCTCATATATAAACTACCGTTCAAACGTTTGGGATCACTTTGAAATGTCCTTGTTTTTGAAAGAATAGCAAAGAATGTTGGTCCCTTTAAAATAACATCAAATTGATCAGAACTACAGTGTAGACGTTATAAATGACTACTGTAGATGGCAACGGCAGATTTTTTTTAATGGAATCTCTATATATAGGCGTACAGAGGCCCATTATCAGCGACCATCACTCCTGTTTTCCAATGGCACATTGTGTTAGTTAATCCAAGTTTATCATTTTAAAAGGCTACTTGATCATTAGAGAACCCCTTTGCAATTATGTTAGCAGAGCTGAAAACTGTTGTCCTGATTAAAGAAGCGATAAAACTGGCCTTCTTTAGACTAGTTGAGTATCTAGAGCATCAGCATTTGTGGGTTCGATTACAGGCTCAAAATGGCCATTAACAAAGAACTTTCTATTGAAACTCGTCAGTATATTCTTGTACTGAGAAATGACGGCAATTCCATGCGAGAAATTGCCAAGGAACTGAAGATCTCGTACAACGCTGTGTACTACTCCCTTCACAGAACAGTGCAAACTGGCTCTAACCAGAATAGAAAGAGGAGTGTGAGACCCCGGTGCACAACTGAGCAAGAGGACAAGTACATTAGTGTTTAGTTTGAGAAACAGACGCCTCACAAGTTCTTCAACTGGCATCTTCATTAAATAGTACCCGCAAAACACCAGTCTCAATGTCAACAGTGAAGAGGCAACTTCGGGATGCTGGCCTTCTAGGCAGAGTTGCAAAGAAACAGCCATATCTCAGACTGGCCAATTAAAAAGAAAAGGTGGCAAAAGAACACAGACAGTGGACAGAGGAACTCTGCTTAGAAGGCCAGCATCCCGGAGTCTCTTCTTCCCTTTTTGATGTTGAGTCTGGTGTTTTGCGGGTACTTTTTAATGTGCTTCCTGTTGAGGATTTGTGAGTCATCTGTTTCTCAAATTTGACACTCTAATGCGTTCTGAATGTGTCACACCTTAGGGAGGGAGAGATGGCTTAAAAGGGTTTTATTTGTGTTTTCTTATTTCAAATTGACAAGCAGTAGCCTATGCATTGAAATTACATGCACTCTATCCATACAACTCGATATCAAGTATAGGTCTAATGTAAACAGAATATTATTATGGATAACAATAATTGTCGTGTCTTTACTATCATTAAACTGAAGACTTATAGTTTTTATCAAAGATTCACTGTAATTAGTATTACGCGATTAGACTGATTAATCATGTAAATTTAATTAACTAGGAAGTTGGGCACCAAGGAAAAATATTCAGATAACTTTGTAATCATTTCCTAAAATACCTTTTCAGATATTAAATCTGAACATTTAGTCTTCGAATTAATGAATTATTTACTTTACCTCACGTTATTCTCATTCCAAACATCGAAAATTGTTGGTTATCTGCACAAACCCAGTCTTCACTATGAGTCATCCAAACATCAATTGTCTTAAATAATTTATTTATTACTAACTGAGTATTTCACACAAATGCCTAAACAAACAAACAAGGTAAATGTGGTTACATGAAATGATAAGAGAATGTGCCCTAGTGGGCTAAACCGGCATGGCGGCTTGTTAGACAAAAGGGGAAGTGGGGGTCGACTAAGAAGTCACTACAGAGTGATAATTATAACAATTGAAATGCTAATCCTTTACACATGAACGCTCACTCAGTGTGTCGTCTTGATTGCTGGTGAAAAGTCATTCTTTTGTAGAATTGTCCGTCTCTCTCCCTCTCTCGTTTGTGGTTAGAGGGGATTGTTCAGATTGACATTCTTTATAGAGTAGATGTTTTGGCGGATGTCGTTCTTCTCGTTCAATGATACCGAATTCCTAGCTGCAGACTAGTAATTAATATCAGACTTGTTCTTATTCTGTCGGTATCGATAGTCTAAGAATTTAACCATGTGGTATGGTTAAAAGATTCAGCAATGGTCTACGACCTTTGTACTCTCCTAATGGAGAAAAACATGGTCTGCAACCTTTAGCCATCTCGTAATTGAGGTAAGCTCGGTCTGCTGATCGAAAACCCGAGTGGGGGTTTTACTCGGAAGGGCCGAAGGGTTAGGCCTCCTGGGACAGCCCTCTATCTGGGCTCAGGGACGGTCCTCTGATTTAGTTAACTCCAATCCCCTTTTTGAGTTTTCCTTCATTAAACAGTCCAAAATCACATTGTAAAATTGTGTAAACAGTATCATACTCACTCATTCATCTTATACAACAATTAGATGTAAACCTCATATCTGAGGCTATTATATAAACAGCGTTATGGTAATGTGGCTACACCATCTCCCATGAGCTTCCCCAAGTTGTAACAAACAGACCAGTTCGTAGCTGGTCACCGATCTTTTATACTTTCTCCGGAACATGCAATTTGTTCGTACCTCAAGTTCTGTGAGGTGGAAGGATTTCCTTTGTTCTCCATCTACTCTCTCTATACTGTGTGGCCATGTGGCAGGGTCTTCTCAGGAATTTACGACCTCTGACCACAGCAGCCTAGTTGAAGGCGGCAAGGGGGAGGCATGGAGTGGGGGATGGGGTTGCTATACCCAAAGAGGCCAACGTCATGACATCATGTCATTTTCTTTAGGTTATATAGGCTATATTACCTCGTATGCCTGTTGTTGCTTGTCACCACCAGCAACACATCTTCTGGTGCCAGCTGTGTCAGTGTACTGGGCACAGAGAGATGGCACAGTGTCTCACACCTTCATAGACAAAGCATCCATAAAGCATTTGAGTGCTTCAGGGCTTGCACAGCATCAATGCTTCTTTTCTGCAGGTCTGCAAAAAGAATGTCCAGCTGGGGTAGTATGTGCCGGAATAAATCAAGGCTAATAATGACATCCTTGTCCTGTAACATCCTTGTGAATCCCTTACCCGATCTGACAGTGATATTGGAATGCTTTCAAAGCACTCCAGTACATCATCTTTGTTTTTGTGCATAGTGTTTACAACACGGATCTGGAACTTCCAGGTCTAGGATGTGTGGGAGAGTGTGCCACTGCTGTCCACCACATCGGTCATTTTGTGGGAATGTGAGAAAAAGGTGGAGCCCACTTAAATCTGTGAAAAATACACAAGCCTATGTAACTGCTGATGCTGCTTTTTACATCACCAGATTGAGTTGGTGTGCGTAACAGTGGAGAAAGTAGGCATTCGGGTATATGTCTTGAATTTCGTCTTAATGCCAGTTGAACCACACATCACCCTTGCCCAGTCATATTTTTGAGCAGTAAGCTTCCCCTTGTCTGCTGCTTGCTCTGGAAAATGTAGGCCCAGATTTTCAGGAAGAGGCTTGCTGATGGTATCTGCATTGGTGCCTCCTTCCAGAAGTCAACTCCTATACAATCTGTCCTTGGATTGTGGTGAGATTAAAGTCCAGTAGCTCATTCTGTATGGTTTTGAATGTGCCTTTAAAAACTGTTGCATTGTCCAATTGCGCTTTCATTGACCTGTCCAGCGATGACACAAAATCAACAAGTCCCCTAAACACTCCGGGTCCTCTGATTCTTCTGTTTCATGTCCCCCTTAGTGCCAGCTCAAATACGCCACAGAACTTGACACAGTCAGTTAGCTTGGACAAAAAGTGCCGATTCTTATCAACTTCCTCGTTGTGTTTCTGAATACTGACATGATAGAATTTTTCCAGCTGTTTTGCGATGTTAGCTTTACCTAGCATGGCTAGCTTCAGTGAGCATTCCAGGTGTATTCTGCTTGTTTAATGTTTTTTAACTAGCTTGGCAAAGTGCTTCAGGTCACTCCTTCCTGTTTGTCCATGACATGTTGCCCTTCCACTAGCATCTGATTAATGGAATAGAAGGCAGGCGAAACAAAACAAATAATTTTCAACCAGGGAGTTGCGACACGAAAGTCAGAAATAGCGATATAATATGTGCCTTACCTTTGAAGATCTTCTTCTGTTGGCTCTCCAAAATGTCCCAGTTACATTACAAATAAATCCTTTTGTTCGATAAATTCCTTCTTTATATCCATAAAAACTCAATTTAGCTGGCGCACTTCAGTCATTAATCCACTCGGTTACCTTCTTCCTTCAAAATGCATACAAAATGAATTCCAAAACTTATCCAAACAAGTCAATCAACGTTCATAATCAATCCTTAGGTACCATAATACGCAAATAAACACAATTTAAGACGGAGAATTGTTATTGTTTTTACCGGAGATAAACAAAAAGAACGTGCTCTCTCGGCCATGCGCTTTGAAACACTACAGCCAAAATGGGAGCCACCTAGAAAAAATACAACTTCTCCCTCATTGTTACAAAAACCAGCCTGAAACTCTTTTTAAAGACTGTTGACATCTAGTGGAAGCCCTAGGAACCGCAATCAATTATAAAAGTGCCAGGCATTGAAATCAGTGGTATGCTGATTTTTTATTTTTTATATATTTTTTAATGGTTTGTCCTCTGGGTTTCGCCTGCCATTTCAGTTCTGTTATACTCCGACATTATTTGAACAGTTTTAGAAACGTTATTGTGTTTTCTATCCAAATCTACCAACTATATGCATATCCTAGCTTCTGGGCCTGAGTAACAGGCAGTTTACTTTGGGCACGCTTTTCATCCGGACGTCAAAATACCGCCCTCTGTCCCAAAGAAGTTAACAATAGTTGGGAAAATGATTTGTGTCATGCACAAAGTAGATGTACTAACCAACTTGCCAAAACTGTAGTTTATTAACAATATTTTTTGGAATGGTTGAAACACTTTGGTTGGAGTCATTAAAACTCCTTTATGTGAACTTCCGACTTCAACTGTACATGACATTTTCAAAAATGCCGGTGTTGTATCAGTGCCATGAAAATAAAATATCAAACAGACTTTGCCATTTATTTTTCAAAGTGGCAGGCATTATGCATACTCAGCCATGAAAATCATACTGCATTATATTTTTCTGAGTTTGAAATTTGTCACAATCCATTTGGGAAAAGGAATTGGAATGATATTGATTTATAATTTGCAAATTTGCATTTGGGATTGAATGTCACAGGTTTTTCATTTATAGGTCACAATTTATGGATGTTTTTACATTGATTCTTGTTGGTCAATGAACAAGTGTGAATAAGGTCTATCGGGGGAATTCCTTTTTTGCATTTTTGTCATATTTTTGCTGGGGAAAATCATGATGAAAGTGACAATTGTAGGCCCTTTTTAGACCTACTGTATATGCATCTAATACCCTATGATCTGTGAACCGTACAAATGACGAGTGTCTAGATTTTGAAGTACAATTTTTCACATTCATTGAACATTAAAAGTATTAATATTAGCATCTCAAAAGTACCATTTTTGGTTATTGTTAGACATTTTTTGAACAATCTACTCTTCAAGCACGTCAAATGTCCAGTGGCCTCTTGGATTTTTAAAGTTATTACCCATTTTATGCATAGAAATGTACATTTGTGTCATTAACCAATCACAGCCCTCGTTTAGGATTGCACATTCAGCAAATCACCAGCAGAGGGAGTTCCCTTTGAATCCATTTTGCCATTCACTGTGTTGGTTGGGCTAATAAAATTGTTCATCACTTCAAAATTAGCAGAGAGCCCACTGGAAATGTGATGTAATTGTAGAGTATATTGTTGTGAACAAAATCTCAAATGTGATGGCTAGTGAATCTGAGACCAGATTTTATGGATGAACAAACCCCCCTCCCCCACACACACGTTTCATACAGAAACTCATGGTTTCACAATGGCAAAAGGGAAGGGAACATCAGGGGGGACTGAATGTCGATACATTAGTTATCTCTCGTGTTAGAAGATGAAAATAAAACAATGGTAGCTAGCCAACGAACACTGAATGCTAACGAGGTGATAATGTGACCTTGCTAGCAAGCTATCTTCATGTTACCTCAGGAGGACTAACTTAACATGAATTCCTGACACCACGCAAAAACATTGTTTATACAGAATGTGACTAATATTGACAGTAAAGTACAATGTTTTCCGAGGTTACAAATTCAATTTTTAGTGATTTTTTAAAAAATATATATTTAAAATGGGGAGAGTGGGAGAGAACAAAGCCTACCTCATTCTGAACGAGCTCACGCACGCAGTGCTGATGCCACACACTCATAATCAAAAAGGGTACTTTTGAGATTAATGTTGAATAGATTTATTTAGAGTCTAGACATACTCCATATTTTAGAACAGAGTATAATGACACCAATATGTGTGTATGGATCATAATGTCTTAAAGCAGGCATGTATAAAAGAGGTCGACACGGGAAATGGATCCCTGGCTTTCCAACTCTACCCGATATGTATAAATACATTTTCAAAAATGTAGCCTTGCTCCAAATGGACCCGAGGACAGTCAAACCCGTTCCTGAAAAGCCACGTGAAAAAACAGACCCAAACACACCCGTGCCCATTCGGTTCCGGGAGACCCATTCTGATCTGAATGTACAACGAGAGTGAAACCTCTGACCAGGCCAGCGCCATCAACATATCAATATTGGCCAAATGAGCCACAATTTCATGCATTTAAAAAATATCCCATTACAAATGAACAGTTCGGGTCTGTGCCCTTGAGCAAGGCACTTAACCCTAATTACTCCTGTAAAGATAGGCATTGTATTGTTAGATTGTAGGTCTAAAAGATTATTCTTCCCCTAAAGTTCAGTGGTCGGTGTTTGATGGCGCGCCAGTGCACACTGCCTTCATTGTGAGGTCCCCGTCTTGGCCGCATCAAACCTGAGTTGCACAGTAGGCCTACATTTGGTCGTGCCAAGTATGTTCTTCTCATTTTTGTCCATGACAGTATTAAAACTTGTCCACATGGAGGACATTCTCCTTGTCGGCTTCTTTTCACTATTCTTCTTTTTCTGCAGCATTTATTTTGCATCAGTAAAAAAGGACTCGATCAACAGTAGCCTAGGACAAGGCTCCTCTCGCTCTCTTTCCCTCTTCAGCAGGACCTGGCCGGTCTAAGCTATATGTTTTATTGAGTTTCAATTTGCTGTCACACATAATAAGCTCACACAGTTCTCATCACCTCCTACAGTGCATTCAATTAACAGAGGACCGGTCCAGTTGGTAAAAACGATTTTAATTGCACATACCTGAGACTCGTGGCAATTATATTAGACCAGGCCCAGATCTGAGACAAAATGTCAGAATTTATTACCTGGACACACTTGGGTCTGGATCGGATATCAGATTGTTTCTCAAAAATGTTTTGTGATGCAAATGTAAAAAGCATGTCAAACATCCTTTCTTCCAAATTAAGTTTGTGAGAATTGACAGAACAATCTGAGATACAGAAGAAATGTTCAGTCAATTTTTGTTGCGAGGTATTTATATTCTTCAGAATCAGTTGGTATGTATCATTAATTGAAATGACAAGTAGGCTAATAATTCCAATAACAGAGTGCCTTTTGCGTAGGAGAACGGAAAGTAAATGTCCTGTTTTGTGGCATTTGGCGAAGGCTCTATGTTCTACTGATCGCGGTTGTTTTGGCTGATGTTTTTGAGCGTGTAGATGCAGTATGGTTGTCCTTGTTGGATAGGGCCATTGGATGTCTTTCAGCTATGTTTCTGTTGGCAGATTATTGCTAAATATACAAGTTGACAACATTTTCCAGTTTCTGAAATGCTACTACTCACGTGGGGTGTGATTTGTGCTCTAGCCCCATCCCTTCCCCAAGGCAGGCTTTAAAAAAAAATGGAATCGGACACTAACCACACAATCCATTGGGAAAAGAAGAAAGAACTTACCAGACTGCAATGTCTTTAGTGATTCCACTCATCAACACAAATTAGATTTTTGTAAATTTATGTTAGCTACATACATGTTTCAACTGGAATATAGCGAAGAGGATTCGAAACAGAGTTTGATTTAGCCAGAACCTTCGCTACACCTCGGGGTTGGTGGTATATGGCCAATATACCACAGCTAAGGGCTGTTAGGCACGTTGCAATGCCTGGACACAGCCCTTAGCCGTGGTATATTGGCCATATACCACCAACCCCCGAGGTGCCTTATTGCTATTATAAACTGGTTACCAACGTAATTAGAGCAGGAAAAACAAATGTTTATTCATCCCTGTGGTATACGGTCTGATATGCCAATCAGCATTCTCGGTACAAACCACCCAGTTTATAATGATGCCTAACATGCTGTGTTAGCAAACAGAAAAAAAATATTTGATTCCCCCCACTAATGTAGGTAGGTAGCTAAGTTGGCTGAACAACTACAGGTAGCCACATTAATGACAAAAAATAGAAGCGGTTTTACAATCTGAGATCAATTGTAAAACCTATTCTATTTTTAGTAGTAAATATGGCCAATAAACAGCAAGTTACAACCAGCCACTAAAAGCTAGGTTTACCAGCAATCATTAGCACATGACTGGAGTTGGCTAGCTAATTAGCCAGGCAGCTGCTAACTTGCGATGCATCACGCCTCACGTTTGCAAATGTGTAACATCAGCAACTGTAAATAATTTTACTATTTAGCTATAACAATTGACAAGGGTTATGATTATGACCGTGGATGCATTTAAATCTCACAAAATGACTAAGATGGGATTCCCAACAGAGGTAAATAACAAATATTGGCTAATAGGGAGGAGAAACAATACAACAATTTACTGTTGTATATTTCTCTCTAAAACTGGTTTTACTTTAGATAAATGTGCCTAATCATGCCTGATATACATGGCAGTAGCTAGATACTGTATAATATATTATATTTTTTGTCTTACAGACAATACCATGTGGGCTTCCTTCTGGAGTGGATTCTAGATAGAGAGAAACCGAATTCCTTTGCCTGCATGTGTCATTGTAGCAGATCTGTATCCCATGAACTATATCCGCTCGATGGATTTGATGTTATGCTGGAATTTGTTCTGACTTGGTTATGGATAATTTATTGATTTAATTACTGGTATAATTAATTGACCAAATTTAATCAATTTGGTTATCCTATTAATGTGGTTGTCCTATTACAAATAAGCAATTCAAGGTTTTATTTAGACTAAATAAGTTGGAAAATGAAGAAGTTAACAGATAAAATATAGAGGCAGAGTATAAAGGGACAGTTATTGAGGTGAGAATCTCTACACGTCAACTGAGGGAACAAAACATTAAGAACACCTCCCGATGTCACAGGCAGGCCAAAAAGATCATCAAGGACATCAAATCAAACTTTATTTGTCACATGCGCCAAATACAAGTGTCGACCTTACCATGAAATGTTTACTTACCAGCCCTTAGCCAACAGTGCAGTTCAAGAAGAGTTAAGAAAATATTTACCAAATAAACTAAAGTAATATTTTTTTAAGTAACAATAACAAGGCTATATACAGGGGTACACGTACTGAGTCAGTGTGCGGGGTCACAGGTTAGAGGTAATTTGTACATGTAGGTGAAGTGACTATGCATAGATAATAAACAGCGAGTAGCAGCAGTGTACAAAACAAATGGAGGGGATGAGGGGCAATGTAATAGTCTGGTGGCCATTTGATTTAATTGTTCAACAGTCTTATGGCTTGGGGGTAGGTGCTGTTAAGGAGCCTTTTGGTCCTAGACTTGGCACTCCGCTATTGTGCGGTAGCGTAGAGAAGTCTATGACTTGGGTGACTGGAGTCTCTGACAATTTTATGGGCTTTCCTCTGACACCGCCTATTATATAGGTCCTGGATTGCAGGAAGCTTGGCCCCAGGGATGTACTGGGCTGTACGCCCACATTCCTGTAAAGCTTAGAATATCTTATGTTAAATACTTTTGAAGTAATATGGCTACAGGTTCATCTGCCTCACCTTTAGCCCATTATTGTGGGAAGCTGCTAGAGAGTGCTAACAGTCAGTATCTGGATAATATCTGTGAAATGCTTTATAAAGAATGTGATATCAAGAGCGAAGTATATTTTCTGGGTGATATACATTTTGACTGGCTTTCATCATCAACCAGGTTGCAGGTAATCAGTCAACCTACCAGGGTATTTACCAGCAGCACAGGAATTAAATCATCAACGTGCATTGATCACATCTTTACTAATGCTGCAGAAGTTTGCTTTAAAGCAGCATCCAAATCCATAGGATGTAGTGATCACAGTATAGTAGCCATATCTGGGAAAACCAAAGTTCCAAAGGCTGAGCCTAATATAGTGTATAAGAGGTCATACAATAAGTTTTATAGTGATTCATATGTTGATGTAAAGAATATTTACTGGTCTGAGGTGTGTAATGAAGTGCAAACAGATGCTGCACTTGACACATTTATGAAACTACTTATTCCAGTTACTAATAAACACGCACCCACTAAGAAAATGACTGTAAAAACTGTTAAATCCCCTTGGGTTGATGAGGAATTTAAAATTTGTATGGTTGAGAGGGATGAGGCAAAATGTATGGCAAATTAGAATGGCAGCCCAACTGATTGGCAAACATACTGCAAATTAAGAAATCATGTGACTAAATAAAAACAAACTATGCCCAAACATTTGAATAACATTTTTTTGGGAAAAGACATCTCGGCTCCATCATTCATTGAATCCGATGGCTCATTCATCACAAAGCCCACAGAATATTGCAAACTACTTTTAACGACTTTTTCATTGGCAAGACAAGTACACTCAGCAAACTTGGGGATGACATACCAGCAACAAACGCTGATACTACACATCCAAGTATATCTGACCAAATGATGAAAGGCACGAATTGTACTTTTGAATTCCGTAAAGTTAGTGTGGAAGAGGTGAAAAAATGATTGTCTATCAACTTTGACAAGTCACCGGGGTCTGACAATCTGATAGGAAAATGAATGAGGATAATAGCAGACGATATTGCCACTCCCATTTGCCACATCTTCAATTTAAGCCTACTAGAAAGTGTGTTCCCTCAGGCCTGGAGGGAAGTTATTCCGCTACCCAAGAATAATAAAGCAACCTTTACTGTCTCAATTAGCCGAACAACCAGCCTGTTACCAACCCTTAGTAAACTTCTAGAAAAAATAGTTTGACAAGATACAATGTTATTTCACAGTAATCAAATTGACAACAGATTTTCAGCATGCTTATAGGGAAGGATACTCAACAAGCACAGCACTCAACAAGCACAGCACAAATGACTTCTAATTGGCTGAGAGAAATTGATGATACAATTATTGTGGGGGCTGTCTTGTTAGATTTCAGTGCAGCTTTTGACATTATTGATCAGTCTGCTGCAGGAAAAACATGTGTTTTATGGCTTTACACCCCCTGCTATATTGTGGATAAAGAGTTACTTGTCTAACAGAACACAGTGTGTTCTTTAATGGAAGCCTCTCCTTCATAATCCAGGTAGAATCAGGAATTACCCAGGGCAGCTGTCTAGGCCCCTTACTTTTTCAATCTTTACTAACAACATTCAGTAAAGCCAGTGTGTTTATGTACGCGGATGACTCAACACTATAGATGTCAGCTACTACAGCGACTGAAATGACTGCAACACTTAGCTGCAGTTAATTTCAGAGTGGGTGGCAAGGAATAAGTTAGTCCTAAATATTTCTAGAACTAAAAGCATTGTATTTGGGATAAATCATTTACTAAACCCTAAAACATCAACTAAATCTTGTAATAAATAATGTGGACATTGAGCAAGTTGAGGTGACTAAACTGCTTGGAGTAACCCTGGATTGTAAACGGTCATGGTCAAAACATATTGATACAACAGTAGCTAAGATGAGAAGTCTGTCCATAATAAAGTGCGACTTCTTAACAACACTATCAACAAGGCAGGTCCTACAGGCCCTAATTTTGTTGCAGATAGACTACTGTTCAGTCGTGTGATCAGGTGCCACAAAGAGGGACTTGGGAAAATTGCAGTTGAATCAGAGCAGGGCAGCATGGCTGGCCCTTAGAAGTACATGGAGAGCTAACATTAATGACATGCATGTCAATCTTTCATGGCTCAAAGTGGAAGAGAGATTGACTTCATCATTACTTGTTTTTGTAAGAGCTGAATGTACCGAGCTGTTTTTAAAATACTAGCACATAACTCAGACACCCATGCATACCCCACAAGACATGCCACCAGAGGTCTCTTCACAGTCCCCAAGTCCAGAACAGACTATGGGAGACACACAGTACTACACAGTGCCATGACTACACGGAACTACTGTATATTCAACATCTTGAAGTAGAATCAGATTTAAAAAGCAGATAAATATACACCTTATGGAACAATGGGACTGTGAAGAGACACACACAAAAAGTTACAGACCCATTCCTACGCACAAGTTGTGATAATGTTGTATGGTGGTATTGAACCGCCTCTGTGGATATGTGCTGGTTTAGGGATGTTGTATAATGTACTGTTATCTTTAGCTCATTCAGTACAAACATAGTTCACTGTTTTTATATGGAATGTGGGTGCTTTGGTGTGTTTGGATCCCTAATACATACAAATACAAATTGTTTTCCTCGTTGATGTCGAGTTTACTATTGCAACCTTTTGATGGCGATTTATTTCATAATTCAAATCTGCTCTGTAGGCTAGTTGCTGAGGGTCGACTTTCTGTTTGCACTGCGAGAGATCAAGCAGATAACGGCGCTATCGTTGCACCACAGTATTTGTTGTCTATGTAAATTAGAATGACATTTTTCTGCTGTTAACGTTGATAGCCGTAAATTGTTGCTATGGATAAAAGGGTGGCTGGCCCAGCGGCCACGACAGTTTGATATTTCAATTACATTGCGGAGTCTGGCTTTAAGGCAGTTGAGGCGACATCAAATTTTGTTCAAAGTCAGCGGATCAATTAGGACACATGAAAATGTAAGTAACATTTTATCCTGAATCAAAAGAATGTCAAGACATCATAGTGTAATGCAAAGGCCACATTTGAAAGGGCAACACAAGTACTTACCTGCCAAGTACTTTGTGTAATATTTTATATTGCAAATTCAAGAGATGAAACTCTGGGAGAGGTTGTAGTTGCTGAGGCATGTGTGTTTGTCTAATTGATGAGCAGGAGTGTGGGTGGCAGCTTATCTGCTGACTGGCCACGTTATTTATTGAATTGGGTCCATCTCATGCCAACAATGAAGCCTCTGCCGCCCCCTCTCCCAACAGAACAATAGCAACACACACACCAAGCGGTAGAACCCTCTAGACTGGTCATGGTGCAGTTGTAGCCTTTTTTTATTTCTAATAGGTTGTTTACTGACTGCTCATTGTACTTCAGGCCAATGCAGCCCTCCGGGGTGCTGCATCCACTACAATGTATTCAGTTAAAAGCAATGTGCCGAACAGGTATGCCAGTGGATCATTCTAGATATTAACAGGACATTTGTCTTTTTTTCCCCCCAACTTGTCTTTCAGCCCGTGATGGGGAGTTATGTCTGAGCACCAGTTGTCAAATGAGCTCCTATTGCATGGCTAGCCATGTGCTTTGACATGCTTTCTGATTTTCATTTGTCAGATAATTTTAGGTACCTAAATTACCAAGTATTAACTAAATGTACATGTTCTATTTAAAAAAAAATGTTAGGACTTGCTTTAGCTCTTTTTAAAATGATTTTTGTGGCAGAATATAGTCAGAGTTAAATTTTAGAAAAAATAATTGTTCTGATTACGTTGATAAACTACTATATCAAACTCAACTTTGTATTGTGTGGCAGGCAGACACATTTCATCAGAAATAACCACTCAGACTACACTTTTTTATTCACTCTCCTACTAGTATACCACAGTATGTGAAACCTGTAATTACAGAGTACAGAAGACCCTTGGCATTAAGTACAGAAGGCATTGATGATGTTTTAAAGGGAAGTTTCAAAAGATTTCTACTTCATGTTCATCATCTCCAGCACCACCCCAACATCAACATATGTGAAAATGGCGCATATATTTTTTGTGTGTAAAAGAAAGGATGATAAGCGTTTCCAATGACATTGTCAACCTATTAAGAGGCAATTGATTGTGTGTTGTAGTGGGCACACATAATGTACTTTTTCACTTAAGTTTCCATGTACCGAATAAAAATCTTAAGTTCAAGGTGTTTTCAATTCTATCGATGTTTGGTTGTCACAAACTGTTGCATTTAAATAGTAAATGTGCCTACTCTGGTCTTGGCATGTGTGCCAACAGCTCGCAGATACAGTGCAGGTAGGCTAGTCTACATGAGATTATTATGGGTAAGAATATTTTTACATTTGTAAATGGCAGTCAATCATCGATCATCAGAATCAGACCCTTGATATTTATTGTAAATGAGCGTCAAGATCACCGTGCATTTTCACCACAATGTAAAGTTAATAATTTATTTAATGTATAGCCTAATAAACTGCATAGTTTCCTGAGTCGTCGTAGTGGGAGGACCATATACAATGTCATCGCGTAACTCCAAGTTTACTTCGATATGACGGTTATTATACACATGACCAAAAGTATGTGGACACCTGCTTGTCGAATATCTCATTCCAGAATCATGGGATTTAATATGGAGTTCCCCCTTTTGCTGCTTTAACAGCCTCCGGTCTTCTGGGAAGGCTTTCCACTAGATGTTGGAACATTGCTGCTGTAACAGCCTCCACTCTTCTGGGAAGGCTTTCCACTAGATGTTGGAATATCGCTGCAGTGACTTGCTTCCATTCAATCCACTAAGCGCAAACAAGATAGGATGGCGTATGGCTGTGGTAGCCATGCTGGTTGTGTGCCTTGAATTCTAAACAGATCACTGACAGTATCACCAGCAACGCACCATCACACCACCTCCTCCATGCTTCACGGTGGGAACCACACACTCGGAGGTCATCTGTTCACACATTCTGCATCTCACAAAGACATGGAGGTTGGAACCAAGAATCTCTCATTTGGACTTACCAGACCAAAGGATAGATTTCCACTGTCCATTGCTTGTTTCTCTTGGCCCAAGCAAGTCTCTTCTTATTGGTGTCCTTTAGTAGTGGTTTCTTTGCAGCAATTCTACCATGAAGGCCTGATTCACATAGTCTCCTCTGAACAATTGATGCGTCTGTTACTTGAACTCTGAAGCATTTATTTGCGCTGAAATATGAGGCTGGTAACTCTAATGAACTTATCCTCTGCAGCAAAGGTAACTCTGGGTCTTCCTCATGAACCAGTTTCATCATAGCGCTTGATGGTTTTTGCGACTGCACTTGAAGAAACTTTGAAAGTTCTTGAAATGTTCTGCATTGACTGACATTCATGTCTTAAAGTAATGATGGACTGTCGTTTCTCTTCTCTTATTTTGAGCTGTTCTTGCCATAATATGGACTTGGTATAGGGCTATCTTCTGTATACCACCCCTACCTTGTCACAACACAACTGATGGTTGGTTACTACTTGATTCCATACGTGTTATTTCGTAGTTTTGATATCTTCACTATTATTCTATAATGTAGAAAATTGTAAAAAAAATAATAATAAAAACCTAAATGAATAGGTGTTCTAAAACTAAAACGTTAGTGTGTATCTGACCAAATTATGAAAGACATGAAGTGTAATTTTGTATATTTTAATTTTAATATTTTTATTTCACCTTTATTTAACCAGGTAGCCTAGTTGAGAACAAGGTCTCATTTACAATTGCGACCTGGCCAAGATAAAGCAAAGCAGTGTGACACATACAACAACAGTTACACATGGAATAAACAAGCCAATAACACAATAAACAAGTCAATGACACAGTAGAAAAAAAAGAAAGTCTATATACAGTGTGTGCAAAAGGTATGAGGAGGTAGGCAATAAATAGGCCATAGTAGCAAAGAATTACAATTTAGCAGATTAACACTGGAGTGACAAATGAGCAGATGATGATGATGTGCAAGTAGAGATACTGGTGTGCAAAAGAGCAGAAAGGTAAATAAAACAGTATGGGGATGAGTTAAGTAGGTTGGGTGGGCTATTTACAGATGGACTATGTACAGCTGCAGCGATCGGTTAGCTGCTCAGATAGCTGATGTTTGAAGTTGGTGAGGGAGATAAGTCTCCAGCTTCAGCGATTTTTGCAATTCGTTCCCGTCACTGGCAGCAGAGAACTGGAAGGAAAGGCGGACAAATGAGGTATTGGCTTTGGGGATGATCAGTGAGAGATACCTGCTGGACCGTGTGCTACGGGTGGGTGTTATTGTGACCAGTGAACTGAGATAAGGCGGCGCTTTACCTAGCATAGACTTTTATAGATGATCTGGAGCCAGTGGGTCTGGCGACGGATATGTAGCGAGGGCCAGCAGACTAGAACATGCAGGTCGCAGTGGTGGGTGGGAGAAGGTGATTTGGTAACAAAACGGATGGCACTGTGATAGACTGCATCCAGTTTGCTGAGTAGAGTATTGGAAGCTATTTTGTAGATGACAACGCTCAAGTTGAGGATCGGCAGGATAGTCAGTTTGACAAGGGGAAGTTTTGTTGCGAAATAGAAAGCTGATTCTAGATTTGATTTTGGATTGGAGATGTTTAATATTAGTTTGGAAGGAGAGTTTACCGTCTAGCCAGACACCTAGGTCTTTATAGTTGTCCACATTTTCTAGGTCAGAACCGTCCAGGGTCATGATGCTAGTCGGGCAGGCGGGTGCGGGCAGCGAACGGTTGAAAAGCATGCATTTGGTTTTACTAGCGTTCAATTAAAGTCCACCTGTGTGTAATCTAACTTATTATGTGACTTCTGAAGGTATTTGGTTGCAACAGATCTTATTTAGGGGCTTCACATCAAAGGGATGAATACATAATCACACACGTCCAAAGTGGGAAAGGGCAGTGTGGTTGTTTCATCTGTGGATCTGTTGGGGCGGTCTCCGAATTGGAATTAGTCTAGGGTTTCTGGGATGATGTTGATGTGAGTCATGACCAGCCTTTCAAAGCACTTCAAGGCTACCGACGTGCGTGCTACGGTGCAGTAGTCACTTAAGCAGGTAACCATCGCTTTCTTGGGCACAGGGACTATGGTGGTCTGCTTGAAACATGTTGGTATTTCAGACTAGGTCAGGGAGAGGTTGAAAATGTCAGTGAAGACACTTGCCAGTTAGTCCGCGCATGCTCGGAGTACACATCCTGGTAATCCGTCTGGCCCAGTGGCCTTGTGAACTTTGACCTGTTTAAAAAGGTCTGGCTCACATCGTCTACGGAGAGCGTGATCACACAGTCGTCCAGAACAGCTGGTGCTGGTGGATTAGTGTCCCGCTCCTTGAAAGCGGCAGCTCTAGCCTTTAACTTGGTGCGGATGTTGCCTGTAAACCCTGGCTTCTGGTTGGGATATGTATGCACAATCACTGTGGGGATGATGTTGTCGATGCACTCATTGATGAAGCCGGTGACTGAGGTGGTATACTCCTCAATGCCATTGGATGAATCCTGGAACGTATTCCAGTCTGTGCTAGCAAAACAGTCCTGTAACATAACATCCGCGTCATCTGACAACTTCCGTATTGAGCGAGTCACAGGAATCAGAAGGATAGAATTATGGTCAGAAAGCCATAACGCATCAGTTTTTCCAACAGCAGAAGATGATTGATAATGTCAAAATCCACACTGAAGTCTAATAAAAACAGCCCCCACAATCGTTTTATGATTAGTTTTTTCAGCCAATCGGACATTTGTGTAAGTGCTGTCCTTGCCTATAAGGGTGCTGAATGTCTCTTGTCAATTTTTGTAAACTGTAAAATAGCATTTTATCTGGTCAAACACCATTGTTGACTTTTGCTTCCCTCCAAGCCTGAGGGCACTATTTTCTAACCGGCTTTAATTGAAGATATGGGAAATAGGATTGGAAATGTCGTCCGCTATTATCCTCAGTAATTTTCCATTCAAGTTGTCAGACCCCAGTGGCATGTCATTGTTAATAAAAAAGTGTCTTTCACCTCTTCCACACTCACTTTACGGAATAATCGGAGGGCATGTTGTCCGGACCGCAGCAGAACGTTCTCCACGGCTTCTCCAGACTCTGTCACGTCTGTCACATGTGCTCAGTGTGAACCTGCTTTCATCTGTGAAGAGCACAGGGTGCCAGTGGCGAATTTGCCAATCTTGCTGTTCTCTGGCAAATGCCAAACGTCTTGCACGGTGTTGGGCTGTAAGCACAACCCCCACCTGTGGACGTCGGGCCCTCCTACCACCCTCATTGAGTCTGTTTCTGACCGTTTGAGCAGACACATGCACATTTGTGGCCTGCTGGAGGTCATTTTCCAGGGCTCTGGCAGTGCTCCTCCTGCTCCTCCTTGCACAAAGGCGGAGGTAGCGGTCCTGCTGCTGGGTTGTTGCCCTCCTACGGCCTCGTCCACGTCTCCTGATGTAATGGCCTGTCTCCTGGTAGCGCCTCCATGCTCTGGACACTACGCTGACAGACACAGCAATCCTTCTTGCCACAGCTCGCATTGATGTACTATCCTGGATGAGCTGCACTACCTGAGCCACTTGTGTGGGTTGTAGACTCCGTCTCATGCTACCACTAGAGTGAAACCTCCGCCAGCATTCAAAAGTGACCAAAACATCACCCAGGAAGCATAGGAACTGAGAAGTGATCTGTGGTCACCACCTGCAGAACCACTCCTTTATTGGGGTGTCTTGCTAATTGCCACCTGTTGTCTATTCCGTTTGACAATAAATTCCACATGCTGTTGTGCAATCAGTGTTGCTTCCTAAGTGGACAGTTTGATTTCACAGAAGTGTGATTGACTTGGAGTTACATTGTGTTGTTTAAGTGTTCCCTTTATTTTTTTTGAGTGTGTGTGTGTGTGTGTGTGTTAATCTGCCTCCACACGGCACCGGATCGCCAAGTCTAGTTCCAAAAGGCTCCTTAACAGCTTCTACCACAAAGGCATAAGACTCTTGAACATTTAATCAAATGTCCACCCGGGCTATTTACATTGACACCCCCACCCCCTTTGTTTTTACACTGCTGTTTATTATCTACGCATAGTCATTTTACCCCTAATACATGGATAAATGACCTCGACTAACCTGTATACCCGTTGTATATAGCCTCGTTATTTTATTGTTACTTTTTATTTTAAAAAAATCGTAAATATATTTACTCCTTTTTCTCCCCAATTTCGTGATATCCAATTGGTAGTTAGTTTTGTTCCATCGCTACAACTCCTGTACGGACTCAGAGGTGAAGGTTGAGAGCCGTACGTCCTCTGAAACACAACCCAACCCAGCCAAGCCTCACTGCTTCTTGACACAACGCCCGCTTAACCCAAACAAAGGTTCTGGCTCTATTGTCATTAAAGATCCATGAGCACGTATTTCAAGAGTAAGGGTGAGAACCCTGGTGTCCTGGTTTAAATTCCCAACTTGCCCCTCATCATGGCCATTTTTAAATTTGAGTCATATAGCAGATGCTCTTTGCAACTTAGTTAGTGCATAATCATCCTCAGCTTCCAGTTTGGTCATTCAGCCCCTCTTTTCCCCCTGCAGATATTGCCTAAGTTGTTGCTATAAATGACAGTGTCAGTGTCATCGTATGGTCAAATATGCTTGAAACAAATACATGGTTGATTACTATTCATCATTCTCTCTCTGTTCAGGCGATGAGTGATGGAGCCGGGTTCGGTGGTCCGTGCCGTGTTTGAGTTCCTGCCCAGCGTCTCTGAGGAACTGCCCCTCTTCACTGGCGATGTCATCGAGGTGCTCAACGTGGTGGATGAGTTCTGGTTGCTCGGAAACAAGGATGGAGTCACAGGTGCGGGTCAGGGTTTGAGATTAGATGTCACAAATTATCTCTGCCCAGATTAAAGAATCGCGTCACTGATCTCTCCTTTTCTCCTATGACTTATTGTCTTTTCTTCCTCCTCTTTCTCATCTCAGTTTTTTGTTCCATCTCTCTCCAGGCCAGTTTCCCAGCACTTTTGTGGAAGCAGTCACCATCCCCAGCACCAAACCAGAGGATAAACTGTATGTGTGTATCAATGACTTCAGTACTGCAAAGCCAGGGAGCCTACCCCTGCAGAGAGGTATGTGCAAGCACACACACACAACTCTATTCTAGTACATAAATAGATGGTCAATTCAAAAAGGGGAGAAACGGGTGCTCTCCAATTAATCAAAAGTTTGGGTATGTGGGTCTTAAAATGCGAGCAAAGAATTGTGCTCCTGAAAAAGAATCCCCTCAGAAAGATGACAGAGGCGGACACAATGTGGAAGCAGATAGCTAGGCTAATTATAGCCATAGCGAGTCAGTGGTTATGTGCTTGTAACGCTAACATTAGCTATATTGGTGCATGCAAACTACTTACTTGAGAAATACATTAATTGAAAATGTTCTCCTCAAGCTCCATCTAGCTAGCTGCCAATTTTGTGTCTGGGGGGATGTTTACACCAGAGCACAAACGGATAAGGCTCTGGATGGGTTTCCTGCGTGTCCCATTTCTGCCAAATTATGGAACCCAACCGATTCTAGAATTGTGTGCAGACGTGTCAGAACATTGTAAATGTGGGAGGCAACCCGTTGGCCTAGGCAGACTGCTATATTACTGAATGAATGAGCTCAACTGAACCGTAGGATCTCATGTGAAAGGACATTGATGCAGTATTATTGACAACCAGTGACCAGTCCGGAAAACTATTTCTGAATGCTGGTAGTTAGCCTGCGCCAGAGAAGTTATCTGCTAGCGACCCACCATGACAACATCCGGTGAAATTGCAGAGCGCCAAATTCAAAATACAGAAATGCTCATAATAAACATTCATAAAAGATACAAGTGTTATACATCTGCTTAAAGATGAACTTTTTGTTAATCCAGCCGCTGTGTCCGATTTTAAAAAAAAAAAAAGAAAAAAAAGGCTTTACGGCGAAAGCATACCATGGGATTATCTGAGGACAGCGCACCGCTTATAAAAGCATACCAACATTTTCAAGCCAGGTAGAGGAGTCACGAAAGTCAGAAATAGCAATAAAATTAATCACTAACCTTTTTGATCTTCATCTGGTTGCAGTCACAAGAGTCCCTGTTACACAATGAATGTTTGTTTTGTTCGATAAAGTACCTCTTTATTTCCCAATAACTCTGTTTTGTTGGCACGTTTTGTTCAGTAATCCACTGGCTCAATGGCGGTCACAGCATGCAGACAAATACATCCTAATAGTAGCGGTAAAATTTGTCTCAACATGTCAAACGATGTTTATAATTAATACTTAGGTTGTTTATTGTCTAAATAAACTATAATATTTCAACCGGACAATAGCGTATTCAATAGAAAGGAAAAAGGTTAATTCTCCAGTCCATTTACGAAATGTTCTCATTCCTCCTAATTTTTCAGAAAACAAGCCTGAATGTCTAAAGACTGACATCTAGTGGAAGCCATAAGAACTGCAATCTGGGTCCTAACCCATTACATACTGTATAGGTATTCCATTGAAAACAACACACACCAAAAATATCCCACTTCCTGGATGGATTTTCCTTTAGAGTGTAGAGTTTTCTATCTATTCTATTATATACATATCCTAGCTTCTGGGCCTGAGTAACAGACCGTTTACTTTGGGAACGCTTCTCATCCAGATGTCGAAATACTGCTCCCAAGCCATAACAAGTTAACTACTTCTGAGTCTGTAAACAAACTGAAAGGGTGCATCCTGCCACCCGGAGGGTGTTGTCTGAACAGGAATAAAGACACGGTTTGGTGATTTACTGCCAGCTGAAATTATGGAATAATATATATTAAACAAAGCAATTTATTATTAATTTAGAATTATATAAAAGCCCCGTGGACATTCTCACAGATATATTATTAACCCTGTTATTAATTAGTAGGACAATATATTTTGGTCATGGCTCCCAAGTGGTGCACAATGGGATTGCCTTGCAGTTCTCCAGCTGTATCCACTGAAACAGCGGTGGCTGTAAATGGTTCAATGCAAGGGGCTTTGGGATGGGCCCGCAGATTCGTGCACAGAAGACGGACCTAGCCCATGGGGAAGGGGGTTGGAACCCCACCCCGCCCCACTGGGTAGAACAGAGCAACAATTTTTAAGGAGTATTGCACTAATCATGGCGCTGACCGAGGAAACGTTCCTTCTGTTCTTAGTGCCAGTCTGCACATTCAAACTAAAACAATGTAACTAATAACAGTGGGAAAAATGCCCCTTTTTAAATATGAATTGGGAGGGCAGATATTATTAAATATTAAGGCATTAGACCTCTCACTAAAGGGGTCACTCAAAAGTTATACTTACTTAAATCCGAACTGGATTTAACGAAAAATGACATGAAAAGCACACATTTGTATATCCCAAACTCAAATGTAATTGGCAAGGTAGATGCACATTATTTGTGACATTGGGGTTACAATAAAGAATGTAAACAAGATGCTGTGTTTTTATTTACAGTAGTCATGGACAGCTGGTGGCATTTTGAAAACAGGTTTTCAAACACTTGTAGCCCGATTAGCAGGACAATAGACTCTTCATATCCTGGCTACTGTAGGTGTGAACACCCCCCTTACCTGCAAAAAATGACATTGCGACCAAAGAGAACAGACAAAATGGACAATGTTTTCATCAAGCCAGCTTCTCTCTATGGTGCTACCCGTTCCAGGGTTTGGACTGTAACCACGAGAGGACTTGAAAATGAGCCGGAGCTGAGAGGATCACCAAAACTACAGGTATTTGGTTTTGGTGCATTTTCTTAATGTTTATCAATGTCAATGTGTAGGCGTACTGTGTAATAAAATCGATAATTAAATAAATAAAAACATTTAAAAAATCTTGTGTAATAACAACATGAATGTTTTTTTCCAGAGTATACAAACATGCCTATAACCATCCGTGGAGATCAGTGGACAACGGGCCTCACTGAAAAAACGCATGGTTGTCAAGAAAGCGGTTAGTTTTGCTAGATTCTTAATGTGAACAAAGCATTTGTGTGTTGGAGTCTCTTTTAAATCTTATTTGATCTACCGTTTCTGTCATAGGCCACTGTAATCGATGGGGGCTCAGGGCTGTACCATTCTGTCATATGATGAAGGGGCACATGGATCAGATTCAAACTCTGAAGACCGAGATTGAGTCATTGAAGGCAGACCAGCAGAAAGAGAAACAATATCGGAGGGCAGAGATACGGGTGACAGTTGATGCATTGGTCCAGAACCAGGCGGCATTGGCGGAGAATGACGCGTTGAAGAGGGCGAGGAATGAGATGGAGTCACAATCCATACCCCTGCCAGTGTGTCAGGTACACCTGTGAGCTCTGGAACTCCACCTCCGACAGGCGGAGTCAACATACCTGGCGGGTTCATCAAGTGGTCTGTTCACCCTGACATTTCCATTCCTCTTCTGACAACAGAACTTAATCAACTGCTCACCAGGCACAGCAAGGGCCATCTGGACCATTATGCTGTTCTGCTATAGCCTGATAAACAAATGCAGGGGGCTTATATCTTCAAAATGCTTTATTATCCAAATGTCATTGCATGTACTGTATTTCTTCATCAGCATCTTTCTGCTTTCGTTAATAAAATAATGATGAAAATACATGCTAAATGCTGACTTAATATTTTTATTTTATTTAGTTATGGATCTATAATGAATTACTAAGGGAATAAAGATCACTGAATTGCAGAAATATTGGAACAAAATTGTCTAATGAAGGTAAACATTGTTGCTTACTGGAAAATACTTGTTGTATAGTGTCATTATGGCTATTAGCAGGGCTATATTTTGGCATTTATGGGCGGCGCACAATTGGCCCAGCGTTTCTCTCCCTCTAAAAACAAAAATATATTATTTTGGCCTTTATTCAGATTACATATGTTCTCTTTGTTTTAAAAAACAAACAAAATAACCTCAAATATCGTTATATATTATCAAATTAATGACTGTCATATAGCCTCGGCACCTATGTAATGCTGAGTGACACTCATTCATGGCCTTGGATCAAAATAAGTACCAACATTCTTTCTGATAGTGTTTTAATAAAGAAATGTTTTATTTATCCTGACCTGGACACCATGTACAGTATTATAATAGTCCATTATGGACTATTAGCAGGACAATATACCTTTACCAACACTCTGTATTTTGATACTTGGTGGATGGGGGCTTCCACAGTGCAAAACACGTTGCTACAGATGCAGGTTCGATACCTGTGCCGGCCGCCAACGGGAGACCCACGAGGTGTCTTTTGGTTTTAATTTAGAATCCTCCAATCCTCTATGTAATTATTGGCAGAGAGTCACGTCATATTTTTCAATATACTGTAAGCCTTACGTAGGCGACATGAGTCTCACTAGTGTTGAGTAATGTGCTGTTAAGTGGTGTAGGTCTTATTTATTTAAAGAGGATATTGAAGTTAGAAGCAATTGGATTTGAAGCAATAGCCTACAACTATTTTAGCACCATTTCGCGCTGCTCTGAGACAAGCATGAAGACTGGTCTTGATAAATCAATTGGATATTCAGTCAAAATCAAAAATCTATTTGGGTATTGGCTAGACTACAATTAGGGTGTAGAAATGTTATGCTCCTAGTGTAACCTTTTATTTAATTAGGCAAGTCCATTAAAACCTCTTGGAGCTACCCCCCTAATTTTTTCAATTTCCACCTGAAGACATACCCAAATCTAACTGCCTGTAGCTCTGGCACAGAAGCAAGGATATGCATATTCTTGGGGCCATTTGAAAGAAAACACTCTGAAGTTTGTGTAAATGTGAATTGAATGTAGGAGTATATAACACAATAGATCTGGTTTAGATAGAACAATAAAAAGAAAAAGTTGTTTTTTTCATTGTATTATCTTTAAAATGAACAAGATAAAACAAACATTTGGGTAGGATGATGGGGCCAATTTCAGTGAAAAATATAAGAGAGCAACAGTACTTGTGCAAAGTTTCGGAATGATAACTTCCAAAATGAGTGTGCCACATGACATTTATCATGAAGTCACCCAGGTGTCCCACACAAGTAGCCCAAATGTACCCAAGTGGCCAAATTGGTGAAGGTATACATTTTGAAACAAATAACTATATACAAAATGGTAATCTAACATGGTAATCTAACACCCCACCTCTCCAAAAATATGGAAAGAAAAATATGAAGAAAAAAATATATACATTTACAAAATAACATGGGTAACTATTTACACATTTTCAATATTTGGAAGACCCTCTGACCTCTATCAAATCAAATGTATTTATGTAGCCCTTCGTACGTACGTCAGCTAATATCTCAAAGTGCTGTACAGAAACCCAGCCTAAAACCCCAAACAGCAAGCAATGCTGGTGTAGAAGCACGTTGGCTAGGAAAAACTCCCTAGAAAGGCCAAAACCTAGGAAGAAACCTAGAGGAACCAGGCTATGAGGGGTGGCCAGTCCTCTTCTGGCTGTGCTGGGTGGAGATTATAACAGAACATGGCCAAGATTTTCAAACATTCATAGATGACCAGCAGGGTCAAATAATAATAATCACAGTAGTTGTAGAGGATGCAACAGGACAGCACCTTGAGTAAATATGAACGGTTTAGGGTTCCATAGCCGCAGGCAGAACAGTTGAAGCTGGAACAGCAGCAAGGCCAGGTGGACTGGGGACAGCCATCATGCCAGGTAGTCCTGACGCATGGTCCTAGGGCTCAGGTCCTCCGAGAGAGAGAAAGAGCGAATTAGAGAGAGCATACTTAAATTCACACAGGACACCGGATAAGACAGACGAAGTACTCCAGATATAACAAACTGACCCTAGCCCCCCGACACATAAACTACTGCAGCATAAATACTGGAGGCTGAGACAGGAGGGGTCAGGAGACACTGTGGCCCCATCCGATGAGACCCCTGGACAGGACCAAACAGGAAGGATATAACATCACCCACTTTGCCAAAGCTCTTCACAATATTGTGCTGCTGAGGTATTATATATATATATATATATATATATATTATTATAGACCTGCTACATCTACTGTCTCTATTATATTATGACATTTCAGCTAGATCTACGGTCTCTATTATATTACAACAGACCAGCTGTATCTACTGTCTCCATTTCACTTTGGCCATTGTGGTGGGCCTGCCTTCCCCTCAACAGCCTCAAATAGGTTATTTCATGTGGGTTGGGGTGGGGCGGCAGACACATTTCATTACATAATTTCAATACATTACCTTTTTGCTTCTAAAATTAAAAATATTTTATATTATTAATTTCAAACAAGGGCATTAGCATGAGAAGAACTTACCAGTCCAAAACGGTGATATTGTTCCTCTTCTGCGGGCACGTTACAGATTATACACAGTGGCTACAACGGTGTCCTCTCCGTTCAAATAATATACCTCCACTTGGGAATCGCTAAATGAATCGTCCTACAACAATCTCTGTCTCACTTTTCCGATCAATTTCTTCTAAAATTGTGTGTACATCTGTATATCTAGACTTAGATTTAGCTTTCCCTGACTTTGTCACCATACTGATTGATATATAAACAGCTGAATCTGCACGTTTACCAAAACAACGTTGTGCGTAAAATGCATAGCTCCTTCTAGAATAAAACTTCAATAGCGAATGACTCTCTTTACGCCGGAGTTTACGACATGGGTTGGTCTTCCAACACACAACCACTGCATATTGCTGCTTACCTCAGCTCATTGGCTATCTACCCAGCTAGATTTCAAGACAATCAGTGGTCATTGGGTTAAAATACAGTCAATCAACGAAACAGTAGTCATATCATTGGTGCACAGTGATGTCATTACTTGTTGTCTTCAAATCGGTTTCTTTCAATCAATACGTCCCGTGAAATGGCCCATCAGGTTTGGTTGTGTTACAAACAAACCAGTTGATTGCAATGAAACCAAACATGACTGGAAAAGTCACGTTCTGTGTGGGTTATTTACCTGGAATGTGTCATCGAAAATGGAATGAGACGGAATTCACGACACAAGCTGTTCACAAAATGTTTCGTGTTAGGCTATAAAGACGCATTTTATCAAACAAAAGATCATTCATTGTGTAACAATGAGCATTGGGATTGCAAACAGACGAAGATTGTCAAAGGTAAACTATTTATTTTAATGCAGTATGTGATTTTGTTACGCCTGTGCTGGTTGAAATTGTTTTTTTTATGGGGCTCTATAAAAATGGGCTCTAGATAATCACATCGTATTCTTTTGCAGTAAATCCTTTTTTAAATCTGATAATGCAGTTGGATTAGCAAGATTCTAGGCTTTTGATACATGTGAGACACTTGTATTTTCATGAATGTTTAATATGACTATTTATGTAGCAATCACCGTATGTTGTGGAATTTCAGCCCGCTACCGGGTTCCGTGCTCAGAGAGGTTAAGAACAAATTCTTATTTACAAGGACAGCCTACTGAACCCCAGTCTCCCGTGTGCCCGCACAGCACAAGGATTATTTTAGCTAAATAGCCCAGTACTGTAGCCTACTCCCGACCGTCAAGTTGTACAGCGCCATATTTTCCACTCCATCCTAATGGAAACCCAGAGGGTTTATAATATTATTAATATTAAGCAAATTAATTAAGCAAATTTCTTAATCATCCCCATATACTATGTTCGCACAAAAAAGGTTTTACATTCTCTAGTCCAGACACTATTGAAGGCTATAGACTGCTGCTGTACACTGCATCTTTCTAAAGGACGAACCACTGTATAGAGGTCCTGGATGGCAGGGAGCTCAGCCTTTTATTTTTATTTTTTTATTTCTACTTTATTTAACCAGGTAGGCAAGTTGAGAACAAGTTCTCATTTACAATTGCGACCTGGCCAAGATAAAGCAAAGCAGTTCGACACATACAACAACACAGAGTTACACATGGAGTAAAACAAACATACAGTCAATAATACAGTAGAAAAATAAGTCTATGTACAATGTGAGCAAGTGAGGTAAGATAAGGGAGGTAAAGGCAAAAAAAGCCATCGTGGTGAAGTAAATACAATATAGCAAGTAAAACACTGGAAAGCCTTAGTGGTGTACTAGGCCGTACGCACTACCCTCTGTAGCGCCTTGTGGTCAGATGCCAAGGGGTTGATGCAGCCAGTCGATATGCTCTCAATGGTGCAGCTGTTGAACTTTGAGGTGCCATGCCAAATCTTTTCAGCTTCCTGTGGGGAAAGAGACTGGCCAAATAATAATCACAGTGGTTATAGAGGGTGCAACTGGTCAGCACCTCAGTTGGCTTTTCATAGCTAAGCAATTGAGGTAGAGACAGCAGGTGCGGTAGAGCGAGTGAGGGATAGAGAGAGGGTTGAAAACTCAGGTCCAGGATTGGGTAGAACGTCTGGTGAATAGGTCAGGGTTCCATAGCCGCAGGCAGAACAGCAGAAACTGGATCAGCAGCACAACAAGGTTGTACATTCTGTGAACAGGAAGAACCCACTCAAGTCGAGTATCGTGACAAAAGCCTGGCAATACATGATGCATGATGGGAGAGCACTAGCAAGCCAGTGACTTAGGGCTAAAGGCAGAGAATCCCAGGGGGAGAGGGGGAGCCCACCAGGCAGACAGCAAGGGTGGTTTGTCACTCCAGTGCCTTGCCATTCAACTTCGCACCACGGAGCCAAACTACACTCAATCTACACTCAATAATAAGACCTACTGAAGCGATATGTTTGCAGTAAAGAGTTAAAGGATGAAACCGAGTCTCTCTCACATGGATTGGCAGACCATTCCATAAAAATGTAGCTCTATAGGAGAAAACCCTGCCTCCAGCCCTGTTGAACCCCAGTATGTTGATTTCTTCATCTCTAAATTTGTGCCAGCAATGCCAGCCTTTTTAGGAGATACCAGGGATGTGCTTAAGATAATCAATAACTATAGATGCGACACCAAAAGCATCTTGGTAACACTTGACGTTCAGGCTCTCTACACTAATGTTACACAGCCTTACGAGTGCTCTCTCGCTATCTCAACACTAGACCAGAGGGTGTCTTACCTCTGTCTAACTTTATTCGGTCTCTCATTGAAAAAGCCCTCGCATCAAATTACTTCCATTATACGGGCAGTTTCTGCCAATGGGTTTGGGGTACTGTGATGGGAGCTTCATTCGCTCCTAACTATGCAAATGTATTAAAGGGACACTGGGAGGAGACCTTAATTTATGATGTTCAGGAAAAACCCATATTTCTAGAATGCTGCCCTTAGGAAAAGATACATAGATGACAACCTACTGGTATGGAATTGTACTAACGCTCTCCTCTGAGTTAATTTCTTATATTAATTTATCTGACCCAATCTCAAATTCACAGTAGACACAAGTCGGGGGAAAAAATTGATTTCTTGGATCTTATACAGTCCACAAAAACAGAACAACTAATTGGAGTGTACTATCTTCCTCAAGGCGCAGAGAAGGCACAGACTTTTCCGTGCAGACAGTAACCACCTGGTACACCTTAAGCGGAACATACCGGTGGGTCAATTCCGAAGACTCTGACCTAACTGCAGTACTGACATAGATTTCCAGTGCAAAGCTAATGATATGCCAACCAGGTTCCCGCCACGCAGGTATGATAAGAATGTCATTGAACAGACCTATACCTGTGCTAGAGAGGAGACTGAACGTCAGTCTAAACGCTGGCACGAATAGAAACCGGGACCAAACGTTTTTCCAGTACAGCCCATGTGCCGGTCGCGTCAAATCTATCGTGTTGAAACACTGGAACATCCTCAAAAGTGATCCAAATCTATGAGAGTTCAGAACATTGCCCCCTTGCCTTTGTTTTCAAACGTGTGCGGAATCTAGCCGATTCCAATATCCACAGAATGCAGCTACCCAAGAAGTGACAAGTGGCTCCCAGGCCCAATGGTAATTACAAGTGTGGCCACTGTACATTGTGACAATACGACCAATAATAACGTTTTTTTTAAACCCGAGAGAATACAAAATGCAAAGCTTCATTAATTGTAGCACCACAAATGTCATATACTTGGACAAATCATACAGGTCATTATGATGGCGCCGGTGGAGATAGCTACCGTTTTAAGCGCTCCTAACCAATTGTGCTATTTTGTAAATGAATGTTTCTGACACTGTCTTATGACTGAAAAGAGCTTCTGGATATCAGGACAGCGATTACTCACCTCGTACTGAACAAAGATTTTTTTCTTTAACGAGTTGGACATGGATAACGTACAGCTGGCTGGGTTTTTGGTCCATCGGCAAGGTTGTTTTTGTGGACTATAAGAACGGGGCAGCAGATAGCCTAGTGGTTAGAGCGTTGGGCCAATAACCGAAAGGTTGCTGGTTCAAATCCCCAAGCTGAATGTAAAACCCCACTGTTCCCCGGGTAGGCCATCATTGTAAATAAGAATTTGTTCTTAACTGACTTGCCTAGTTAAAGGTTAAATAAAGTGGTTGTTGCTCCTAGGTAAGACTATGGGTGGCGGTCTGATTTCCCTTCATTGGAACTAAGGAGCCCAGCCCGAACCATTAAAACAGAGCCAGACTATGCATTGGGGCAAGTTCTCCTGGCATCTGCCAAAACCAGATTCCTCCGTTGGACTGCCAGATGGTGAATTGTGATTCATCACTCAAGAGAACACATTTCCACTGCTCCAGAGTTCAATGGCGCCGAGCTTTACACCACTCCAGCGGATGCTTAGTGATCTTGGGCTTGTATCAAGCTGCTCAGCCATGGAAACACATTTCATGAAGCTCCTGACCAGTAGTTATTGTGCTGACGTTGCTTCCAGAGGCAGTTTGTAACTCGATAGTGAGTGTTGCAACCGCGCTCCAGCACTCGGCTGTGCCGCTCAGCCGTTGTTGCTCCTAGATGTTTCTACTTCACAATAACATCACTTACTGGGGCAGCTCTAGCAGGGCAGAAATTATCTGAATCTCTTCGAGTCGATCATATGATTCCACAAATTAATCTTCACGTGGATGGTTCGTGCACTTCTCTTATAACTGGGTAATTTCTATGACTTCTGCTGGGAAGCTGTTGACAACTAAACCCATGCATCACACAGTTGATTAAACTCTGGTTAAAAAAATCTACTTTTATAATTCCCATCGTTAAGTTTCAAATGAAATAACAGTGCAAATTACAGGTAAAGGTTTGTAAACGAGGTTAAAGAGATTGTTAAGCCTTGAGACATGGACTGTGTTTGTGTGTCATTCAGAGGGTGAATGGGTTAGACAAAAGATTTAGGTACCTTTTGAACAGGGTATGGTAGTAGGTGGCTGGCGCACCAGTTTGTGTCAAGAATTGCAACACTGCTGGGTTTTTCACGCTCAACAATTTCCCTTTTCGGTCTCATCCTCACCCACTGAATGACGATTACTGTAAGGAATTCTTTCCAAATAATAATTTAAAAAAGGAAATTAAACAAATGTACAGAAAGATCAGTGTGAAGGCCAAATTAGAGGATTAATGTTTTGAGGCTATTAAATCCTTTCAGTCTGGAAAAACCCTAAGGCTCGATGGCACACTTGTCGAGGTATAGCCTTTTTTTTATATACTAAAAAGTCCATTGTTGGCTTGTTTTAACTATCCCTATGGAAATGGTAGTCTGTCAGGTACTCCTCAGGAAGGTCTATTATTAAAACAAGACCCAGATGGCAAATATAAAGATCCAGTTTATCTTAAAAACTGGAGGCCTCTTACACTTCAATGTTGTGATGTAAAAATTCTAGCAAACTGCATAGCACTCAATGAATTAAAAGGTTTTTACCAGGTATTGTTCATCCTGATCAGACAGGTTTTCTACATGGATGATACATTGGAGATAATATACGACTACTACTACTAGAAATAACAACAGAACATCATGAAACATCTAAGAAGCCAGGTCTGGTATTTATAGCAGATTTTAGAAAAGGCCTTTGATGAAGTAATACTGGATTTTTAATGCCTGGATATCACAAAATATATGAGCTCTCCACAATTAATTTCAATAGAAAACTTAGACAAAGAAGATCCTGCCCTATTTAACTCCTTAGTCATATCTCAGTTTACTCACTTACTTATGGCACTGCCTATTCCTGATGATTCATTGTTCAAATCATGTGAGCAAAAAATATTTTACTTTATCTTGGATGCTAAACCAGACAATTTATGCCTATCTACATAATTAATATGAATTGGGTGGGTTGAGATTATTAAATATAAAAGCACCTCTCTCTGAAAGTTTTACTTCAACCCTAAATGGTTCTCAGATAGATTACTAAGAAAAGCTTATCCATTGTTTAAAAATGGCCTTTTTGCCCTTGTGCTGATTGTCATTTCTCATTTGATTAATTAAAAATAAAACATTTTTCAAAGTATCTCTCTTTTTCAAACAAGCATTGCAGAGCTGGCTTCAATGTCATCCCCCTGCAAAGATAGGACAAATATTATGGCAACTCAAATGTTCTGGTTGATAAAATAGCTGTAGTTATGGGAAAGATGTTTGAAAAGGTATTTAAAAAAAATGTAAATTGGAATGGTAGAGTTATGTTTTTCATGGCAAGGTCTGCTCAATCCAAGATTACAGGCAATTTATTACAGCATTACCCCAAAAATGCAGGTGGCAGCAGCAGGTGGTAGGGAACTGGTCTCTCTGCCCAATATATAAAGGATCAAATCTGGTGGAGGAATAAAAATAGCATAAATAGGAAAGTATACCAGTTTCATTTGAGGACCAGGATGTTGACAGCTGTGCCATACAGATTGCAAGATTTTTGATTCCATGGTGTATGAGTTGATATGTGACTCGCCACCTGGATTTGGTCTTATGTAGCAACATTTGAAATTGTGTGTTTCCATTGGATAAATATAGAGACTGAGCTACAAAATGGTATAACATACAGTGCATTTTTGAGGAACAATTGGAAAGTAATTCTGCTTTGAAAGTTGATAAACTTGTAACCTCACTTGAGAAAATGGCCTTTGAATGTTTTGGTATCAAGTGAAGTTGTCTACACCCATTCAGCAATGTTCACACCCTCTTAAGCTTTAGCCCCACCCATCTCATTTCGCTCTCAGTGTTCAGAGCGCACACTTGACACTCTAGCCGATGATTTGTTTACCTCTGGATAACATGAATACAGCCTAACCAGCTCTGCTGGCAACAATTTTATTGCGCTTTTTTTGCCGACGTTTACTGACACCGGCCATATTCAACAGGTGTTGTACACTTTAGCTTAAGACATGTAGATAGCTAGGTATTGGAATTACCTGGATTTCTGCATAAATTGGTCAAATTTGATCTGATCTTCATCTAAGTCACAACAATAGACACACATATTGTGCTTAAACTAATAACACACAAATTATTGTATTTTTCTTGTCTATATTGAATACATCATTTAAGCATTCACAATGTAGGTTGGAAAAAGTATGTGAAGCCCTAGGCTAATGACTTCTCCAAAAGCTAATTGGAGTCAGGAGTCAGCTAACCTGGAGTCCAATCAATGAGACGAGCTTGGAGATGTTGGTTAGAGCTGCCTTGCCCTATTAAAAACACTCACAAAATTTGAGTTACTATAATAAGCATTGCCTGATGTGAACCATGCCTCAAACAAAAGAGATCTCAGAAGACCGAAGATTAAGAATGGTTGATTTGCATAAAGCTGGAATGGGTTACAAAAGCATCTCTAAAAGCCTTGATGTTCATCAGTACATGGTAAGACACATTGTCTATAAATGAAGAAAGTTCAGCACTGTTGCTATTGTCCCTAAGAGTGGCCGTTCAGCAAAGATGACTGCAAGAGCACAGCGCAGAATGCTTAATGAGTTTAAGAAGATTCCTCGCATGTCAGCTTAAAGACTTACAGAAATCTCTGGAACATGCTAACATCTCTGTTGATGAATCTATGATATGTAAAACACTAAACAAGAATGGTGTTGGGAGGACACCATGGAAGAAGCCGCTGCTGTCCAAATAAAACATTGCTGCACGTCTGAAGTTTGCAAAAGTGCACCTGTATGTTTCACAGTGGTCCTGGCAAAATATTATGTGGACAGATTAATCTAAAGTTGTGTGTTCCTTCCAAACAACTCAACACTGTGCGGAGAAAAAAAAGGCACAGCACACCAACATCATAACCTCAACCCAACTTTAAATTATGGTGGAGGGAGCATCATTGTTTGGGGCTGCTTTGCTGCCTCAAGGCCTGGACAGCTTGCTATTATTGACAGAAAAAATAATTCCCAAGTTTATCAAGACATTTTGCAGGAGAATGTTAGGCGATCTGTCCATCAATTGAAGCTCAACAGAAGTTGGGTGACACAACAGGACAACGACCCAAAACACAGAAGTAAATCAACAAAAGAATGGCTTCAACAAAAGAAAATACGCCTTCTGGAGTGGCCCAGTCTTAGTCCTGACCTCAACCCGATTGAGATGCTGTGGCATGACCTCGAGCATTTCACACCAGACATCCCAAGAATATTGCTGAACTGAAACAGTTTTGTAAAGAGGAATTGTTCAAAATGCAGGTCTGATCCGTAACTACAGAAAATGTTTGCTAGAGGTTATTGCTGCCAAAGAAGTTCCGGTCCATCAGTTATTAAATCCAAGGGTTCACATACCTACTTTTTCCACCCTGCACTGTGAAGGTTTACTTGGTGTGTTCAATGAAGACATGAAAACATAATTGATTGTGTGATATTGGTTTAAGCAAACTGTGTTTGTCTATTGTGACCAAGATGAAGATCAGATCAAATTGTATGACCAATTTATGCAGAAATCCAGGTATTTCCTAAGGGTTCACATACATTTTCTTGGCACTGTATATACAGTGGGTACCGGTACAGAATCAATATGCGGGGCACCGGTTAGTCGAGGTAATTTGTACGTGTAGGTAGAGTCACTATGCATAGATAATAACAGAGAGTAGCAGTGGTATAAAAGAGGGGGGGATTGTGCGTTCCTGGAGTAACTCTTGCAGTTGTTGTTACCATCCTGTACCTGTCCCGTAGGTGTGATGTTCGATGTACCGATCCTGTGTGTGTGTTGTTATACGTGGCCTGCTACTGCGAGGATGATCAGCTGTCCGTCCTGTCTCCCTGTGACGCTGTCTTAGGCGTCTCACAGTACGGATATTGCAATTTATTGCCTTGGCCACATCTGTAGTCCTCCTTGCATGCATGCCTAAGGCACATTCACGCAGATGAGCAGGGACCCTGGGCATCTTTCTTTTGGTGTTTTTCAGAGTCAGAAGAAAGGCCTCTTGTGTCTTAAGTTTTCATAACTGTGACCTTAATTGCCTACCATCTGTAAGCTGTTAATGTCTTAACACCCGTTTCACAAGTGCATGTTCATTAATTGTTTATGGTTCATTGAACAAGCATGGGAAACAGTGTTTAAACCCTTTAAAATGAAGATCTGTGGCTCGGGTGGTTGATGTCCTTGTTCTTTTTGGCCTTCCTTTCAAAGCACTTCATGGCAACTGACATGAGTGCTACGGCGGTAATCATTTAGGCAGGTTACCTTCACTTCCTTGGGCACAGGGACTATGGTGCTCTGCTTAAAGCATGTAAGTATTACACTCTAGGTCAGGGAGAGGTTGAAAATGTCAGTGAAGACACTTGCCAGTTGGTTCGAGCATGCTTTGAGTACACATCCTAGTAATCCATCTGGCCCCGCGGCTTTGTGAATGTTTACCTGTTTAAAGGTCTTGCTCACATTGGCCACCGAGAGCGTTATCACACAGTCATCCAGAACAGAACAAAATTACAATACATTAGAGCTGGAAAAAGAATAAACATATTGTAATTTTTTTACCGTCTTTTAAATGCAAGAAAGGCCATAATGTATTATGTCAGCCCAGGCGCAATTTAGATTTTGGACATTAGATGGCAGCAGTGTATGTGCAAAGTTTTAAACTGATCCAATGAACCATTGTATTTCTGTTCAAAATGTTGTATCAAGACTGCCCAAATGTGCCTAATTGGTTTATTAATAACTTTTCAAGTTCATAACTGTGCACTCTCCTCAAACAATAGGATGCTATTATTTTACTGTAATAGCCACTGTAAATATCAGATATGCCGATATCAGATATGTCTGTCCTGGAAAATGTTCTTGTCACATTAGCCTACGTTATCTCAACCTTCCCACTAGAGGGCAGCCGTGTATGTGCAAGTTTTGGACTGATCCAATAAACCAGTGCATTACTGTTCAAAATGTTGTATAAATTCTGGCCAAATGTGCCGAATTGGTAAATTGATACATTTTCAAGGACATAACTATAGAGAACATGCAAAAATGATATCGTAATAAAAAAGTAAGTTGACACACTCCCAGGAATGGCATAAATGATGGATAATTAGCTTCCTTACAGAAAAGACACTAACCTTCGCACGTCTAGATGGGGGGTGGGGGAAGGCAGATACAGCAGGGTTTCAAACTGTGGAAGCCAGTTCCTACAATTGAATATAAAAATGGATTTTATCAAACAAAACTATGCTACATTTTATCTGTCATTATTTACCTTCAGAGGTGAATCTATCAAACCAGTTGCCGTGATAAAAGTTTTGCACTCTCATCAAACAGTAGCTCAACCGTATCGCGTGTGAGGACACCGATCCTATAGAGGTTAATAACAAACTTGTATGCCATCTGTAAATACGAATAAAATTGCTAAATTACGTGCTTTTCAGTTAAAATGATTATATAGAATTCTTGCCACCAACAAAAACTTGAATATTTGGGGCATACAATCATCAAAGCTCTGCAGATTTTGTTGTGAGGGTACAGAATCAATTGATCATTTATTTTGGTATTGCCCTCAGGTAGCCTGTTTCTGGTCTCATGTTCAGGAATTGCTGAAAATGCATAACATTGATCTAAAATTAACCCTAGAAATAGTACTGTTAGGAGATCTGGAGAGACTGGGTCAGTCAATTACTAATAAGCTTAGTAAAAGTATTTATCTTTAACTCACAATCTGTAGATTACATTTGATGGATTGAAATTGTATGTTAAACATCACAGCATAGTTGAAAGATATATGGTGTGTAGAAATCTGAAGAGTGCAGAGATGGGTGGAATGAGCAGGATGGGCTGAGGGTTAGGATGTGGAATTGGAGTTGCTGGTGGGGTATAGAATGACTGTCAAAGATAAAAG